>NW_009258681.1:499089-503302 GCF_000687185.1 Egretta garzetta
CGGGCAGCCTCGGGTGCTCCCAGGAATGCAGCAGGTCCGGTCCTCGCCTCCAGCCCTGCCAGCTCAGCATTGCTCTGAGATAAGCTTGCCAGCTGATAGAGAAGGGAATAAAAATGAGCAATCCTGGCAGGGGAGAGGAGCACGTGGAGAGGGACGGAAGGCGAGCTTCGGGCCGGAGCAGGCGGCCGATTCCATCAGCCCTTCAGGGTTGTAACAGCAGCCAGGGGATCCTGAGACGGGGCTGCAGACCTCCCGGGCACTTAAGGAAGGTTGATCATGAAATGTTTTATAGCTTACGAGGCGCTCGTAAGGCTGCCAGGACTCAGATAATGGGGGATTTTAATTACTTGGATATTGATGGACATAATAAGTGTGCAGCAAACCACAAAGGGAAACCTGTGGCTGGAGGGGAGAGCGAGATTGATCTATGCACAGCATGCTAAATAACCTAAATCGTTCAGAGCCTCTTCTGGCCCTGCTTCCAGGAGCAGAGCCAAGTATGATAAATAAGGTTGGGGTTGGGAAGTGTCTAGAATCCAAATGTTTTTATTATTGTTCAATTTCAAATCCTCGTGGGGACAAAAGTGGTAGCAGGAGTCGCAGCAAAGTGCTTGGCTGTGTCTGCCCAGGGGCTGGGAGATGCCCTGGGGAGAGCGGCTGGCAGCAGCCCGGCCGCTGGAAAGCGGCTGCCGGTGCCCAGAGGCATTTCGGGGACTTTTGAACACATTTGCCGCAGTGGAAGGTGACCGGGGTGGGACCCTGGCAAGGTGAGGAGGGAACCAGAGGCCAAAGCGATGGAGGAGAAGGACAGAGTCTGAGCAAGCACTGTGGCTGGGATAGTGGCCACCAGACTGGGCACAGCACAGGGATTGTAGGGGAGCCCGTGGGCAGGGATGGCCACCATGCTGCGGGCAGGTCCCGGGGCTGACTGGGGCTCTCACAAGTCTTGGTGGCATCAAAGGTGTGCCCAGGGGACGTCTCCTCCCGCCACCTCGGGTGCACAGCGGGCTTCCTTCCCCATCACCCAGGTCTGACCATCAGCCGTCATGGGGCAAACCGCTGCTTAAGAAAAGGGGGGAGTGAGGAGCCAGGAGGAAGGTGGGCACCCCCAGGAATGGGGCTGGGAATGCCGTGCCAGGGCTGCAGGGCAGCTCCCGAGCTGCGGATTCGCAATGGAAATGTGCGCACCAGCGCTGCAGGGGCAGGGACCCCTTTGCAGTGGTAAGTTTTCTGTGTGGGTGGTGCTAATTTGGGCTTGCAGCCGCTGCTCCGGTTGTGGCCGAGCGCTGCAACGTCCCTCTTGGCTTTGCATCAGCTCCCTGGCAGGCATCTGGCCTGGCTGACCCGGTGGATGCTGCGGCTTTGGGGAGGTCGTGCAAAATCCCGTCCTTGCCCACGTGGAACCTGGCGGACAGAGCCATCCCAGCCCAGCTGTGGAGCTCTGGGACGCTCTGATGGGGGCGTGTCTGTCTGTCTGTCTGCTCTTTTGTTGTTTTCCCCTTGCTGGAAAAATATTCACTTGATTAAAGAGCTGCAGAAATGGGCTTTACCCTGCTGGTCCCACCGCATGCAGCGCAGGCAGCGTGGGTGTCCTGCGGGCTCAGGTTGTCCCTGCTGGGTCTGAGCAGTGACGGTGGCACCGCTCGCTCCCTGGGTTTCCTTTGCTCTTCGTGCTGCTCTCGGAGGCAGAAGGGCAGCGCCGCCCCGCGAGGGCTGGCTGCTGGCTGGGGAAAGGCTGTGGGCTCAAAATGGGGCGCAGTGGACCTGAGCAGCAGAGACCGAACATTGCTGCGACACCTGTGGCTCTGTAAAGGCGATGGAGAGCTTGTCCTGCGCAGCCTGGGCTCCCCCAGCGCCTGCCAAACCAAACCCTTCAGGGCAGAGCGGGACCCTGGGTCTGCAGCCCCGTCTGCTGGGTGGCTGCGCGCAGTCCATGGCAGCGCCGTCCCTGGAGGCGGCACGCAAAATCAATCCCAAGCGCCGCCTGGTTCTCAAACCTATTGTGGCATTTTTAAGGCGTAGGCGTAAATTATTTAAAATGCGATGCGCTGCCAGTCATAACGCACCTGAGGCCTCAGATGTCTGCGCCTTGTGAGCCATGTTAGACAGCAGCGGTTTGGAAACAGAGAGGAATCAAAGCTCTCCCGAGGCTGCTGTCCCAGCCTGCCAGGAGGGACGCCGGGGAGGGTTTGTGCATCATCGCTGCCTGGGTGCTGCGAGAGCGGCGGGATCCTCCCTGGAGCCGACTTTAAAGGAGCTGAAGCTGGGTAACACGTGTGCTGCCGCTGGCCGCCTCTCGCAAGGCACGGGGCACAGCGAGCGCGAATGCGTGAGCCCTTGCTGCGCGGTTTGCTGACCTGGGAGCGCCATGGGCTGACTCTGTTTCTGTGCAGTTTTTTGGCACCTTCCTCATCCCCCAGAAGCCGTGGGATGAAGGTGAGCGTGCCCACTGGTGCGGGGTACCCCCTTGGCTCCCCAGCGCCCTCCGGCATCGCTCCCCTGGTTCCCCTTTCCTCTTCCAAGGCGGCACAGCTCTTCCCTCCTTCCTCCTGAGCTGGAGCGTTGCTGTGGTTCTGCTGGTCCGGGGCAGGGCCCTGGGGCTTGGCGAGGATTTGCAGCAGGAGCAAAATCCGTGCCCCCCCCCGCTCCCAGCCAGTCCTGATTCTATTTTCATTTAGCCAGAGCGATTTCCTCCCCCCGCCCCCCCAAGTTTGCTGTTTCCCTGAAATGGTCTGAAATGTAATAGCCCAAGACAATCATCAGAATGAAGTATTTCCTACATAAACCAGGCAGCAGCTAGTCAGAAATGAAGATCGAGTGCAGCGAAGGCTGCCAGGCAAAGATTTAAAGGTGCCGACACCTTCCCAATAGGTTGTTTACCAAAGGTATCGTCTCCTAAGCCCCAGCTTCAAGACTGTCTTTCAAAAGAGGGCACGAAATAAAATTTAGCAAGGAGCTTTAATCATTCGAGCTGCTGTGTGCTGAGCTTTTTCTTGCCCTTATGGGAACAAAGCCTCATTTCGGAGGACCTTGACTCTGCTGATAGTGCAGGAGAAGTGGCACTGCCAGAGCTATTTTTGCGCCGAGACACTGATTGGGTGTGAAACCTGTCCCTGGCGGCCGTGCCAGCAAAGCCTGGGCAGGCGAAGCATGGCGGCATATGGCCCCATTTCCCTAAAGAGGGGTTCTGGGAGTGCGCTTACTGTAAAAGGGCTTTTTGGGCACCTGAAAAAGCTTTAGCGTTGCTCCCAGTGCAAAGCTCTGCCCACCAGTCCCAGCAGGGTGGGTTCGGGGGGGGGGGACGGACACCCAGTCCTGCAGCCTGAGGCCAGGGAGTGATGGGTGGGCGCTGTGGGGGGCTGCAGGGCCGTTTGCTGGCCTTGCTTCATCTGCTGCCGTGCCTGTGTCATGGGAGCCCGTGCGTCAGGTCCTGGGCTGAACCCGGCAGCGGTGTCGCTCCGCTGCAGATGCCTGCTGAGGACCACGGGTTTGTCTTGGGCGTTGGTCCCTTTCTGGCCCCTTGAGGAAACCACATGTGCCCGCAACCCCTGCCACAGCACGATGCTGCTCGTGGAGATTTAAGAAAGTGGCCCCCACGTGTGCCCAAATGTTGCAGCTTTGCCCCCGTGGCATCCTGAGCTCTTAATGAGTCGGGAGCTGCAAGGAAGGTGGCAATGGCAAGTGAAACCTTCAGCCCCGACGCAGCATCGCCAAGCACGCAGCAGCCTCCGCGACACCCTGTGCCCCCCCACCCACTCTGCTCCCTTCTCTCGCCCCTCTCGGCTGGGTTTGGGTGACTTCAGCATCATTCTGGTCACCAGAGAGCTGGCATCTGTTAGCAGGCTTCCCTCGGGAGTAATCGTGGTCCCGCTGCAGCCGCACCGGCCACGTGAGATCTCCGCCTGTGGCGTGAGCAGTTCAGCGGCCGAGGCCGTCGGTCGTGTACGGGAAGGAGTAATTGGGAAACGCCGGGCCAGCAAGCGTCCGACTCTTAGACCGGACTCCTTCCCAGCCCAAGGGTCAGGCTCAGGCGGAGCGGGTTGGCGAGCATCACTGCCCTGAGCCCGCTGGGGGGGTTTGGGACCCCCGGGGGCCCGACAGCCCGGGGCTGGGTGCTGTGGGGGAGAGGGGCCGGGCCGGGTGCCATGGCTGGGAGGGCCAGCACTCCCAAATCCGCACCCGTGTCGGGTTTTGGCTGCCACCCTCCCCAGCG
>NW_009258681.1:503637-504317 GCF_000687185.1 Egretta garzetta
GGCCCGGCCGGAGACGCTGCTTCATTGTTCGGGGCAGGTGACCCCGGCCGTGCCCGCAGCCCCGGAGTCACAGAATCACAGAATCATGGGATGGTTTAGGTTGGAAAAGACCTTTAAGATCATCAAGTCCAACCACTGCGGGGAGTGAGCCTGATGGGAGGCAGCAAGCAGGGCTTGGATGGACACGGCCCTTCCCAGTGCCATGGAAGGGTGCTGTGCCCATCCCGGTGCCGTGGAAGGGTGCTGTGCCCATCCCAGTGCCGTGGAAGGCTGCTGTGCCCATCCCGGTGCCATGGAAGGGTGCTGTGCCCATCCCAGTGCCGTGGAAGGCTGCTGTGCCCATCCCGGTGCCGTGGAAGGGTGCTGTGCCCATCCCGGTGCCGTGGAAGGCTGCTGTGCGTGGAAGGGTGCTGTGCCCATCCCAGTGCCATGGAAGGCTGCTGCGCTTGCTGCTTGCCTTTCAGGGGTTCTCACCAGCAGTGCTCTCCTCCCTCGACACCCCAGAGCACGTTCCCCATGGCCCAAACACGTGCAAGTGGGAAGGGGGCTGCTGAGAGGAGGTTTTCAGTGAAGGTCACGGAGGTTGGATGTGCTGCAGGCGTGCACCCGAGCCCCTGGGCCTCCTGCACCCGCTTCCAGCAGTGCCCTGCAACCCCTCAGGCACTGAGCATCCCTGCCCT
>NW_009258681.1:504358-509690 GCF_000687185.1 Egretta garzetta
GCCGGTCCCTTTGGCCTCCAGCGCCGACGGAGGCTTCCCTGCCAAGGGGCCAGCCCTGTCCCCCGGCTCTGCCCGCCCAGCCCTGGCTTTGGCCACCGCGACGGTGATGTACTTGGTGACGATGGTGATGTGGTAGGACCTGAAGTCTGCCAGCGCAGAGACGCACTGGTTGAACGCCGCGCGGAGCCGCGCGTCTCCGGAGGCGAGCCCGTGCTGCTTGAGGGAGGGGGCGCGGCGGATCGCCTCCACAAAGGCTCGGTGGGGCGGGGGCATGTAGGCCCTCATCCTCTGCAGGAAGGGGGGCGGAGGGCACAGCAAATCAGTGGGGGGCGAGTGGGTTAAAGCACCCTGATGCTCTTGGGGAGCACCGGTGCAGTCTGCAGGGACCACGGCGCTGGGTGGTACCGACAGCCTGCCCAGCTCCTCTGGTCCCTCTCGGTGCCTCCAATTAATTAAGAAACCCCATATTAGGTCCATGCTCTGTTAGGGTTGGTCTTAACCCTAAAAGGCAGGTTTTAGCCCTTGCGCTCAGCCTTTTGGTTTCAGGTTGTTTGGGGTATTTATTTTTGTTGCCATTAGAGTGGTTTTGCTAATTTCTGATAAATATATCCTGTTTGTGGGCCAGGCTAACGTAGCGATGTGGATGGATGTGCTAAATGACTCCCAGGATGCTGGCGTGTTCTGCTCCCTCATCTCTGCACCCATATGTAACCCCAGTAAAGAGCAAAATCCATCCAGCTGGGAATGGACAGCGGCGGGGAAGCGCCGGCCAGAGCCTCATTTACGGGCTCCCTCCCTAACGAACCCTCATCCCGGCCGGGCTTGGCAAGCGTTTTGCCAGGGCCAGAGGGGTGCGTGCCGTGTCAGCTGGCAGAGCCGGGCTCCGCCACGGGAATGGCTCTGGCTCGGTTCTTCCCCTGCCCCTCATTTGCTCAGGAAAAAGGAAAAGCGTGAGGCTTACTGCTCTCCTCGCTGTGGCGAATCCCCAGGAGCTCATCAAAGGCGTGAAGGACGGTGCTCTGCGCCGCGCTGCCTCCCGAGTACGCCATGGGCTCCGCAGACACACCTTCGTATATCAGCCCGTCCGGCATGGCCGGGTTGTCCTTCCAGCTGAGCAGGAAGACACGGCAGTCAGGAAGGGAACGGCGTGGGGTGGCTGATAACGGGGGGGCTGCGCGAAGGGACCCTGGGCTGGCCAGACTGGGCAAAGCCTTCCTGACCCAGCCCATGGATCTCCTCCTCCTCCTCGCTCAGCCTTGTCGGCTGCCCTCAAACACGAGATAAACTTGGAAATCAAACGCTGTGCGCATGACAAGGACATGGTGTAGGGAGAAATCCTTAATTATCCGTGGCCTAGGAGAGAGGGTCATTGGATGGGAATGCTGCATGCTGGAGAGCACCCGTGGCCGCGTCCCGGGACGCGCTGCCCTGTGCCGAGGCTGCAGCTCCGTCTCCTGCTCGGTGCCGCGTGGCGGTTTGCACGTGCAGGGCTGGGTGGGGTGTGCAGGAGGGAGGGGGCACTTGTCTGGGCAATAGTGGCACCTAACGCTGATGCCTTGAAACCTCGGTGGCCGTTGGGAGAAGGGGGGGTTGCCCAAACATTGCCCAAACGCTCCTCCGAGCCCTTGAGGTTTGCACTTTGGGATTTTTGCCTGGTCCTGTTGCTCTTGAGATGTCTCTTAAGGCAGCGCAGGACAGCTTGCCTTTTATTTACTTCAGCAGAGACCAAGCCCAAAATGTGATTTCCTCCCTCTCACAAAGCCGCTCGTCCTCGGCAGGCCCAGGAACGGGGCAGCGGCGGTGCCTCCCCCCCTGTACACCATTAACTCACAGCCCCTGTCACCCAGCTTTGTGTGCCTGTTGTGCAAAAATGGGTAAACGCTCCCTCACGGACGGAAAGAAGAGTTATAATTTCAGTGAGATAATGTGCCTGACACAAAAATATCGCTTGACCTTCTGAAGAATGCACCGTTTTGTGAAGCTTTTGGTGCTGGCTGCTGAGGCTGCTCGACGGCTGGAGCAGATTTTGCACAAAATGCAGAGAAAATAGATTCATTATCAAATACCGTGATATTTTTAGCTCTCCTGGGGATGTATTTATAGTAACCCTTACTAGTGGGAAGTTCTTCTAAGCAGAAGGGAATTTAAAAGGCATGTTTTTCCAGGCTGATGACCATCCGGACAAGGTCAGCTTGGATAAAAATGAGAGAAACTTAATCAGGACACATGGGGCCTTTTGACTTGGGAATGCTGAGATATGCCGAGGAGCAACCAAAATAGAAATCCTCGGAGAAGCTGAGGAGCAAAGCGGTTGGGGACGCTTGCAGCCCCGTGGGGAAGATGAGGGAGGGCAAACCCACAGCCCTGGGCTCTCACGGCCGTGTTTCTGCCCTGCCAAATGACTCTTTTCAGTACTGGGGGGGGGGATTGGGGTTTTTTAATTAATAAGATTTGTAATGGAGCAAGAGCAAGAGGTTTGTTATAGATGTTTCCTTAACACGCAGGGGAAAGAGACTCCCTCCCCTGAGGGGCCACCGCTGCCGGACGCAGCGCCGGCTCCTTCCCCACCCGGGGGGACCCCGTGCCCCGTCTGGGCCGCCCCTTCTCAGCGCATCCCCTGCTCCCCCGGCCCCGGGAGCTGCCGACACAACGGCTTTGGATGAAAGGGCACCGTGCTTACCCGGAGAGAAAGATCCGGATCACAGAGTAAAATACTGCTGGGTCCACATAGTCTAGGAGGAAATCAGAGCACAGCCGTTCCTGCGGGCAGGAGGCAACTCGTGCCCTCTGCAGCAGCATTCCCCTATGGCAGTGCTCCCCCCGCCCGGGCCTGCTCCGAGAAGGGGCCGGCACCTTGCAGGGCGCTGGTGCCCCCTCCCCAGGGTGGGCTTCCCCCGGCTGGGCTCCTTGGGGCACCGCTGTGTGCAGCATTGGCGCTCAGAGCTGCTCAGCCCAAAACCACCCCACACTTTTACCCTGGGCCCGTTGGGGTGCTCAGACCCCATGTTCCATCCTGGGAGCACAGCGCTGCCCTGAATTATTCCTGCCCCTTCCCGCTCCCTCCCTCCAGAGATGCTTTTTGGGCCGAGCACGTTTACACTGCTGCATCCGATGAGCTAAAGCGTGCGCAGCGACGAGGACAGGAGCTGCCTCCAGCTGCAGGCTGCTGTTACCGTGCATCCGTTTCAAAGCCTTGCTCATGTCCCCGATGGCCTCCGCCAGCTCCCGCAGGGCTCTGTGCAGGGTCTCCTCATCGAGCTGCAGGATGGCACGGACAGCCTGGACGGTTGCCTGCGAGAGGAGGGGAGAGTACAAAGCGTTGAGGAGCCTGGGATGTTTGGGCACGGCGATGCTGGACACCCGCTGCCACGGGGAACACCTCGTGGGCGCGCGCCTGCGGGTGCTTTCCAGGCGAGCAAAGAGCTACGGGCACGGTGGTACCCTACCTTAATCCCAGGCACCGCCGCCTTCTCAACCAGGAGGGTGACGAGGATGAAGCCTCGCAGGCTCTCTCCCCCAGGCAGTGAGATGATGGTGTCCAGGTTCCTGCAGGGGTGACGGGTGGTGCGGCCAAGTGCGTGGGGGTTGGGAGGGAGCTTGCTCGGGGTTTCCCCCCACACCCCAGGACCCACTGAGCTCCTTGGAGCAAACCCCTCCTGGCCGCAGAGCCGCTTCTCTGCTCCCCAGGCAGAGCCGAGCTGGCACAGGGCAAGAGGGGAGAGGGGCTGCTCCAGTTCCGAGGGATCTGCAACCCACCCCATGCACTCCCGGGGCAAGTCTGGCCCATGGCAGCCAGGAGCAGCCCACGGTTCAGCCGCGGTCACGGCACTTTGCTGTTGTTGCAGTGGCATTTGCGTGCCAAAGCCTGAGCTGGTTTTGTTGTGCTCATAAATCAAGAGGTAGGTTCGACCTAAGCCGAGCCCTGCAGTGTTGGAGTGCTAAGCCAATTCAAACAAAACTAATATTGTTAGGGACTAAATAAGCATCTTAAATACTTACTCAATTTCCAGAGGCCTGAAGGCATTTCCGTTATTGCCAGCAAATGCACAAGAAAAGGAGATAGAAGGAGAGATGTTATAAATCATTCAGCAACAGGACTGTGCTCTGTAGGAGACGGATGAGCTCGCTGGCCCGCAGGAGCCGCCGGCCCCCGGGGGTGCTCCCAGAGGCACCCAGTTCCCCGCTGGGTGCCCGTGTCTGCAGTGCCGGCAGCCCTGGACCATTCCCCAGACCTTCCCCGCGAGACAGGCCCCCAGCGATGGGTTTTGGCAGAACAGCAGTGGTTTGGGAACCGTTCGTCCCCGTTGTGCTGGACGGGCCCTGCTGGGGCTCATCGCTGCTGCCCCAACGTGGGAAGCGTGGTGCTCAGTCTGCCGGCGTTTGCCCGTTTACCCGTTGGGGTTCCTCCTCCTCCAGTTGGCCAACACAAAGTCCGCGTGGCTGAGGATGGGTGGGAGCCCGAGGGCCTGCGAGACCTCCCAGAAGGGGACGGCGAGATTTCGGGGCAGGACCTGAAGGGCACAAGGAGAAGACCAGGACACTGTGGAGCTGGTGAAAGGGGCCCGGGCCAGGCAGGAGGGGTCACACTCCTGCTGCGCCTCAGGAGAGGGGCTTTGGGGACCCTGAGCTCCCTGGGACTCATCCCACGGGAGCAGCCCCAGCCCCCAGGTCCCACGGGAGCAGCACCAGCCCCCAGGTCCCAAGGGAGCAGCACCAGCCCCCAGGTCCCAAGGAGCAGGGGAACTTGCTCGGCATTGCTCTTACCTTCACGGCGCCCTCCTCGCCCTCCTGCCAGAGGTAGCCCATGGTGATGAAGCTGAGCACCAGATGCGCCAAGTGCAGCTCCTCCCGACCCCGGAGGTGCCGGGCGCTCAGCTGCGGCATCTGCCAGAGAGACCCCCGGGAGCAAGGGGCACCGCAGGCGATGCCAAGGGCCCCTGCAGCAGGGGGCTGCCCCCCCAGCCCGGGAGGGACCCCCCCAGTGCTTCTCCCTGCCTTTGCCATCCCCCTGCAAGCCTCCGTCCCCTCCCACCCCTGCAGGATTTGCTACTGATTTGCTGTTGCTGACTTGTGAGCATTGGGAGCAAACTGCAGGATTTTTACTCAAAAAGCCGTCCCTCGCCCTTGCACGGGGACGCACACGAAAGCGGCCGATCCCTGCGTGCCGGAGGGGTCTGGCTGGGCTGGGGGGCTCATGGAGCACCCGGCCTCCTCGGTGGGGAGCGTGGCCGGGATGCGCCGTGGCTCTCGTGACATCTAGAGGGTTTCCCCTGCCACCGCACGCCACGCTCCAGCCCTCGCTGCCTCGGCCGGCTGGTGCCACCGAGGATCT
>NW_009258681.1:509892-510276 GCF_000687185.1 Egretta garzetta
CCCAGCCAGGGACCGGAGGGCGCCGGCAGCTCTGTCTTGGTAGAGAGAGGCGAGAGGAGGGCTGGCGTGCACGGAGACCCACGGTGTCGCAAAGCTGCCTCCCTCCTCCCCCCTGGCTCCGGAGCAGCTCCAGGCTGAGGCAGGAGGAGCCGTGCCCAAGGGTTAAATCTGGGGGCAGCAGAGCTGGCTGGGGAGCCCTGCGAGAGGCAGGGACAGGCTGGGGGGAGCCTGCAGCCCCCTGCCCTGGAGAGGAGCCCTCAGGGCTGTGCTGGGCCAAGGGCAGGCTCTGCCACTGCCGTCCCTTGCGAAACAGCGAGAGGGTGTGCGAGACGGAGCCGCTCTGGCACGGGCAGCTGGGGGGGGGCAGGTCACAGCTCAAACGAG
>NW_009258681.1:510536-510800 GCF_000687185.1 Egretta garzetta
GGGGTACAGGGGGTGCTGGGGCAGGAGGGACCAGAGGACTTGGAGATAAGCCCAGCCCTTGGGTAAACTCTTTGGAGTCGGGGTTGGCTGAGGGGCAGCACCCAAACGCTCCTGCTCCAGACCCTGCTTGGGCTGTACGGTCTGGGGAGAAAAGGGAATCGGGGGAGCCCTGGCAGCCAGGAGCTGTACGGGGTGGGGGGGTGGAACGGGGCTGTGACGGTGGCTGGGGGTGTGCAGCCCTGGGAGGGCTGTGCCGGACATTGC
>NW_009258681.1:511356-511861 GCF_000687185.1 Egretta garzetta
TCCAGCCTCGCACATCGCGTTAATGGTTTGTGTCTGGTTCCCCCTCTTGTAATCCCAGCCTGCGTAATTATGAATTAATGGATGATAAACAAGCGTCTGCCCGGCCCCGAGCGCTCCCGCTGTGAAGGGAGCGCAGTGATAAACGGCACCACCTTCCGCCCGGGAGCTCTGCAGTCTGACTGCTCCCCCCGTACGCCCTGAAATCCTGCAGAGCCAAGGCCAGCGTGGGAATTGCAGAGCTCCGGCTCCTCTCCCCTGCGCCACTTGCTGCAGCCAGTTTAATAACGTTTAACGCGAAGGGTTTGTCCTACGGAACTGCCTAAGCCAGAACAGCATGCGCCTTCCTCATTGCTTGTTATAAATTTATAGAGTAGCATTAAATTAAACCCAACCAGAAAGCCGCTCACCAACCCCTCTATTTTTCTGTTCTCTGGCTCTTGTAGCACGCAGACACGGCACAGCCATCTCCTACCAGAGGATCGGGAAGAAGGAAGCCGTACTCCTC
>NW_009258681.1:512061-512433 GCF_000687185.1 Egretta garzetta
GCCAATGGCCGGAGGGGCCGAGCAAACATGGGTAAAGGTTGCCGATAAGGCACTGCGGTGGAGCAAACACGGAGCTCCATCCCCCGGGCAGCCACCGACGGGGAGGGCTCAGGGACGCTGTCTCCGCAGCGGGGCTCCCCCAGGACCCTCGCAATGCCAAACGCGTGTCCTGGCGTGCCAAACTCCTGTCCAGGAGCCAGGCAAGAACGGGGGACCGGGCACGTCTTGCTGGGGGCTGCAGAGCCCTGCGCACCACGAGCGCAGCGTGGACCCCCCACCCCGCGGCACGGAGCTGCGGTCACCGCAGGTGCCAGGTACGGCGCCGGCAGGGCGGATGCGTGCCGGGGGCTCTGGGGAGTTCCTCCAAGATGG
>NW_009258681.1:513695-516077 GCF_000687185.1 Egretta garzetta
GTGGGTGCATGGCAGGGGAAGAGTCGAGGAACAGCCAGCGAGATGGGTGTCTCTGCGGGGTGCAGGTCTGAGAGCACTGCAGGAAACGCGGGTGCCCCCTTGCCAGGGCAGGGGTGGAGGCTGGCGATGCCCTGGCCCACAGGCGAAGGTGGCCGTGCTGGGCCATGCTGGGCCCCCTCTTCTGGGGCTGCTGGTGGGTCCTCACCACCCGGGGACGGGGAGAGCACAGTGGTGCAGCAGTACCAGACCCCGGGAGCCTCCCAGTGCAGGGTGTGGGGCAGTGCTGCCCGTCTGTACGCCTGGAGCGTGCAGCACAGCATGAGCCCCCGTTTCTGCAGACCGGCTCTGGCTGCAGGGTCAGGACAGGAGCGCACATGCTTGTGCCTCTTCGGTTTGCATGGACGCTGCCAGCCCGTGCAGATCCCGTCCTCCGCTGGCCGAGAGGCAGGCTGCAGGGGCAGCCCAGGGGCTCAGCGCAGCTTCCCAGCGCCCGTGGTGGGCTTGGGGCTCAACGGGCAGCGATGCCAGGAGGAGAGGTGGGTGCTGCAGAGGGGCCAGGGGCACAGTGCAGGGATGGGAGAAGGCCGTGGGGGCAGCAGAGCACTTCTCTCAATCAATCAATCAATCAATCAATCACTGGCATCACACCGGGCACAGACACCAGCCAGGGCTGGCCGCATCTCCCGGCTGTGTCCCGGGCAGGAGCAGCCCTTGCCCACACCAGCACAGCACACAGCCGGGGCTCCTCCACTCGCTCAGGGCCTCCCGGTCCAGGCACAGCCCCGGCACACGGTGCCGCTCCGCAGGGACGACACAGCTCCTCGGAGACCATAGTCACCTTTTACTGAACCACAACCACAACAGAGCCGCACTACACGCGCCTGCAGGCCACTTGGCTCCCAAGCCCGGGGCTGTGGGGCTCTCCTCCCCCGTGCTGCACTGCAGCATCCTCCGTGCGGTGGGCTCCATGGACCGCTGCCAGACACTGCCAGGAACACCACAGAGGCACCACTTACTTCTGGGCAGCACCCACCTCCAGCCACCTCCAGCCACCTCCAGCCCAAGGCCCCTGCCTGCCAAAGGGCTGCTTTGCACGGGACTGCCCCGGCAGCCTGCCATGCACACTGCCACCTCCCTCTGGGCTCATGTGCAAGAGACACGGACCCATCTGGGACCAAGGCCACCACAGGGACAGCCCTCAGCACCTCACCCCAGTGACACTCGGTCCAACTCTTCCTCGAGTCTGCTTGCACAGCAGGCACCTCCCTGCGCAGGGCCGCTCAGCACCCCACCATCCCATGGCCGCCCCTGCCGCATCCTCTCCAAGCACGGTGGCCCATCAAGCCAGCCTGCCCAGATCCCTCTGTAGAGCCTTCCTACCCCCAGCAGATCAACCCCCCTGCCCAGCTTGGCATCGCCTGCAAGCTTACTGAGGGTATGGAGGTTTGATCCCCTCATCCAGATCATCAACAAATATCAACCAGAACTGGCCACAGTACCGAGCGCTGGAGAACACCCTTCCCAAGACTGACACTGGCCACGGCACCTGACTCTGGGGGCCAGCCACGTCTGCGTGCACCCGGGAGCCAAGGTGCTGCAGAAACCCTGCTGCCACCCACCTGTGACTCCGACAGCCCCGCTGCCCGCGGTGCCCCAGCCCCCAGACCCACGCTCCCACTAAGGCTGCTTCCCCACCAACGTCAAGGCACACACACCGGCTCTCTGTCCCTTATTTCCACTGCCAGCTCCACCACCACCGCCCAACAAGCCCAGCACAAAAACCCAGTCAGCCACTTGGGCAGCAACTTACATTTCCACCTCCTTCCCTACTGCGCCGCTACACATTTGACACGCACCCTTCCTCATCCAGGGAGTCCTTGCCTTCCAACCTAGAATGGGACCAGGAAGCAGCTCCAGTCAGTCACAGAGCTGCACGGAGCAAAAACCTCCTCCTTGCATGGCCACCAGCCCTCGTCCCTTCATCATCCATCGCTCCTGCCTCCTCCTCCCACCTTGGGCATGCTGGACAGAGAGAGTCCTTGCCCAGGCCCCAGCTCTCCTGCTGCGTACAGCCACCTCCGCACCATCACCCCAACACCCCTTGGTGCAGAGAACAGGCTCACTCGTCTTCATCCAGCTCCTCCGTGGCACGACAGCACCTTGGGCCACTTCTCCTTAGTGCCATGAGGATGAGCCCGATGGTGACAGGCATGAAGAGGCAGAAGGTCAGAAACAGCCACAGCTTTGGCAAGCCCCCGCTCCCGACGTCCGCTTCACCTGGGCACAGGAAACACAACCACCTCCTTGAGCCCACCCTGGGACACACCACAGGACCCAGACACTGGCAAGGCACTGCCAGAACGGGAACCCATCGCCCTGGCC
>NW_009258681.1:516573-520618 GCF_000687185.1 Egretta garzetta
CGCCAAGCCCCCCTCGGCTGCTCTTGCCCACGGATGTGACCCGAGACGCCGCTTCTGCGAGCCACGTCCCCAGAGAGTGGAACAACCCGCAGCACCGTGACTCACCCCGCGATTGTGGCACTTTGTCTCCATCTCACATTTGTAGTTCAGGACAGCGGCCGGCACGCAGTGCTGGTTCAGGCAGATCTGCAGCACAAGCACACAGGCAACGCTGGGCAGCCAGCCGGGCGGTCACGCACCCAGCGCCCGCTCAGGAGAGCTGCAGATCTTTCGGGAACTCACAGGGGAGCATCAGGCTTCGTGCCGGACCCTGTCTGGAGGGGGTCACGCCACCCCCATCCATCCATCCCAGCTCCTTCAGGGTGGAGCCGACAGAGAAGCCACCAAGGGCCCCGATGCTGCTACTGCAGCGGTGCTTTCTCCAAGTCCTTCTCCTCCCAAGGGAGCAGCTACACGTCAGGGGATCGCTTACCTTGTGCTCATCGCAGACGGTGCCGTCGTTCACCAGCATGGGGTCCCTCTCCGTGAGCGGCTTCATGTAGTCCAACGTTACACACAGCGTGTTCTGCACCCGAGCATAAATCACCGCAGCCTTCTCCTTGGTGAAGGGCTTGGAGCCCGGATACTCACACACGAGCTTCCCGCATCGCAGATCCCTGCAAAGGCGTCGTGAGCAAAGGACGTGACAACAGCCACCTTCATCCTTCCATTCCAGCTCTGCTGCCAACACCGAGGGAGTGCTTGGAGAACAGACCCTGACCGCCCGATTCCCAGCACACGGACATGGCACGCTTGCGTCTGCCCCGGGCCCTTTCCATGCCCCCCCCAGCCCGTGCAGCTCACCGGCTCTGCACAGGCACGTCCAGCGCCCCTGCCCACCCCGGGGTGGCTCACTTCTCTGCTGCCGGGCGGCTGAGCTCGAGGAGCCCATCCACACTCCACCTCTTCCCTGCCTTGGGGCCACGCGCGAGGAGCCCACCCACACTCCACCTCTCCCCTGCCGTGGGGCCAGGCTCCCCGCTCCGTGGCAGACGGAGCTCCGGCTGTGGTCAGAGCACCCCGGCACCCTTGCTACAGCACTTACTTATACGCACAACGCTGGTAACCGCGGTGGTTGGAGCCACAGTGCCCCATTCTGTCCCTTTGGCTGTTAATTTCCTCATAGCAGGCCCAAGGCCCGTTCTTGGCACCTGCAAACACACACACCACCACCCATGGTCTGTCCAACAGCCTCGCTACATCTCAGGGCCGGGCATCACCACTCGGTGATCACCCGCTGCTCGGTGATGCCCGGGGCCACCTGCATGCTCACAGGCATTTGAAGCTGTGGCCATGTGGGAGCCCAGACCCAGCCTGCTCGCCCTCGCGCTCCCTGCAGCCTGCCGCGGTGGGATGCTCCAGCTGCCACCCATCTGCACCCCCCCATGCTCATCGGCTCCATGCCAGGCTTCCCCGGGACAGCCACAAGACCTTCCGGGACATTTCTGGGATTTGCATCCTCTGGCTGAGAGGACAGCACCCGCCGCCGGCCAGTCCCGTCCTGCACGGCAGTGTCCCCCACCGACTGCTCCCCCACCACTTCCAGCTACACACAGCTCCTTCGCTGCCAGCCTCCCCCCTACCCTGGCCGAAGACCTTCTGGCACTGCTTGTCGGCTGTCTGGCAGACGCCCCGGTAGCAGAAGGCAGTGTTCCTGCTGCAGGGGTGCCCGTTCATCACCCACAGGTCCGGTGTGCACTCCCCAGAGGTGCCGTTGCAATATTCCTTCAACTCGCACTCATCCTCGGAGCTGCTCCTACATAAGGTGCCTCTTTTCACAAACTAGGAGAAAGAAAATAGACTAGGTTAGAGTAGGAAGGGAAATAATAGGAAGAGAAATAATAGGAAGGGAAATAATAGGAAGGGAAATAATAGGAAGGGAAATAATAGGAAGGGAAATAATAGGAAGAGAAGAAATAGGAAGAGAAGAAATAGGAAGAGAAGAAATAGCAAGAGAAGAAATAGGAAGAGAAGAAATAGGAAGAGAAGAAATAGGAAGAGAGTGGAAGGGGAAGGGGAATAGAAGAGATAGAGAAGAGAAGAGATAGAGAAAGAGGTAGAGGAGGAGAAGAGGTAGAGGAGGAGAAAATTCAAATAGAACAGATTAGAACAGAATTTGGAGGAATGCCCAAATGCCTCTTCAACACTGACAGGCTCGGGGCATCGACCTCCTCTCCAGGAAGCCTGCAGTACCGGAGGGCTACGGCGCTGGAGGCGTTTGCGGTCGTCGTGGCCCGGCTGCTGGGGCTCAGCCTGGGGATGGCGCACGACACCCCCGGGAGCTGTGGCTGCGCGGGAGCTGCCCGCATAACGCAGGCCGGCGGGGGGTAAGGCTCCCTGCCCCTCGGCGCCCGGGCGGTGTCGGTGTGATGGCACAAGCTGCTGCCAAGGGCGCGATTCTCGTGTGCTGATTTCTGCTCGCGCTGCCTTTGCTGCAGCTCCCGCGGCCCCCGGCCGGCTCCTCGGCCCTGCCGCCCTCCCCTGCAGCCTGCGCGGCTCCTGGCGAGCGGGCGGACGTGCCACGGCTGACGGGGGTCACCCGGCCCCATGCAGCCCGCGCTGCCCAGCTGGGAAGGCTGAGCAGGGGAACGCCGCTACGAGCCTCCCGTGGCCATAAAGTCGGCATCTCCTCCACCTCGGTACTTTGGGAGCAGGCACGGTACCTGTGCCCTAAAAATACTTCCCTGGGACACAGGCACCTAACGGGCACCAGCACCTTGCTGCCCTCACTTCACTTCCCGACACGCGCTGACCCTCCACATCAGCGCGCCAGCCAGTGCCGTCGGCTGGAGGCATGGTCCCCGTTTTCCCCCTTGAGTCCCATGACATTCCCGCTTCACATCAGGCGTGTAAGCGAGCGATGCCGGCGCTGGGGCTATCCCTAGGGAACGCAGCGTGCCCGCTCCCGCCACACGGCTCACCTGGCATTTCCGGCAGCACGGTCCCGACAGGCACTGCACCCCTCTCCTCATCTTGCAGCCAACGGTGCAGCACGGGTCGCGCCGACATTCCTGGAGGTGACCGGTGGGGACAGTCAGGCGAGGTTCTGCTCCTCCCAGGGACAGCAAGGGAAGAAGCCGGAGAGCTTGGCCTTTCCCTCCGGCAGCCCCTGTCTCCTGAGGCAGCCATCTCCCAGGCTCTCCAGCAGCGCCCAGGGTCCCTGGACAGAGCCCCTCTGCCACACTGGCTGTCCCCAGCCACCAAGGCTCCCATGGCAGGACCGTATTTTCCATCCTCACAGCCATACGTGCTTGAAGCAGGGGGGAGCTATTGCCAGGGCTGGCAGCACTGGCAGGGACAGAGATCGCTTGCAGATGTGCACACACGGCTGCACCCAGGTTGGCACAAAACCAGGGGGGCTTCTAGCAAGGCAGAGGAGTTCACCTCTGCAAGGGGAGCACTGCTCCTCCACCAGACCTTCCCCGCTGCCCCCACCCCTGCCTATGCCCTGCCAGCGACCTGCACGACCGCCACAGCACCCCTGCCTTTTCGGGAGGCTGCACTCACGGAGTTTCTCCCCACATCATCACCACGTGCCACTCTGGTGTGCAAAACCGCTTCCCAAGCGGCATCTGCAGCAGGACCCCGTGGCAGGTCCCTGGGGTACCCCTCCCAGCACCATCTCAGGCTGTGTCCCTGCAGCAGGGGGGCTGGGGGCAGCCCCTCTTTATGGCTACAACCGCTTACAAACTCCCTCCCTCCATCCGATACCAACACCATGCGACGGCCCTCTGTGACGGTGGCTTCGGATGTGGTGGGAACCACAGCCAAGGGTCTGCACGGCTTTAGGGTTTCGTAAAGCCTCGGGCCCTCCCTGCCCTGGCAGAGGCCCAGGAGTAAGTCACACCTCTCCTGGGACTGTTCCTTCCCCCCGGGACGCATGGCTTGGCTCTTCCCTGCAGAACCAAGGCTCCCAGACTCACCTCTGCGGACCCGCAGTCACAAGCCTCTCCCGGCTCCACCACCTTGTTGCCGCACACGGGAGCTTTGTAGGCTGCCTCCATGG
>NW_009258681.1:521123-523596 GCF_000687185.1 Egretta garzetta
CGGGATGCTGGGCGTGAGGGGTCCTGCACCCACATCCCGGGGGGCACCCGGTCTGCACCCCCCAGCACCTCTGCTGCAGGGCTGGTGGGGCTCTGCTCCCGCTCGGCCTCGGGCTGCGCGTGGGGCTTAGCTCCTGAGGCACCGCTCACCACCTTACCCACAGGCATGGGGGTTATGGGGACGGACGGACGGCTCAGTGGTACCGTACCAAGGCAACCCCTCCAGCATGGTTCCTGAGACACAGCTTCCTCGCAGAAGATGCCCCCACGTAACGGGACTGCTCCCTGTAACTGGGGAACACACCAGACTCAGTCTGATACACGATTTAACGGCCCCTTCCTCCTCCTTTTGCTTCTGCACTAACACAGCCTTCCTCCTCTTACACAAACAGGAACATTATGTCCTGCAGCCGCAACACACGATGCACATTTTTCCACTGCAAAAATCTCTGCAGCAGCTCCTCGGCATCTCCCGTGGTGGGGATTTTGTTCTTTTCCGTCCAAAACTCCAGAGAAGAGAGTACAATTGTCAGATTGAGGCGAGCAAACATCTGGAGGCAGACAAACACCGCGGCTGACCCACAGAGCCCCGCTGCTCCGCGTGCTTTACCTACGGGCCCTTATCCATGGCCACCACACATCTCCCGCGGGCGACCAAAAGCAACTTACGCCGTTCATGTAGCTGAAAAGCTGCACGACCCTGGCCGTCACAGCGTGCTTGTCTGCTCCCATATGGTCGTACTGAAAGGACACAAAGACAAGGGCGCGTCCGGGCAGCGCGCAAGGCAACCTCCCCGAGAGCGCCGGCTGCGGCCCCTGCCACAGCAAACTCTTGTCCGTGCAGGAGTTCCCATCGCGCAGGGACTCTCAAGCCTGGTGCAAACTGCCCTCGGTGTCCTTGTGTAGTGACGGACCTGCTGCACGCACAAGATTTTTCTGGAGACGATGATTTACAGCAGAGGGGATGCAAAGACTTACCAGAGCCTTGTCCACAACCACGTGCGTTTCCAGATACCGAGGGGATGTAGTGACAGCTTGCTTAATCTTTAGGAAAATCAAAGAACAAAACAAACTAAACAACACAAACACCCCACGCCTGCAGCAGAGCAGAGCTTCTGCGGTTTAGAGCAGCTCTGCAAAGGAGACCTTCAGCCACGAATTTCCCATGCCTATGGCTACTGTCCGGCCGAAGACCGACCGGCTGGGAGGTGCTGTACTCACCGCTGTCGTGTCCTCCAGCTGCCGTGACACCTCCCCAGCCCAGGCAAGAGAGCTGTTTTCTACGAACAGCCGAGCCTCTGCGTTTTCATTCTCCATCGGGTACACGAGATGCTGATACCCGGCTGCAGCCTCCAGAGGCTTGATCCCATAGCTGGTGTTCGCGAGCTGCAGGATCCCGCTGGAAAGCAAAGGTGCAGAGCGGCAGGAATGGCTCCTCTGCCTCCTTGGGACACCACCACCACCGCCTGGCGCTCGCGCTGACGCCTGTCCCCCGCGCAAAGGCTTTACCTCAGGCCGGAGCAGGCGCTAAGCACCACGAGCGAAACGGGGAAACCCTCGACATAGCCTTCGTAGAAGCAGTCGCGCTGGAAGGAGTAAAGCCCTAGAACAGCTCGGTGCCTTCTCCCCAGAGAGCTGGGGAGCGCTGCAGCGTGCAAGGCACCAGACCTTGCCACCGCCTGCGCTGCGGTCCCTGTCCCTGCAGAGGACGGGCACACAAGGCGTGTGGGGAGCACAGCACTGCGGCTTCTCCTGGGAACAGACCCCTGCACGGACACCCAGTCCTATCCTCAGCTCCCCGCCGTCCTCGGGAACCCGTTATGCCCCCGTGTCAGCCCTTGCTGCCGCGGGGTCCGAGCCGACGCGTGCCCTCAGCGTGGCTGGGTGACACGGCCACGCGCCTGGTGGCAGCCACAGCCCCCCACAGCCCATGGCCACACGCTGCAGGACAGGCCCTACCCCTGCCCCTCTGCCAAACCCCACTGCCCACCTCCCTCCAGCCATGCGGTACCAACCCCATTGACGTTCTAACAGAGCTTGGGTACCCGTGGTCGCAGGGGATGGGTTTGGTGCCTTGAGAACGTTCCTGCCGGCACCGTCCCGGGGGAGAGCGGGGCTCTGCAGAGCTCTGCCGCAGGGGGAATCTCCTCTGCGCGTTGCTCCTGCAGCGCTGCCACAGCCGCTCTGACCTCAGTACAGCACCCGGGGCGGGATTATTACCTTGATATGCGCCAGTTCGGATTTTGCCAGCCCCCCCCGGCCATCGGTATAGATCCGGAAATCCTCCGGCAAAAACACTCTACGTACAAGACAGAGATGCCGCCCTCGCCGTCGGAAGCGCGGCCACACGTGGTGGCCACCGCGCGAGGCAGTGGCCTGTCCTTGTCCCCGGCCGGGACCCCGCAGGGGCTGCGAGGGGTCGGGGCCGCGCTGCCTGCCCGCTGCACCCCACTTACTGCCGCCGCGGGGCCACG
>NW_009258681.1:524192-526271 GCF_000687185.1 Egretta garzetta
GCCTCAGCCCCTGGTGCCCCCGGTGTCCGGACCCAGCCCCGCTCCCCGTGCTCCTCCTCCCCATCCGCAGGCTCCCCTCTCCCTTTCTACCGGGACGCGCAGCTCCTCCTGTATCCCGCTCCTCCCCCTTACGGTTCGCTTTCCCAGGGATTAGCAAGTGGAAAACCTCTGTCCTCCAGCTCTTGCACACGGACAGCGTGCTTGGTGCCAGGAAACCCACCCGTAGCTTCTCTTCCCCCACATTGTGTATTTTGGACATCTGCTTGCTAGCTTCTTCCCTTGATGACCCACAGACTGTTCCCAGTTTACCAACAAACAGTTGCTGTTCCCCAAGCGCCGCTTTCCCTGCTCTGCCCAGGCTGTAAATCCCACTCGCCAGCTTTTCCAGTAATTCCGTGCTCCCACAAATCCCTGCCCATCTCCCACGCCCAGAATGGAGGACTTGCATTAACTAATATCAACTCACCCATCCGTTTGCGATCCCCTCCTGGCGCAGAATCTTTTCAGCTGGCTCCCCTTCATAACCACAAGGGTGCCGCAGAGCAGGGCGAGGAGGACGATGCCGCAGCTCAGCACCAGCCGCCAGTTCTTCAGCACGGCCAGGGCAGAGCTTTTGGCGATATGCTCTAGGGAGGGAAGCAAAGGTCCAGCTCCGGGTAAGGGCTGGGCGATGCCAGAGGCTGTCTGCTCGGCTGCGAGCCCCACGAGGCCGACTGTGGGGCCGTGGGAGCTGCTGTTGCACCCAGTAAAACCACGGGGCACCCAGAGCCGGGCTACGGCACTTACTGGGACCCAGTGCGCTGCTGCTGCCTACAGAGGATCCTCGAGTCTTGCACTGGGGAGGGTTCCAGCCCGGATCGCAGTGGCAGTTCTTCTTGTTATTGCACACCTGCAAACACCAGGGTGAGCAGAAAACTTCCCTCGTTGTAAAACCCCCACTGAGGAACAGCGCTCCATCTCCACCGGGGCTGCCGCTTCCCTGCCCGCCGCTGCCCGCCCCGCTCCCGTGCTTCGGTCACTGCCAGCCCCCCGCCGGGCGAGAGCCTTCCCCCGCCTTCCCGCTCCGCTCCTCGCCGCCCTGCCTCTCGCCTTGCACAGCTACGCTGATCGTTTCCAGCACTACTTCAATTACGTGCAGTTAAATTCTCTCTAGAGACGCTTTTTCCAGTTTTCTGCTCACCTAGACAAGCAAATGCTCCAAGCCCCTTTACCTCACCCATCTTCCACTTGGGGCGGGAAGCAGGTTATGTAGTCTCACGTACTTTCTCCCACCATCCCTCACCACTGCGTGATGATTTCAGAGAACAAGCGTTGCCCAAAGCACAGGTCCAGGCAGTTCATAGAGAAACCCCAGTGGGCATTTGAACAGAATCGCTCTCTCTTCTTCAGCACTATTCGCCAGACCTACAGCACGAACTTAACCGCGTTGCCCTGACTTACTCCATGCCCGTGGCATTTTTTCTGTGCGTTGCAGTCGTACTTCAGGACTGAATGTGGGTGGCATGTGCCGTTCAGACAAACCTGAAAGACCAAAAGGAAAAAAATCCCGCTGGGAACTTTTTCATCACCCTTGCCCAGGCTTGCTGTAACTCTGAGGGGTTTCCTAGCCCTAAAGAACACCCAAAAGTCAATGCACAGCTCATAATTGCTAAAAACCCGAGTGCAGACCAGCTTTTAACTCGTACTGCAGAACGGTGACTATTTCTGAAATGGTGATGGTGGCGATAATCACATGCCGTTTCCAGAGGCTGAGGCCGTATTTCTCACCTTTCCAGGACCACATTTCGTTCCTTCTTTCACCAGGAGAGGGTCTGGCGCTGTGGGTCCACGCATAAAATCGAAAGACACGCAGAGATGCTCTTGCACTTGAGCGTAAATTATGGCGCCCTTGACTTTTGTGAAGGGAACACGGTTCGGGTATGTACATACTAACTTTCCACATCCCAGATTCCTAAAAAATTCATTAGCACCATAAATCAGAACAGCACGCCCAGCAGCTGACTGCTCACAGCGCTGGCGCTGTCGAGGTGCACAACTCGGGGAGGGGGATTTACACAGAATAGGAACACAAGCATGTGA
>NW_009258681.1:526379-528081 GCF_000687185.1 Egretta garzetta
TTCCCTACAACGCCATTTCCCTCGGGAAGGGCTGGAGCCAACGCTGCAAATCTATTCCGCCCAGCAGAGGAAAAGCTGAAGGCAACCTTCTCGCAGATCATTACTTTGCATCGACAGTAAAGGGAAGTGCAAATTACATCTAAATCCCCAGTCCAACATTTGATGTTCCCTTCAAACCTACGGCCAGGAGCAGGGCTGATAGCCGTCCTTCGGGTGGTTGCCGCAGTGCCCAAACCTATCCTGCTGACTGTTGACTTCTTCGTAACAAGCCAAAGGAGCATTTTTTGCACCTGGAAGTTGAGAAATAATGCTGATTACCGCTGAGGGCGATACAGGCCAAGATACCTCTGTGGCCTCCGACACTTCTCAGCTCTGGCCTCCAACAGGAATACTTGGCTACCGCTCCTGTCCCATCACCAGCTGCCCCTGTTGGGGCTGTGGGACGGTTCTCACAGGCTGTGGAATGGCCCGACCCATCCAAAACACCTTCCACAACAGCATCAGGGTGTGTTTCGGGCCCCGAGAGGCAGTGAGGTGTGTGTGACTGGCTGTGCCAACGCTCAGCCTGAAATCCCCGTGATGGTTCCCTTCCCCTCTCCGCAAGCAAGGGAAATCCATCCTGCGGTCTCCTCTGCCCTTCCCTGCCCTGCATACTCCAGCGGTCCCTGACTTCCCAATTTCTCACAACAGGCGTGGTGGGCACCCATCATGCTTGGGTGCCGCCTTCTGCCCCAGACCAGCCCTGGAGCTCGACGTTGGTGCCAGTGACAACAGAGCGGCCTCTTACCCCTCCCGAAGAGCTGCTGGCACTGCAGGTCCGGGGAGCGGCAGTGTCCCTTGTAGCAGTAGCCGGTGCCGTGCTCGCAGCCGTGCCCGTCCTGCACGTACAGGTCGGGGGGGCAGGACGCGGAGGACCCGTTGCAGAACTCGGCCAGGTCACACTGCGCATCGGCGGCGGGGCGGGGCCTGCGCGTTTTTCCGCTTGAACTGGCAAAAAGGGAGCTGAGCTGGAAAGCCCTACCCCAGGGACCTCCGATTGCACAGCGGGAAGTTTGTCTCCATCCTTCAGCATGGGAACATACTCTTCCTCCCCAAATAAATCATGATCTGGTGCTGATTATAACAACGTGCCTTACCTGACAGCCAGTACAGCAATGCAACACAAATATCGTTCAGTTTTTTTGGAGATGCCCGTCTGAGCAAACCAGAAAGCTGTTGGCAGTGCTGCTATAGAAACTGCTACAGCTGCGAAGTTTAAGAATGGCCTTAACTTCTGCTAATGATGAACCCACCTTACCTGGCAATTGTCACAGCATAATCCTGAGGAGCACTTCATTCCTCGTTTGAAGCTGCACTGGGGAGTACAGCATTTGTCTAACGCACAGGCCTGCAAACACACCAGAAGTCTCTATTTGCTGCAAACTGCCCCATCTGCAGGACGGCTGCGTGCCCCGAGCCCCGTCCTCCCAGCAAACAGCGCACGTCGGAGGCGCCGAGGGAAAGCAGCAATGCTGCACCGCTGCGTGTGACCACAGAAATGCTTTATACACCCCCCGAGACTGCTGCCAGCCCACACCTGCTCTGGGGACCAGAAGAAAGCAGAGCCCTCCGCCGGAGCGCGGCACCCACCTCCGCTGCCCCACAGTCGCACTGCTCGCCGGGCTCCACGACGCCGTTGCCGCAGGCGGCCCCGCGGGCGGGA
>NW_009258681.1:532223-533123 GCF_000687185.1 Egretta garzetta
GAGGGAGCAGCGCCAGCGCCAAGGCCCAGGCGGGGATCGCCCCGCAGCCCCGCGCCGCCCCGGGGGCAGAGCACGGGGAGCAGGGGAGCAGCGGTCAGAGGAGGCAACGCCAGGGCCAACTTACTGCTGCTGCAGGTGGATGGTGTACGGCCTCCCCTCTATCCCGAGGACGTAGGACACCGTGTCCTTGCGTGTGCGGAAAAGCAGAGAAAGGGGGAATTAGGAACGGCGATTCCGGGGGAGCATGCTCCGAGGGCAACTACAAATGTAAGGGAAGCACAAGAGCTCAGCAGAGCGTGGTCCCCCCATCAACCTGTACAGGCAGAATGTGGCTTCCTAAACCCCTCCCTCTACCAGTCACCCCTCGGCTGCTGCACATCGCCTTCCTGCGCGCATATACCCCCCCACCCACAGAATAACTCCATCACTTCAGTTACCGTCTCTCCAGCTGTTTTTGAGAGCAGCCTCTGGGGAACTGTGATGTGCAGCAGCATCTGCGAACCTAGAGGAAGAATTCATTTCTTAAGTTATAATCACAGATCGGTGTCGCCATGGTTGTGCCTCTCAGCCACAGTCAGATTGCGCACGCCCGTGAGAAACGCCGGCAGAGCCACACGCAGTTGCGGTCTCTGCCTGCGGAGGTTCCCCAGCTCTACTTTCTACCCTGCCGTCATTCACCCACACTTTTATTTTAGACTTTCTAGACAGTTGCATAGAAAACCAAAACTATGAGCACTTACTACTGCTGGATCCGAGCCCGGGAATATGGGCACTGTGTGACGGGAGCACGAGAGCAAACTCCGGCTGAACAAACCCACCTTGCACCAGGAGGCGAAACGGGGCTCAGAGGGGCCAGTCACACACACACACACACACACACACCCCGAACCACGCGAGAAG
>NW_009258681.1:533189-533545 GCF_000687185.1 Egretta garzetta
TGTCCACTTCGGAAGGAGCCGCACGCCCGGCCCCGTCCCCGCGAGCTTCGCTGTCCCCGCTGTGCAGTCGCCAACATCGCGCAGCTTCGCACGCCCAGCAGATCGACCAAACCCAACCGCCACAGCGCGCCCGCGGGGAAGAAGGGTGCTGGCACCAGCTGCAGCCCCTCGGCCCCCGAGAGCAGGATGCAACACTTGTCAAAAAGCACAACCTAAGGAAGCATAAAACCCTTCCAGGGGATTCCTCCTGCCGGCTGGCGTGCCGTGCTGGGAGGACAAAACCATCCCCACGCATCCCTGCCGCGCAGCCGGGAGGAACAACGCCCCCGGCCCCGGGACAGACGGGCTCCCACGCC
>NW_009258681.1:534371-534762 GCF_000687185.1 Egretta garzetta
CCGGGGGTCACCTCAGCCCCCCTGAGGAAATCACCTCAGCCCCGGGGATCGCCTCCACCCCGCTGGGACCTCCTCATATTCCCCCCGGGAATCACCCCATGTCCCCCAAGGGAATCAGCTCAGCCTTGGAGATCACCTCAGCCCTGGGGATCACCTCCACCCCGCTGGGATCACCTCATATTCCCCCCAGGAATCACCCCACACCCACCCGAGGGAATCAGCTCAGCCCCAGGGGATCACCTCAGCCCTGGGGGATCGCCTCAGCCCCCCGGGAATCACCCCACACCCGCCTGAGGGAATCAGCTCACACCCCCTCCTCCCCCGGGGAGCCCCCCAACCCCCCTGGGGGAACGCCGCGGCCCCATCCTGTGCACCCCAAAGCCCCCCAGGG
>NW_009258681.1:535038-538642 GCF_000687185.1 Egretta garzetta
CTGGAGGCCGGTCGACGCTCCCCCCCAGGTGGGATCCCTTCTGCAGGCAGTCAGGGGGCTTCCAGCCAGGGGGGCAGGGGCACTGTCTCTTATTATTGCACACCTGAAAAGCCCGGGGGCGGGCGGTGAAAGTTTGCAATGAATTCACGCAATGGGTTCTCCTGCCCAGACCAGCACCCGCCTCGCTGCCAGCGGGACAAGGCTGCGCGCGCTCATCAGCGTTCTGGCGATGTAGGAAGCGTCTCAGACAGGGAAGGCACCGAACGTGCAGGCTCTGACAGCCTTGAGACATTGAGCAAGCACCAAACATCCCCCTCCCGCAAAGCCCAGGGGCATTTCTGCCTCATCAGCAGACAGCAGGAGCGGCTTGCCCCGGCTATCGGCACCGCAGGGCCAGGCGGGGGCCCGGAGAGCCCGGCAGCCCCCCACGCACCGCCCTGCTCCCTACAGCCACACGACAGTTTTTATCGACGTGAGCTCCGTTGCCCTCAATTCTACGTCCCTTCAATTTTGCTTTCTTTCCCCCCACCCCCCAAACCAAACCAACCATCAAATTCTCCACTTCAGTGAATAAAAACCGCCGCTGTTTTGATACCAGTGTTAGGACCGGTAGTTTCATGGCTTTACTGCAGGTACAGCGGGCAGGGGCACGGTTTTGTGGAGCATCAGCCCCGAAGGGGCCCCAGCCAGCTCCCTCCACAGCACCACGTGCGCTGCGCGCAGCGACTTACGCCGTGGCCGTGGCACTTCACCTTGCTGTCGCAGTCGTACCCCAGGACCGAATGCGGGTGACAAGTGTTGTTTATACACACCTAGCAAAAACCAAACAGCTCCAGCTCAGCGCTGCTTTACCATCGCGGCACCCAGCCCATCAGTCTTACGGCCCAGGAGGGAGTGAAGATACTTCTGAAAAACGGCTGTGCTTTACAAAGCTTCACTCCCTGCCTAGGGACGGGCTCTGTCTAATGCCTGCCCCGTGCCAAACGTTTAACGCAATGCTCGTGTGTTTTTACAGCGCTTGTAAAGAGCAAGTGCTCTTACCCTGCAAGGCAGGAAATATTTCTAAACCCTTTTTAATCAGGTACAATTTATAGCTGATATTTTAGATGAATACAAAAAGTTTTCTTACCTTTCCAGAGCCACACTTTGTACCTGGGGGAACCAGAAGAGGATCCAGCCTTGCTGGTGCATCCAAATAATCCAAAGATACACACAAATGCTCGCGCACTTGGACGTAGACAACGGCGGCGGCGGCTGATGCAAAGGGCGTGCTGTACGGGTACGTGCAGATTAACTTCCCGCATCTGAGATTCCTACGAAATGGATTTGCACAGGATGCGAATCCCCCCCGCTCGCACAGGCTGCCTGGTGAAACACTACAGACGTTAAAGAGCGCAACGCGGATCCGGAGCGCTGCTCGACAAGGACAAAGAGAAGCAGGACTGGGGAGGCCAGGGGAGGATCTGAAAGAGGAGGGGAGATGCCGCGTTACCAACGAGGAGCGCACCCCCCACCATTCACCGTGTCACCCATCTGCTGTCCTCTGGAGCCTCGGTACTCCCCGTGCCTGCGAGGGCCCATTAAATCTGCATTTCGGCGGCGCAGGCGCCCTTCCCTAGAGCCTACCTCCAAGCACAGGACTTATAGCCCTGTCTGGGCTGGAACCCGCAGTGGCCAAATCTGTCCTGCTGACTGTTGAGTTCCTCGTAACAAGCCACAGGAGCATTCTTTGAACCTAGGAATTTAGCAGCAATATTGGTTATCGTTTAAAGGAACACACTATGGTACCTAATAACTTCTTAATTCTTCATCCTGTTCACAGCACAACAGAGATGCTGTTCATTCATCAGAGAACATTCAACACCTGGCCCTGAACTGCCAAACCCTCAGCAGCCCTGGACTGCAGGAACACGGGACAAGCAAGCACTAGGCTGGCGTTCACTCACAGGTAATAATTTGCTTTTTCTGTTGCTGTTTCCATTGTTATCACTGAATGACTGGGAGAACTCTGTGCCACACAAGGGCACGTTAACTGGATTCAAAACTGAGCTTAAAACACTTCCTAAAACCGCATCCTTCTCTCTGCGGGTGCCCCACTCCCCCCCGTGCCCTCCTCCCGGGGCCCGCACCCACCCTTCCCGGGCAGCGCCGCCTCTGCGCCCCTCCTGCCCCCTGACGCGCGCACAAGGCCACGAGGCGCCGGGCCGCCGGGCCTCATCGCCCACGTCAGATACGTGCGAGCGCAGTCCCTAAAACCCTCCTGCTTCAACAGATGCTTGAGTTTGGGGTCAGGCTCTGAGGGGAAGTATCAGGAATGAGCTACCAGCCAGCCACAAACCCTCATTTCCACCAAAACCAGGCTCAAAAGGCACAGTGAGACCAGCCTGAGGTTGGTGCCTTAGAGAGCAAAGATACAAACCGAGCATCATTACTGGTGCAGCCGCCTCCTGCACCCCGGCAGCACCAGTGGTACCAGTGCACCCAGAGCAGCCTCTTACCCCTCCCGTAGAGCCGCCGGCACTGCAGGTCCGGGGAGCGGCAGCGGCCCTTTGGGCAGCACTGCGCGTTTTTCTGCTTGAACTGGCAGGGGAGGCAGAAAGGACTCTTCTCCCCGTCCTTCCCCACCCACCAGCGCGGTCCCCTCTCAGGCCCCGCGCAGACCCTCCCGACGCTGTCCTGAGACCTGTCCCCGCTCCCTCGGGACCGCCTCGGAGGCACTCGGTGCACCACACGCCTGTTACGCTGCCCGAGACGCCCCTCCCCGGCGATATTCCTCCCGGGGGGTCAGGGAGCTGAGCCCTACCCCAGGGACCTCCGATTGCACAGCAGGAAGTTTGTCTCCATCCTTCAGCGTGGGAACATACTCTTCCTCCCCAACTAAGTCATGATCTGGTGCTGATTATAACAACGTGCCTTACCTGACAGCCAGTACAGCACAGTCCAGAGGCACATTTCACGCCTGGCTTGAAGCGACAGGTTCTAGTACAGCACTGATTCTTCGAGCACGCCTGGGGACACATTGCAAAACACGTTATTCTGCTTTTTTGTTCCCCCAGTGGTTCCTACTGTCCGAGGTTCTCCTCTTCCTTGTCTCCCCCAGAAGCTACGCTTGGGCACTATCTAGCAGAAGAAAGCGGGCAAAGCTGCTGTCAGACTGAAGCCACCATAGAAACGATCTAAAACCAGACATAATCCTTCTTGGGCCGGCTTCTGCTTCAGCTGTGCCCTCAGTCTCCGGGGATCGTTATTCCAAACACAAACAGCACAAATGTACACATTTCACCATAATTCCCGCGGCACCCACCTCCGCCGCCCCGCAGTCGCACTGCTCGCCGGGCTCCACGACGCCGTTGCCGCAGACAGCCGCTCTCCGGGAGGGCAGCCCGGTCAAGCGGGGTCTACTGAAAAGGCACGCGCCTCCATCGTGCTTCAGGAAGGCTTCGAAGTCCCTGACGCTGCAGTTGCTGAAGGCTTTTGCCCCACTGGAATGCCTAGAACAAAGCGAGCACCCATACGTGTGTGTTACCACACCCACCCCGCTTCGCCCTCTCAGCATCCCTGTGCGACCCAAGGCCGGGTGCTGGCGCGAGCCGCAATGGCCCCC
>NW_009258681.1:542929-559127 GCF_000687185.1 Egretta garzetta
GGGGAGGGAGCGGCCCGGTGGGAGGGCCCGGGGGTGCGGGGCGGCCCCGCTCCCCCCCCGGACAGTCGGGGTCAGGGATAAGCGCGCACTTTAAAAAAGAAAGTCAGTAGTCATCTTCAATATCGAACACGCGTAAAATCCGAGCTATTTCCTCCCCATAGGATCGCTTCCGAAACCAGCCCCGTACACTGCCCCGCGCCCCACCCGGCCCATAGCGCTACCGTGCACGCTGGAAGTATAAAAACTCTATCTATTAAAAGGCACCGTTTTCAGCATAGTTTTAGTTCACACATACAGCCTCAAACACAACCAAGAACGTCTCTCTCGGATGACTCCATCCCCGGATTCCCCCCTCTCGTCCCCACCCTCGGCCCAGGGGCGCCCCGAGCTGCCCGGCCGGGCTGCCCCAGCACCCACCTCCTCAGCTGCAGGGCTCAGCCTTGCCGACAGCCCAAACGGAGTAGAACACAACAAAAATTAGGAAGTGATTATCTTGGAACAAGCAGAAGACCCCCACAAATACGCCCGGTGATATCCTAGGTGACGCTTTACGTATTTTAATAATGTTCTAGATCTTAGTCTAAGTTTATGGGAAATCACAGGAGTTCAAGTATTTATTACTGCAAATGCAAACACTATATATATATTTATATATGCATATACAGAGGAAAAGGGGGGTTTTTGGCAATATTATGGGGGATTTTACAGCTCGAGTTTGCACTCGGTGCTAGCACAAAGTGAAAAGCCAAGCGCTCCCTTCAGTACTTACTTCGCTTTTGGTGAGTTTGTGCAGCAGGTTCCTGTTTGTGACCGCCAGCACCCATGTTCCTACCCGTGGCACAGCGGCTCCAGGCCTCCCAGACCTCCTCTCTCGGCCAGCGCACCAAATGCTCAACGCTCCTGCTCAGGAGGGGTTGCAAAGCCTCGTTCAGGCAGCGGTGCGGAAGCGGGCGGCACCCCCATCGGAGGGAAGTTCGCCTGCGAGCGCCCTGACACGGCACAGGGCGGAGGGTTGGGTGCAAACGCCGCGTTTGCCAACAGGCTCCCGTTTAAAGTGCTCGGAGCAGCTCAGGCCGTCTGGGCCGAAAGACGTTTCTTGCTTCCCGGTGTTCTGTGGGGACTGCTACTCAGTCTTTGGGCCCAAATTAAAACCTAAGAGCAGCCCGTTGCTTAAAAACAAAATTTGGCCCTGGCTTTCCGTACCTTTCATTGCTTAATCAGGGTATTAGTGGAAATTAGTAGAGGATTCTCGTTTAGCAACTCACAATTACTAATTTAAAACCATTAAACTTAGTGCTCGTATAGCACAGCTTAGTGTCAGTCAGCATGGAAGTAAGAATTTAAGTGCATTATTACACACCAATGAACATATATACATGCATAAACATGTTTACGATATATTTATCTTCCTCTCGAAGAAGTACACCGATACCTTATTCCACTTGTGCCATCAATGTGTAAATAGGTAACGTTTCCCAGTCCATGCAAAACAATTTTAACTTAACTGGCCGGATTTCCTTGTTTTGAAGGCAGTATGGGGTACTTGAATTCTCCACTGGACGTTTAAGAAAGACGACAACAAACCAGACCATTTCGTTATTAGGGCTCCTCGCAGGAATGGGGGAACCAAAAGCGACTCCCAAGCGCTGCGCTTTAGAGATTATTTAGCTGCAGGCCACTCCGCTTCCAGCCGGGCAGCCCGGCTGCCGTTTACAAAGCCACGATACTCAGGCAGATCGAAGGACGGCTCAGATGGTTTCAGCCCCTGTAGCTTTGGTAGAGGTATTTAGTTTCAAGTTTTACATTCCTCGTTTCGATATCTCGTTTGCCTTATCCCAGGCCGCAGAAGGAAGGCTTCCCGGGACCCCCACGGGCCACTCGGCGCAAGAAGGGTAACTGCAATTTCGGCTGTCTCAGTGAACAGGTCAGCTCACGCGAAGGCCCCAGAGAAGCCAAAAGCTATTTGGGAGGCAACGGTGCCGGTCGAGAAGGAAAGTACTGTCCCTGAGGTAAACATTTTTGCTGTGGCGGAGGAGGTCCCCGAGGTGCGCCGCTGAAGACTCGTTTCCAGCGCGCCATGGTCGGGCTCTGCTTTCCACTGCCTGAAATCCTCAGGGAACCCCACTTGGTCACATGCCATCTTCCCCAAAGGGGTTTAAAAACCCCCATGCGTTTCCCATCAACACAAGCTCTTTTAAGCCCCCCCCCGACACCTTGTGCTTTCTGGATGCGCGTGGCTTATGGCACAGGCATTACATCTCAGAAATGCAATTTAAAAGTAAAATGAAAAATGAAGGAAAACTTTCTCTTCAAAGTTAATGAGAAATGATCCGGTACCTGGCAGTAACATTCCTGAATCACTGAAACGACAGACTTTGGAGTAATTTCTTTTTAAACTGCATATTGTGAGAAGCATTTTATTCACCAGTATGCAGGGCTGATCTGGCCCCAGAAAAGCATTCCGAAAGCTGTTAATCAAAACGTAGCCGTGACAGTGTGCAAAATGAATGCTATGGGCAACAGCACTTCAGTTCCACCGTACGAAACTGTCAATAAACGGCCAGTCCTGCTTGCACACGATACGTGACGGGATACCCTAACGCTTACAGAGACGAAGGCAATGACAATCTGCCAACAGTTATTTGCAGGAACTCGACCAACCTTGTCGGCAGCTTCGGTGCCTGCGGTGCCTGGTATTGCGGAGACGGGTAGTAAGCCTGGTGGTAAGCCTGCTGAGGGTGCTGGTTAACTGGGTAAGATGGGACAGGGAAGGTATTTGGCTCCAATTCCTACAAAGAAAACACGGCGAGAACGTTCACAAATCTGCACTCAGGGAATTCAAATATTTGTTTCATTAGCTAAGAACCTGGAAATGTCAGAGGCGCTCTTTCCTTCTGAGGAACTCAGTAGAAAGAAGCAAGAGCAGTCTGGAAAGTACTGCGCTTTGTTAAAAACAGAACGGCTGATCACGATGAGCGTTTGATTTGTCCTGCAAGCACGCTCTGGTCAATGATTGCATTGAGAGAGAATGCGTCTGCAACGGAGTGGGGCTTCCCCAGGTGGGGCAGGGGGTTCCGCTGTGAGGGAAAGGGGGTGGCAAAGCCGGTAAACTGCTTGCCAAGCCAAGCACAGCCTGTAAAAAAGCTTAAACAACAGGGAAACCGAGGAGTTCCCCACACACCCTGTAGGAAATAATTATTCTCTTTGCCTCTTAGCAAAGAGAAAACTCGGTTTGCAGAAATGAAAAAAAAATAAAGTAACTTTAAAGGTTTTATTAGGGCAAAAATGCTATAAACTGCCTTTACCCGCTACTTCAGGGAAACACAGGGCAAACAGCAACGGGGAGTGGATCGTGCCTACCATGGGTACGCCTCTTGGAGGGTAAGGCATGCCGTGCGAAAAGCCTCTCTGGGGGTAGTCTCTGGGTTCGGCTTCTGTCCTAGGAGGTGGCGACTGCAGTGACCTGAAATCCAACGGATAGGGACTGTGTGAGCACACAACCTTGACCGTGACAGAACGACTACGCAGGCTGTGAGTCCAAGCACTCTGAACCCGCCAGAGGGAGTTATCGCATCTCAGCACGTACCAAGCGCCAGGAAGAGAGGGTTTGCCACAAACCTAACAAACATAACCCTTTTTCTGTTTAGGACCACGACAGCTTTGTTTTGCCACTTTATACCGAAGATGGGACCCAAAACCGCAACACCCTCACCAACGCACAACAACAAACGTAATGGTAAAAAGAAAGTCTTCTGCTCCCTCAGTTTAAGATGGATTTATCTTTTCCATCATTGCCCTGGGCAAGCTACAGGTACCATTTGATGCAGGGGCCTTTGCCAACCATCTTGGGACTTGAACACACCTCCGTACTTTGGCATCAGCTTGCGTAAACAAATGTCTATGGGCTGCTTCAAATGGGCAGAGGTGGAGTTAAAAAGGAGCGTGTACGTACGAATGGCAGCGTGACATCAACCTTCTGCAGCATCGCTTCAGCCTGTCTCTTTTTGCAAACGCCAGCGCAGCAGCTATCAGGAGTGGGAGCACCAGGAAGAAAAACACCAGCAGCCCGTTCCTCAGTGAGGTGTCTTTGTCTGATGGGGACAAAACGATGGAGAAGGAAAGAGAGCATTACACGGCGTTACCACCACTTGGCTCATTTGAGCAGTGAATATTTGGTAGGGTTGGTTCTACAACTATTTTCCATTTTTCATAGCAGAAAAAACTAAAGTGTCCAGTCAGACTGCACAATATATGCCCAAATATGATCTTTTCTGATGATCTTTGCGAGGGATCGTCTGGTCAAAGATGAGAGAACTGTATGTGCCACGATACTCTGGCTATAACAACATATTGAATACTAGGTCAATACCTAATTCTTCTTCCACTACGTTGCTGTGAAGCTCAACTGAAAGAGAGGAAAGAAGAGCTCCTGCCCTTTGGTCTGATCCTAAATCTTCCTCTCCTCCTACCACTGTTTGCTGTAGGCAAGGAACCCAGGTTCTTAACAATCTCTACATTTCTATATGCAGCAAATTTCTCCACTGCAGGCTGTACAAAAGCAGCCTCTTTTTTTGCCTGATGATTTGAGGCATCTGTCCATGCTTCAGCGTGATTCTCCAGTCTGTTATCACTTACCCCAAGTCAATAGTGTCCAGCTTCCCCCCAAACCCACATCGTCTTGTGAAAAACAGCCTTCAGGATCATTCCTGCAGCTCATACAATGGGCTGCATCAATCCCATCCTCACATACTCCACACGGGCACTGCACAAGTTTTCTCCAAATTATAGCTTGGCTTTGGCTTCCTATTTTGTCTTCAAACTGTCAGTGAGAAAGGCAAGCCTCACAGCCTCGCTCCGTTTGCTTTCACACGTGCATGAGTTGTGCTCCCCTGCCCCAGGCACCATTCTCCTGCTCCTCACACGCAAACACAGATACATCTGTCTTCCAAGGACACAGACACATCATCTTGCCACGTCAAACACTGGCCTTATACCTTCCCTGGGGAAAAAAAACCACATAAAAACCCCACAAAAATTCCCTCCCCAACCCATCTTTTCCCTCCACCAAAAAAAAAAAAAGCGAACCGGAAATCTGCAAACAACGTAGTGCCACAAACCTCTGTGTCTCCCCGTCTCTTTATCGTGTACCTCTCTTCTATACCGCAAGTTGTTTGGGGCAGGGACTACATTTGTATTTACTACCAAACGAAGCGTGCTGTCTGCACTCAAATGATAAACATTATTAAAATGGTGACCTGCCGACGTGCCTTGCCCTCGCCCCCCTCAGCCAGATGTTAGTCCTGACTGCACTGCAGATGCACATGCAGCTCCCTGCAGCTCCCAGAACAGGGCAGCTGCTCATCTCTGCCACTGCTGCTAGAGCAGCAGGTCCTTATGGAGATGCTGATTCACATCCATGGATTTGAACCCAGGTCCTCAGCCAAATTGCATGTTTTGTTTGGGTCTAAGAATGGAAGGGGTTTCAGTTCCCAGCTTGGATACAAAGAACTCCAAGAGGATCTTGGTCCAAGGTGGCAGAAATCACCTGAAGGCAATTAAACCAGCCCAGCTTCTTCACAGATCCCCACAGTCCCAAAAGAGAGAAGCACAACACCTTGAGCCCACAACCTTAACTGGAACCGTCTGCAAATGACACCTGGTGAGGAGCCAACCACCACCAGAAGTTAGCTGCTCCGCAGGCACGCCGCACTCTGCCCAGCACCACCCCGAGCGAGACGGGCCCGCGGCTCCAGAGCTGCCCTGCTGCTGCTTGCCATTGTACGGAGGTCCGCTGTCCAGGCTTCCCCCGTAGCCCTTCGTGTCGCAGTAAGGAGGGGCCCAGCCCGCTTCACAGTGACAGTTCCCGTTGTTGTTGCACACCTGTATTCAAACAACACAAACGCCACGATGAGGTCTATCTAGGAACTGACGTTCCCGAACGTTTAAAAGCAGCGTGCAGTAGCGTGGCCGTCTGTCCTGTCCCCTCCCTATCCCTCAGCCTGGAGAACTGTAACCGGTAACTCCCACGTCAGCTCCAAACAGCCCTTGGCCAGGCCTCTCAAGATTTCACAGGACCGAGCAAGCACGGCGGTGTTCAGGACGAGCTTCCAAAGATGGGCTGTCCCAATGGCGTAAGGAGCATGACCTTTTTGTGAGATGCAAAGTTTCAAATTGCATTAGGAATATTGGAATTGGGAATTCTTCTTGCCTGGCAAAAATATATTATCTTAAGAGCTTTTGTCAGAAGATTTTTTTGCTACTGTTATAGGCTGTCTTGCCCAGAGACATTTTATAGCGGGCTTCACAGTTAAACAAAACAGAAAAATTAAGTTACTCTCCATCATTTTAAGACTTGCTCCAATTTTTGCTGACTTTTCTCATTAACAGCACCAAAAAGCAGCTTTTTATAGCAAAACCCATCCTCAAGAACCCCACAGGTTTTTTTTAATCACTGCATCTAGCATTGTGATTACTTTATTCCACATTAGTTACACCTTTAAACAGAGAAGGGCAAAAGACTTCTTAAGTGCAAAAGAGACTGGTACATAGACACTGCTGACTAGGTACCGGTACAGCGTACCCGGCTCAAACCTTTGGTAAAGAAAGTCTGTGTATTTGCAGTCATTGGGCTAAAAATCCAGTGTTCTCATAACAAAGAGGTCAGAGGACCCTATAGAAATGCTGCCTGTTGTATCAAAACGTACAGACTTAGCGTGCATTGCAAGTGGGCGATCAGCAGGACCCACTCACCCCGTGTCCGTGACACTGCCTCTCCACGTCGCAGTCGTAGTTCAGAACGGAGGCACTCACGCACTGGAAGTGCCTGCAGATCTGGGGGAGTTGAGATGCACACGAATGAAGCACGATAGCCCTTCCCAGACCTACCCCTTCCCTCCCCTCCCGCGTTCCCCCTGCCCTCTCCCCAGCCGCTCTGTGCTCACCGACCACAAAGCAGGTCTCGGACGTGATAAACCCCAAATAAACCCCAGCTCTACAGAAACTCGCCTCTCCTACAAAAGGCTTCTCAGTAGGGGGTCTGAGCTGTCACTGGAAGCCTTTTGTCTCTACTCTGAACGTAAAGGAACAGCAATTCTATTGTACACAGTAAGGATACGTGGAATGGACATTCCTCTGCTGGGGCTACGCCTCTGGGCTTTTTAGCTTACTTGGATTTTAATTGGAAGTTGTCCTAAAGGCATTTGTGTGCACCTAGCTCTTCCTGTTCATTGCCAGAGCAAAGGTTCTGGCTCTCAACAAACTTAATTGCTTTGGCTTCATCTATAAATGAAAGGCTCATTACATTTTTTATGCACATGCACTGCAGTACTAGGCAGCGCGGGGAACCAGTGGATTCGCCCAGTTTTGCATTAGCTACAGGCATCAAAAAAATAACGGCCAGAAATATTCACGAAGCAATGCAGCTGAACATTTTATCCATAGGAAACCCCCGAATTATTACTTTAAGAAATCACATTTTAATCGTTAATTACCTTTCCAGTATCGCATTTGGTGCCTTCATTCACCATTCCTGGGTCTGGGACATCGGAGCCCAGCTGGAAATCTACACCCCAGCACGTGGTGCCTCTAATGGGAGTTTGGATAATAGCAGGCTTAATTCCAAAAACAGGCATAGTTTTCACATTTTCACACTGCAGCTTCCCACACATGGCATTCCTACAACATCAACACATGAACACTGTAGTGACACTTGGATTTATTCCGAGAAAGAGCCTATCACACATTTGATATGGTCTTTCCTTCCTAATGGAAGACGCTACGTGAAAATAAAGTTGAGGCAGCTCGCCAAACAAAACTGAGCCGGGCCCCGTCTCAGTGCTGCAGAGTATGGATTTATCCCTGTCAGCTGTCGGGGTCTTTACAGTAAAGAAAACATTTGCTACTCATTTTCTGTATGTGAACACCTTAGGATAAGATCAGTGATGGGAGATGAGGAACACATCCTCCTTCCCACAGCCCCACGTCTGAACGCACGACGCACAGCCCCCCTGAGGCCACAGGACACCGCACACCTGGGAAACGGCGGCGCGAGCCCGAAAGCTTCAAAGCCAGCTATGGAAGAACTGCCTTAACATTCAAACTCATCTCAGCTGTTACGTGCAAGAGCTAAGGCCAGACAACCTAACACAAAAGTCAACAAAACTTACAACGTCCAAGTGTGGGGGCTGTAAGTGCTAGTAACAGCTTCAGAAATGAGGACAAACCACACCTTTTCTAGGCTACCTCACTGGTTTCAGAACAATGCGTACATGTCAATAAAGTCAGATTACGGGATAACGTGTCTCTCCCCAGTGCACCTGCTAAAACCCCCCAAAATAACGCCACAGCACCCGAATAAGGATGCTCAATGATGCATTTAGGAACTTCCTGATGCACTGGGCTCCACTCACCAGCTGGAACATTTCTTGTAGTCATGGCCATGGAAACCACAGTTGCCAAATCTGTCACCCTTGGAATTCACTTCAGCAAAACAAATGTTGGGGGCTGCTTTGGCTTCTGCAAACAACAGCCCACCCCCAGACAGAGGAGCCAAGTTAAACAGGGACAGACACATCTCATACCATCACGCCTCCGGTGCCCAGAGCAATTACCCTGCTACACCTCGCGTTTTCCAAGCAGCACAGAGAGCTTCAGAACTCGATCAAAAGCAGTAAAGTGCAAATGTCAACACTACAAGGTTCTAAGTGTACAAAGAGAGCGAAAAACAGTCCCTTAACATCGAGCCAGTTTACCATTTGCTATTTCTTCGTGGCTTCTTTACAGCCCCATACACTGGAAACCCCACAGTAATAGAAGTGATCGGTGCAAGAAAATTACTGCTTAAACACAAGCACAGCATTAAATGTAACACAGGAGGAACGCGTGAAGGCTAAGCCATGAACACCACTATTTCAAATCCTTTGCCAAAGCCAGCTGGTCTTTGTTACCAGAAAACAAGTACATATATTTTAAATAAACTCAGTGTATTCTTTTCACTACGTCTCCTAGAAAAATTGCAACGCTGTGCTCTTCCTTACTTGAGCCAAAGATATCCTGACACTGTGCATCGTAGTACTGGCAAACGCCATTGTAACAGTAGGCTTCCTCGTTGTGGCACGGGTGGCCGTTCTGAACGGTGAAGTCCGGCTGGCAGAACTGGGACGTGCTGTTGCAGTACTCTGGGAGGTCACACTCGTTGCTACTCGCCCGACACTCGGTTCCTCCAGGAAGAAACTAAAGAGAGAGAGGAGGGGGAGACTGCATCAGATAATAGAAACCTTACAGCAGAGACGAACACTGCACCCGACCCACGATATACCCCCAAAAAAGGGCACTGATCTGGAGCCCTGGGTGGGCGCTGCGTACATGCACGGCGATTCCCTCTCAAATGCACTGGCTAGGATAATGCTCTCCTCCTCTCAACCACTGAAGAACACTTCCAGATACTACGTTTGAGTCTCTTACCCGGCAGTCTTTACAGCAGTCACCATAAGCACATTGAGCACCAGGTCGGAGTCTGCAAGTACCTGGTTCACAGCAAGGATCGCTTTCACATTCCTGAAAATAGAAGTGCTGTGAATGTCAAGAAACCGCACCCTGCGCCACGCACAGTGCCCTCCCCAGCGAGGGGCACGCGAGGCTGCCCTGGCAGCACCTGTAAAACACACCAGCTACCGACCTTTGGTGAACCACAGTCACACTCCTCCCCGGCATCTACCAGCTTGTTCCCACAGTACGGGACGCTGTAGGTTTCATCGGGCTTGGGAACATTGAGCAGGCAGCTTCCACCTTTGTTGAGAGTCAGCTTCTCAAAGTCTTCTGCACTGCAGCTGCTGAAGTTCCTCGATCCCCTGCAAGAGAGATCATGAGCTTCTCTGAGTCAACCCACAGCATTCCCTCGGTTTGCAGGACAAGGGTAACATTTGCTTTCCCCATAAGCTGCAAGCATGACTTTGCAAGAGCACTTTGAAGATGAAAGCAACCTGTAAAAACTAAGTGCCTGGGTGGGGACTTTTGACCCTTGGGAAACGCCTTCCCTTTTGTCAGTTACTTACGATGCTCCAGAGCTCATAATGCAACTGCTCGCTCCGCAGTGGCAGACCCGCTCATCATCGTGGTTCATCCCCAGGTTATGTCCCAGCTCGTGCGCCATAATTGATGCAAACATCTGTATACTGATTCTTCCAAACTGCACAAGAGCAAAACAGCCAAAAATCAGTAGACAGCTTACACCGAAACAGTCATTGTTTACTGATGTGCAAAAAGACACTTCTGTCATTCTGCCTCTACATCAACGGGATTCTCAGACCAACAGTGCCTGCTGTGCAACCACGTGCACGCCATTTGCTTAGTAATAAGAGCCCGGAGATAAACGTGTTTGGGACACTACCGAACAACCTCTACTTTCCAGTGCAGCTGCAACATTAACTCAAAAGCTGGAGTTCTTCACACCAGCCCAAATCTCCTGAAATATGCAAACTCCAATTCCAATACTTGTCACTAGTCCAAGAAAACAAGATTGCTGGGATTGCCAGTTACCCGAAATCAGCAATCCAGTTCATTAACACTCTGCAGTTTCACATGAAGAGGGCACTCAACCAGCGCTGCTCCAGGAGTTCACGACTGTGGAGGTCAAGCAGACACCACAGGACAGACCTGAGAACACCCATAGCTATCGCATACTTCTAAGGCAGGGGTGCTTCAAATGTCAGCAGAGAAATCCTGTGCCTTTTTTGTGAGTGCTGCACACTGAGGAGAGGGAAGGCTGAGCAGGAGATGCAGAAGACTACAGAAAAGCTGCGATCCAGATATCGCAGAAGCGCCAGAAATGGTTGGGGACCACATAAAAGCCCCCATTAAGCCACTTCAGCTTTGTTATTAAAGATTGTGCACTTCCAGGAAGAATTCTGGAATGCAAAACTCTTATCCTGATCACATTCAGAGTATCGCTAAAGACATCTCACCACATTAATGCCTCCCGCGTGGCTCTTGGAGCACACTGTTCCAACATAGGCCATTCCAGCCGTGCCACCAAACCCCTTCTTCCTGCAGTCACGGGGAGAGAAAGGAAAGGCAATGACCCCAGCTGTACAGACACGCGGTACCGCCGACGGTCCAGCTCATCCACACAGCCACGCGATACATCACTCTGCTCGTGGGGCACAAAATGCCGTTCCCAGCTTTCCGGCACTAACAGAAGAGCACTGCTAGGAGCGCTACGATTGACTGGGGTTGTGAATGCACCCCTTCAGCTTTGTCTTGCTGTTCACGGTTCTTTTATTCTTTTAAACTAAGACAAGAGTTTGCAGAGAAAGTTATCCTCTTCCACATCTTCCCTCTAAATATAAGGAGCTAAATGGTCCACCCTTATAATCACTTGGTTTAATTGGCTGTTAGCTGTCCTTCCACTATTGCCAAACCCCACCGATTTCCTTCCTTTTCATTACTCTCACGTTTTGTTTCTACCCAGTTCTTAAAGCTTAAGTGCAACAGCACAACGCACTACATTTTACTTCATATAAAAGAATTTTAAAGATGAGTATTTTTTCAGCCATTTCACCCTCATCACCTGAACGCTGCTGTTCCGCCTCGGAGGAGAAGAGGCTCCCAGCTCCTGCTTTGCACAGGGGCAGGCTGGGCTGTCGCCCCGTGCGAAGCGTGCTCTCCCCTCTGCCCTTTCTTGTACTTTGGGCAGTGACTTCCTAAGGACTGCGTTATCTGCGGGAGCGGGAAGTGCACAGGGGCAGGCGTCCTGGAAGCGGGGCAGAGACGACAGCTCAGGAAGCTCTGTGCTGGTTTAAGGCAGTAGGGACGTACAGATTAATGTCACGTGCCAAAGCTCAAAGCCATGTAGCCAGCTTCTGGATATCAACTGCAGAAAAGACTTTCGCTCAATTCAAATGCAACACTCTGCGCCAAGTTTATGCACATTTTCAGGCGGACAAAGCCCTGGATCACAAGTCTAACCAGTGTACAACCTGACAAAGGATTATCTGCATGGAAGCTGAATACAACAGAACATGTAACACTGCAGGACATGCTGGACAGGGAAGAAAATGTTATTGAGCAATATACCTGCCAGAGAAGACACTGAACTAAAGGATCACAGAAACCTTCTTAAAAATGCTTAAGTTGACTTGGATGTTTTCACAAGGACATAAACACAGCAGACTGCACTGGGTTCTCTGCTGAAATACAACAGCTACTTCTGCTATTAGAGCACAGCTGAGCGGACAGGAATAGAATAAGCTTCTTACGAGTGAAAGGGAGGGAACTGCAACTCACAGAACAAACTGGGCACTGTCGTGTCTCCGGCGCAAAACAAGATTCTTCTCTCGCCACTGTACAAAATTTGCCAGCACATCACCAGCACCTCCGTCCGTGCTGATTATGTTTTCATACTTCCAAATCTCTAGACCAACCAGCACAATGCGGATGTTCAACATGATGTACATCTGGGGAGGAAAAGAAAAGGATAAATGCTTCCGAAGACCTTCAGATAAGAACACAAGGTCTTATTGCAAGGGTCTGCTTTTTCTGTTTGGGTGTTCTGTTTTTTAAATTGAGTGCACAATCCGGATCACCAGAATGCATTTTCCCTGTGATTCAGACCTTCATTAGCTACAGGATCACTGGGAAAATCCAAAAACAGAAATAAAAAGGAGACTCAATCCTGCCAAAAAGCATCGTCTGAAACAGTCAAGTTGAAAGACACGCTTTTTCTTGACAAAAACTTCAGAATTGCAATAATTGCAACAGTCTGTCCTGTCTCTCACTGCATGTAGTGCAGGTTGGAAGAGTTCCCTAGATCAGTTCTCAGGTGTGATGCTTGCAGATGAATTCAGAGCTTTCACAGCAATGCATTCACCAAAGCCCGCTGTCAGTAAACACTGCCATCGCTTTGCAGCCCCTGCTCCTCCAGCACTCCTTCAGCACAACGCGCAGGCATGACTCTCAGCTCTGTCAGTCATCAACATGATGGCCGAGGGAACAGGTTTAGCTCCTGGCTTGATAAAACCCTTTATTTCATTCTCACCAAAGCGGTAGCAGAACGTGCTCCAAGGTGGAGGCTTACACAAGGGAACAGAGCTGCAGGGCTGCTGCACCCAGCATCTCCCACTTAGCCCAGCACAGCTTGAACTTACGCTGTCAAGGAAGTTTGCCAGTTGCACCATGTGCTCTCTTACTTCTGTTTCACTCTTCCCAAAATCTTCAAACTGCAAGACAAAGAAACTCAGTCATGAAGAGATAAAGACAAGAGTTAGATAAAGAAACAAACCACTTGAAGACTAGTAACACGAAAAACATTTTTGCCTGGCTCCAAATCTCCTGTCAAGACGACGCTCATCAAGACAGCAGCCGCTTCGTTGCTATTGCTCAACAGCTCGACATTCAAGAGAAAACAGCAAGGGCAGTTTTGGCCACACATTTTCCTTACATTATTAGATCCCTTGCTGGCAGAAACTCTCTGTGTCTGACAGTTTACTCTCTTCCTGAAGAGAATTGCACGGAACGCGTTTATTCAGTTTGAGGTTAGAATATCTGCCTAATCTTGGCTAAAGCGTCAGCGTCTTTCAACGATCCATTCGGGGGTAACAAAGACCGAGGGCTTTTCAAGCCATCTCCTGGGGAGAAGGAAGGGAAAGCAACACACAGCCCCCACCTTTTCTTTATCCACAACTATGAACAGCTCCACGTATCTTGTCTGATGTAGGACTGCTCTCTTTCTCTGCGGAAAACAGTTTTAGACAATTTCAATTTTATTAATTCCATGGTAAACAAAAAAAAAAAAAAAAAAAAAAAAAAAATTAATTCAATGTTAAAAAAAAAAAAAAAAAAAAAAAAAAAATCACGACATTGTCATATTTCACTTCATGCAAGTAGTGGTTGGAGAGGCACACCCAAAGCACACTGCGCCAAGACAAAAACAAGCCAGAACCAAGAAGTGTAATCCAACGCAATGACAATTTCTCTCTAAGTGTTTTACACTCAGATTTATCTGCACAAAGATTTCCTGTGTTTCCAAAGCAAGGGACTGTTTTACTTTTCCCACAGGTTTCTTTGGACAGACAGCATGAGCTTTTATAGAGGAGCAGAGAGATACCAACACCAAACGCCAACAGCCTTGAACTGAAACACAATGTTTTTCATACTGCTGCTTTTACTGTGATCTTGCTCCTGCACAGCCCGCCTTTAAATGACACGGGGGACCTTCACACCAAATTGTTACTCTGATGGTTAGGAGAATGGAATAAACACCACAATATTCTCCTGGCTTCTGACGCAGTACTTTGTTAATGAGCCTCTCCAATGAGGGCAGTGTTCCTGCCCTTAAAAGCCCCAAAAAGCTCTGCCCATGAATAATCTCACTAGCCACCGGAATCTCACCGCTGGGTGCAGAACCAGAAGCAAATGGCAGTGGCTTTGTTGAAGCAAGCGAGCTCTTCAGCAGCACAGAAAGCCCTCTGAATCACAAACCTTTAGGCATGTGTTAAACCCCAGGGAATCGGATAAGCTGCTTCCATATTCTTAGCTGAACACTCACAAAACACTTTGTAGGGGACTGTGGAGAAAACAGCAGAGTACTTACTCGCAGGAGCTGAGTCATGCTGGGATGGTGATTTTCCTCTGCGTGTTCCCTTTCATGGCCTTCAGTGGTTACCCCACACGTGGTGGGCTCGCTCTTTACGTTATCCAACCGATACAAGATGTGTTTGGAGCCAGAAGAGGAATCCATGGGCTCAATTCCATAGGTGATGTTCCCTAGTGTCACCAAACCCCTAAAATGTGGTGGCGTGTGAGAAATTCTTGCATTAAGCGCAGAGGATAGTTACCCAGATTTTTACAGTAAAACAAAGGCACAATTATTCTTTGATAACTAAAGGCATGCCTAGCTCTCAGTCCTTGCAAAACAGCGTGCTTCATTTAGAGCCTGAAAGCAGCCCTCCACTGGATAGGATCCTCACAAATACAGCAAATTAAACATTTCTGTAAGAGTCTGCAATGCCTAAGAAATTAAGTCACAGCCCTTAAGCAGAAATGCTTTGCTTCAATCACTAGTGCCACTTTGGTGTCTGACATGGCTCTGCAAAAAAATCAAAGTCCCAAAAGATATGGAAATTAGCCCAAAGCAGAAAAAACTTCCAATCGAATTTGATGTGCACAAGCTTTAGGGCCAATCTTGTCAACATTTGCAGCCTAGTGTTCGACTTTCCATTTCTGCACTACGCACAGTTCTTTGCAGTGACCAAATTAGATAATAAGCCAAAATTGATGTCAAAGAATGACTTACTGTACTCTGATAACAAATTGCAACTTTTAAAATGGTATTTCAGACGTCTATTAACTACACGAATAAAAGATACCACAGAAAACTGCACAACAGGCACACACTACCGCAGCTCGGCCCCGGTCGATGACGCTCCGCCTGGCTGAACAGTAGTTAAAACCGGAGCAAGAATTTTGTTCCAGGTTCATCGAGCTGTGAGACTCACGTGACAACAGGGACACAACAGATGAGCTGTGCTACCTGAGCCCTGAGCAAGTGCTGACAGCAACCACAGAATCCGGGGTCCCCTCCACGTATCCCTGGTAATGGCAGTGATCCTGCACGGGAAAGCAAGGGCGCATTACACACACATTCCACTCCTATCATTGTCCCCCAGGGCTCAGTCCTAGGGCCAGTCTTGTTTAATATCTTTATCAATGACCTGGATGAGGGGATTGAGTGTGCCCTCAGTAAATTTGCAGATGACACCAAACTGGGCGGCAGTGTTGATCTGCTGGAGGGGAGGAGGGCTCTGCAGAGAGACCTGGCCAGGCTGGATTGATGGGCCAAGGCCAACTGTATGAGGTTCAACAAGGCCAAGTGCCGGGTCCTGCACTTTGGTCACAACAACCCCATGCAGCGCTACAGGCTCGGGGAAGAGTGGCTGGAAAGCTGCCTGGTGGAAAAGGACCTGGGGGTACTGGTTGACAGCCGGCTGAATATGAGCCAGCAGGGTGCCCAGGTGGCCAAGAAGGCCAATGGCATCCTGGCTTGTATCAGAAATAGTGTGGCCAGCAGGAGTAGGGAAGTGATCATGCCCCTGTACTTGGTGCTGGTGAGGCCGCACCTCAATTCAGTTTTGGGCCCCTCACTACAAGAAAGATGTTGCGTTGCTGGAACAGGTCCAGAGGAGAGCAACCAAGCTGGTGAGGG
>NW_009258681.1:559466-570260 GCF_000687185.1 Egretta garzetta
ATGATCTTAAAGGGCTTTTCCAACCAAAGCGATTCTATGATTCTATATCTGCACACCCAGTGTGATCTCTGATCGCCTAAGTGCTGACTGGCAGGAGTTACAACTTGGGAACATAACACACTTGAAGTTAAAATTTACCACGTGGCTTTTAGGTACAGTCTGTAGCTTCAAACATGCCTCTAGCTCTGCCACCACGTAACAGCGTTTCCTGCAGTAACGCACGTCTGAGAGTTTCCTCACCTGCCGTGGTGCCCCAAGGACTTACACACACCAAGCTGATCAAGATGCCAGGGGCACAGCGCTCCAGCGGGATCCCTGCCTCCCTGTTCCGTAAAGCAGATGCTCCTCACGACTCGATGGGGCCAGCATTTCATTACACATTTCAGTTTAAAACCCCACTCCCCCACTCAGTCGTTCTACCTGAAGCCAGATTCAGAGCTGGTGCTGCTAACGTTATAAATACCCGGCAAGCAGGGCTCAGCAGCGTTATCAGGCAACTGGATTTCTTAACTTGACTGTAAGCCATCCCACTCTTAAGCTCTGTCCTCCACCCTGCCTCAAATATTTTGAGGCCAGCCCCTCCCTACCCATTTGGACCAAATCACCATTCAGCCTTCTAGCAAACAGCCCTGCAGACCATTTGACTCGTACGTAACCTCTCTCCAGCGAGAAGGGCCAGCCCCTGCTGTCCTCGCCAACAGGCGCTGTGCTGCCAGAACCTTTTGGTTGTGCACTACATCCCTCGTCAGCCCTGACGAGACAGAATACTTCCATTTTGTCCTCTGTATATACGCATTTTGGAAGCTAGACAAGGAGGTACTATGGGGCAAATACGCTCCGTTTTCTCTGGCAAGTGCATTTTTGCGTGTTATCATAGGGGTCGGGTAGATTATGTCGCCTGCTGTTCCAGCAACGAACGCAGAAAGCACTGCAGGCACGTGCTGCTCCTTCAGGGCCGCTGTGACTTTCATGACCTCGTGCAGAAGAAGCGTTTTTCCTCCTAGTCAATCCCTTTGGATGAGGAAGTAAATACTCAGCTGACTCGGGTGTTCTGTTTTCAAAAATAAGACCCTACAAATCGTATATGACTAACACTTCTCTTTCAAAGGAACAACGTTGATACATAAGAGTGAAGCCATCAGAAATGCTCTCACGCTTTTTGTATCGCACGAGCTGCTTTTTGCTTTTGCTCTACAAAAGCAATTAAATTTTCAAAGGCACCCTATCAGGCAGCCTGCTTGCACAGAAAGAGAGGGCTGCAACTGCTTTTTCAGTGGAGTAACTCCAACGCTATGCAGATATCATCCTTCTCAAAGGTCCTCCAGACTTGATCTCGTCCATCCCTTCTAGTAGGTCCCAAATTTCTAGACTAACTGATAGTCTGTCAGCCCCCAAAAATTATTAGAGCCACAGCCAGCCAGCCTCACACGAATGAAGAGATGGGCCAGCAGCTCACCATTCACTTTGACTTATGGACCAACCATTGTGTGTAGAAGTCAAAGCTGTATATCCCGTCACTAGATTGCCCAGTCCTGCTCCGTGCGTTCTGGTCCCCGTGAGAAGCAAGGCCTGCGTCCGGAAGCGATACCAACACCGCGCTGTGCGTGTGACAAGGGCAGCACCGCTCTCGGGTAACGAGGTACCCGACAGCTAAGAGCAGCCTTTCCTTTTTAGAGAAGAGTGGCTTTTAATGAGACAGCAATCACCTCCACATAAGAAAACGTGGGTCTATTACAAGCTCCAGGCTAGAGCCTTATCCAAAAAAGTCGAGGCTTCTCTCCAGAAAGAGTGCAGCGCGTGCACAGGATTAGAAGGTGGCCCGGTGACAAATGCAGCTAGAATTTTGTAACATGTGACCCCCTCACACCCTGTAAATGCTCAGTGTTCCAGTCCCGTTCAGTAAGGGTATAAAAAGAAAGAAATCCTACCTGGATATCTGGATATTCAGACTGCAACTTCCCCTCCTTACTGTAGGTATAGACAGTGAAATCTTTGGGCAGCAGTTCTCTGTAAGGGAAGGGGAGAAGGCATACAAGAGGAATTTCATGAAATGACTGGGACATTACAGCAGGGCAGTGAGATGATCCTAATCAAAAGTGTCACAAATACGTAAATTGCAATAAGGAAACATTCAAGAGGGACGCCCTCCCCCCCCCCAAAGTAACCAAGGAATTGTGCATTTCCACAGCAAAATCCAAGATATCAGAATGGAGGAACCATTAATGAGATCAAATCAACCACTTTACCCTGGATAAGCAAAACAAGCATCAAAACCCATTAAATTGTGCCAAAAGCTGGCTTTCAGGCAGGAAAAGAAAAAAAAAAAAAAATCACAGCATTCAGTCTGTTGCATGGGACTTCTCTTCCTCAGTTCTGGAAGGAAGTGCATTGGGAAAGTCTCCCACGATTACAACTGCTTGACCCAAGGCAAATCCCTTGATGCGGTGTAGCTGAATTCCCATGTTTCTGAGGGTCAGGGGCTTGACAAGTGGCAGCCAGAGATCCCCAGGGGCTTGTACATTTAAATAGTTCTGTCTCTTCTGTCTAGGACAAGGGCAGTTTTAAGAAGCAATAGCCTGGTAAACGGTGACTTGCCGCTGCTGCAAGCAGCCCTTTAAAAATGAAACTCAAGACAGACAACATATTGACTGTAAGTTATGGACATGAAGGCCTTGGATATAAAGCCCATTTCCTCACTTATTAGTATTCTTGCACTACTGAGACAGGAAAAAAACCCCCTGACACAATAAACAAAACCCAGAAGAAAGTGAAAATATTTACTTGAAATGTAGTTCAGTTTGTTTATTTTTAGATGTGAATGGAGAGAGTCGTTTCTGTGATTCCCCAGATCCCCCTTGAGCAAACTACAGCTTCCTCCACTGGCAGGGGATCTCCAGGGCTGCCAGAGTCCAACAACATTTCTGGCTGATAGCCAAGACCGTGTGACCGAATCCACTTTCAGCGTCTGTCTCTGCAGATTTCACAGGGGTAGCGTGGAACTGCACTTCTCGTCAAGAACCTCGAGAACGGGAACCCGCCTGCTCCCTGCCAGCTTGCTATTTGCACACAACAGATGGAACGTAATAATCCGAAGAAATTCATCACTTACTTGTTCTTTTCTAGATGAATCGTGTATTCTTTTCCCTCTATCTCAATAGCATACGACACCTTGTCCTGAATATAAAAAAGTTGCATTTTACTCATGTTAATGAATAAAACGTGCTTTGAAATCAACAAAAGCCTGGCAGAAAACAGTCTCTGCGAGCTCCATTACCACTACGGCTATAGCATTCAAATCACTGCTGGCACCTTCCGTAACTCTGGACTAGCCTGTGGTGTTAGCCTTTTTAGATGTGGCTGTGGGTGCTGGAGATGCAGCTGATACCAACAAATTTACACCACCTCCAGGGGGATGCAGAGCTCTGCCGATCGGAGCCGCCTCTCCCTCCACGCTTCTTGCTGGTACCCCAACACCGGTCAGGGGAGCGGGTGCTTCCTGTGCTCCCAGCCGACTCCAGCACCTTCCAGAGCCATCAGGATTTGCTCTGGTTCCCTGACACCCAGCAGACAAAATCACTGCCATGAGCACACACTGAAATTGCCAGACACCAGGCTAACAAACTTCCCTTCTTAAATCCCGCTAGTTGCACCAGACCAGGAGTAACCACGTGTGGGTGAGCCTGAAACCTATTCTATAATCGTCCCTACCCCCGGAACCTGGCATCCCTTCCTGTGTAACTGGGGAAAAGTCACATGAAGGAAGCTGTTTCAAAATAGCTTTGTGGTTTTCTTATTCCTTGTTTCTAAGACTTCCACAGAAAAACTTAGTTACAGCTGGAAAAGGACAACCCAGTTTTATTACTGAGCATTCACAGTGAGCCAGTACCTCCACCGCCCTGCGCTAGCCAAGCGCTACACACAGCAACTCGGGTCCTTCAATATTAAGTGGCTAAGCGGAATCGCTGACCGCTGCATTAAATAGCACAGCAGGAGTACTGGCCAACAACTGCAATAAACTGCAAGGCATCTTTGCTAATATTAAATTCTGCCAATGTTTACAAGATCTGTGACTAAACACAGTCGGTCTAATCCAAATACTTTGAAGCGTGCTGTCTTTGGTTACGTGGCTACAGCAGAATAATACAGGCTGGAAAATACCACTTTGAAGCGTGCTGTCTTTGGTTACGTGGCTACAGCAGAATAATACAGGCTGGAAAGTACCACTGGAGGCTGGCTGATCCGACCCCCTGCTCAAAGCAGGGCCAGCCACAGTGTGGGACCAGGCTGCTCAGGGCCTCCTCCAGTCTCATTTTGAGCATCTCCCAAGAGAATGATTCCACCACCTCTGACGCTCGGTCCAGTGCTTAACAACTCTCGTTACGCACCTTTTACACCCAGATCAAAAATCCGTTGCGGCACCTTGTAACCCCTGGAGCAGGGAGGTATTTACCACAACTCGGCTAAAGGCAGTGCTAGGTGCGATGCCTTCTGTAAGGATGGACACTTGTGTGCTGCTGGATGAGTCCGACAGTGCTTTGTGAGAATGTCAGGTCAGCTTTGGGTGGACCTCTTTAGGAAGTAGATACTGAACTGAAGGCATTTTTAAGACCGCCCAGTACCTGTACTGAGGAGACATTGGAAGCCTCTCGCCGTTCTCTTCCTAACCTCTGCGGGACTACAACTTCATAGGAAGACAACAGAGAAATCTGCTGGAAACCTAGAAAGCAGAACAGAGACACTGGCTAAAGAAACAGGGCAATCAGAGGGAAAAGGCACAAGGAAGAAAACACTGTTTCAGGAAAAGCCCCTTCAGTAGGAGGGAGGCAGCCTGCAATTCCAGTTCAGGTCTCCAACTCATCACAGACCCCCGAAACTGGGCTGCGCGGTGTGGGTCTGCAACGCTGCACTGGGCAGATCCCTCTGCCACTAGACCGGCATCGTTCCTTACCACACACCTACAGGCTCTGCTTTTAAGAAACAACACAGCACCACATTGCCAAGGCACCACGTGTGCGGGGAGAGCTGTAACCCAAACAGAAGCCAAAGGCCCTGATGCTCACGGGAGAGCACAGAGCAAATCTCAGAGCAAAGCACGCTCGGATTGCCTTGTAAAAGGCCAGAGAAAACAACACAGCACCAGCAGCGACGACACCAAACTTCCCAGCAGGTTTCGAACGGGAAGCTTCGCGTTCCAGTTACCGTCTGACAGTATCTCTCTCGTACACCATCGCTCCTCACCGGCAGGAATCAGAGCACTTAACAAAGCAGGTCAGCGCAGTGAGAACTTGTTCAAGGACACACAGAGAGACGGTGTGACAGTCCCGCGCTGCAACGCTGCCGACCCGCCCCGGCTCGACCACGCAGCCTCTCTAGATCAGCTCTCAGGGGCTCCAGCAGCTCCCGTGCTTCCTAACGGCACGGCGGCGCAAAGCCAGCCCGGCAGAGCTCAGCCTTACGTCCTCGCCCTGCGCGCCACAGCCAAACTTCGGACACAGGGCCAGTACTACTCATTACCCTCTTAGAGAGCTCTTAAGGACCCTGTAGGGACAAGAGAGGTGGAACAACCACAGGCGACAAAGGGGCCTTGTGCAGATCATTTCACAAATGATTTGCATACGCAACATCAGCCAGATGCTCCGATTGAGCAACAATCAAACAAAAGTCTACGGTCCAAGTTTCCATTATAAGGCATCAGTTTTTGCAAGCAACTGTTCTATATCGACTGTGTAAACAATAATAAATCGCACATGCAAATGCCTTTTCCCATCCACAGTCTGCCTGTGCCTGGCTCGGGAGCCGCTCCCCGGGGAAGCGGGAGGTTGGTCGCCCGGGATGGCAGGCGGGATTAAGAGCATCAGCTTTACTAGCTGATGGCAATGGAATCAGTGAGCTCATCGGAGGAGCCTGAGCGTCCCGACCCAAAGGTAAGGGGGGGAAGGGAACAGCTATCCTCCTTGCCACCGTTTATCTCCAGAAATAACCGCCACACATCTGGGGGGCAGCGAGGGGGTGTTTAGTCTCGGAGATCCTCCAAAAACTCTCAGCATGGGACCAAGGTGCCGCAGTCATTTAAAACCCAGCCACTTTGAGCCCACCAAAACTCACTCCGCAACTCCACAGCATTTCTGTCACACAAGCATAGGCAGGGCTGTGCTGTTTCTCAAGAGGTAGCAGTACACATACTGCAGCAGAAGTCCCATTAATTACAGTGGTTGTTGGGAAAAAGGTATAAAAAAAGCAGCGATAAACTTCCTGAAAACAGCCCTTCTGTTCACAGGCTACAAAAAGTACAGTGCCGATACCTCCCTGGCCCGAAAACAGGGACGGGAAGGGCAGCTTCCTTCCCTGGGATGAACCACTGAAAGTACGTACTCCAGCAAATCGCTTCTCTACATTTGTCATTTCCAGCCACGCATTTTGCTGGTATCCGGTCCCGAGCTCTCGCACGTCGCTGCTCCGCACTTGTCACTTCCCCACTGCTGCCCAGAAGCGCCCTTATTAGCGGGGGATGTGGCACTGTGACATTTGGACAGAACCTTGGAGACTCTCTTAGGCCACGTGCTACTGAAAGAGCAGGGCACGGCTCCTCTCCGCCGCACGGCTCCTCTCCGCGGCTTGGAAGCAGGAGACAAAGGAGTGAATCACCACGTGCAGCGAGCGAAACTGGGAGGGATTTCTGGGAAGAGTGCAACTCCGAGAGGCTTCCTTGCAGAGAAACAGCGCTAAAGCAGTTCCCTTTCCAACTCCCCAAATACTCGGACAGTTCTTCCCCCGCTTTCCGCTCTCCTCCCCTCCCTTCACTACCGCCAGTCTGGGACTTGGTTTCAGGTACAATGCCTCGTTCTTCCCTTCACTGTGGGCAAAATCCATCAGAGGAGGAGGGCACGTTTGTCTCGATTAACAAAGTGCTTCCTATTACAAGCTAAAATACAAGGGTAGGAAGGCACCACCTTGCTTTCTAGTGTCACTAAAAAGAGAAAAGCAGCCTTCATGTTAAAAGTTTGAACCTAATACAAACAGCCTCCCCTTTAACTTTCAGTTCTCCCTCCCTTTCTGGCAAAACCATCCCTCCTCTCCCCATGTTTCAGTACAGACCAAGCTGACAAGCCCGCTGACCTACAGAAGAGACAAGAGTTTGCTCTGGGGCAAACTCTCACCGGGCCAAGACGGCTCGGCAGGGGCTGAAAGCGCAGCGCACCCCTTCACTGGCACCCCCAGAACAAAAGCACCCGTTAGGGCAGGTATTTCCACTTTTTATAAAGAACCTATTTCTGTGCTGGCTGCCCCACACAACATTTCACGCATCGCTAGCAACCCTCCAAGAGGGCAGAGCAGTTAATCAAAACCCCAGCGAAAGGGACGAGCCCAGCGAAGCAGAAATGAGAACCCGCAGGAGACAACCCTGCCCCTGAAGCTTCCTCCTACAAAGGCTGCTACTGGGGCAGAGGCCTTTTGCCTTCCGAGAAACGCAAATCTTGAGAGGTCTGTCCTCAATCCAGTAGCCCACCGGCCACCTCGAATCCCACCTAGCACCCACGGCTCCTTCTAGCGACCGACACGATCAGGCAGTATCGCACCCAGGGAAGAAAGACGTACTCAGCTCGACCTAATTAGCACAAGACAAAATTCCAGCAAGGACAAGGCGGTTTGCAGCTACCACAGCAGTCCAGACGAACGCCAGGCTCCGGCACGCTGTGAAGGCACTATCAGATGCGCTCCTGCAACCACATCGGTACCAAGGTGCTGCCCTCCAGTCAAGACGGTTACGGTCCATGAGGATTCATCCATACCTTCAGTACCACGTGGAGGTGGTTTAATTCATAGCAATCAAGGAAAGGCAGAAGTGACAGCAAAAACCAAACCCACTCAGCTGTTTTCCACGCAAGATGCTTGAAGATATTTATATTCTGTTTTCCTAAGATATGCTATTTTTTGCAACTTTTTCCTCCACCTTCTTTTGAGAAACTTCACTGCAATCTAAGTATGGTTTTTAAGCCCAGTAGTTTGCAATACATTTTTCAGCAGCTTGCAGGACTTCTTGTACTCAGGTGCTTCCTGCCACTGGCCAAGGCTGCCACCCAAGTTGTGCTTCTTATCCTTCATTCTCGGGTGCGACACCAGTTGAGATTGTATTTCCAAGGAGAAAAAAACAACTGCATCCACTGTGTTTATCTTGTCTCATTAAAGACTGCCTCTAATCAGCAAGCATCGGAGGCAACAAGGAAGACGTGAATCACCTTCCCCTCCCCGCCCCAAATCCACGGTAGGAATTTCGTGCACATTCCATAGCGTGCGGGAGCTTGAAAGCCATCGAAACGTGTCACGGCCGTTAGGGTTCTCCAGACGCTGAGGTAAGCTGCTAGGGCATCCGCTCCCCGGCAGGTAAGATCCGTATTCAGCAAAAGTCAGGTCACGTCTCCTGTCTCTCAGACCTTGGCATGCCTGCAGATCGTTGGCTCAGTCGCAGAAATACAGCACGCAGCTACCTCCACCCACACGAAACAGCTCACCCCAAAAAAAAAAGAATAAATAGGAAAGCTTAGACTGTAGCCTGTTACACCACGAAACAAACCCATTTCATAAAACCAAGCTCATCAGCACGTGACCAGCTCAGGCTGCAGACAGACGCTCACACGGAACGTGCAGAAAGCCACCCTTCCCACACCGAGGAGGAGGAATGGATTCATGGAGACAAGGCTCAAAACCATCCCACCGGCAGCACGGCAGGGGCCAGCGGAGCGCTGGGCCGGCCAGCCCCATGGCTGCGGGGCTCGATTTCTGCTCTGACCACCCCATCGGATCCCCCACTGCTTTCAGCATCGCAGGCAAATACTGTACCGGCATTCTGCGCAATAGGCAAGCCACTGGAATTCCTCTGATGCTACCCGAATTTGTTCGCAGCTGCCTGTGAGTGAAACTCAGAGAGGACACCCAGTGTGACCACTTACGTGTATTCACCTACTGCCATTTGCTGAATCCGTGAGCAAGAGTGGAAAGTTCCCTACTGAGCCAGGAAAAAAAAAAAAAAAAAATCAGCATGGCAGAGAAGTAAGGCATTGCTAATGCCCCCTTCAGATTTACCCTGCGCCTGCAGCCACGCTGGCTGCTTTCAGCCATTTTACGCTCAACTTAAGGGCTTGACCAAAGCTGTATTGACCCCAGAGCATCAGTTAGCAGCACTGAGTTTTAATCTTCTGTTAGCTGCGTGCGGCCGAGCCAAAAGATGCACGTAGTGCCAAAGCACTAAGTGCACAAACTCGTTAAGGTAACCATTGCTATAATCGATTGCAATTAATAGGTGAGGTCAGCTGCACCGGTCATTCGACACTCAGGCAGCAGACTGCTCGCTCGAAGGGCCAGGCGCTTTACACGGCCACCTCGTCCATCCTCGGGCCCCAGGGTGGGATCAGTTCCACACAAAGCACCTCCAGAAGCAGCCCTGATGTCCAGCAGATTTCCCTCGCTGTGTGTCAAGCGGCAGCTCTGATCCCCAGAGGACGGGGACAGTTTATCCCCCTGCTGTCTGCCTGCAAATTTTTTGATTTTCAAAGTGTGCTGTCACACTCGCCACTCCTTCCCTTCAACTAAGGAAAGGCCAATATCCGTATTTCCTTGTGGGCCCTATTTCTTAGACCTCTGACCATTCATATTAGGCTCTGCTCTCCAGCTGGACTGTACCCATCCTGAAAAAGGATCCGCAACAGGACACAACAGTCCAGGGAGGCCTCACAAGTATCAAGGTTCGTGTACTTTGTGCATTTACGTATCCCCACAGGTTAATCTTTCTTCTGTAACAGACAGCACATCCAAGTCACTTGTTTGCCCATCTCCTTTCCTGCCAACATGCACCCCATTCTTCATCCTCTCGTACCGGTGCAATCATTTCCACCTCAGCAGAACACTTTGCGCCTGTCCTTTCAAAGACCCATCTTTCTGCCAGGTATTTCTCTTACGTGCCCACGTTATCAGGACAATCATTTCTTTAAGGAGCCTGAATCCTATCCAGTGGGAAGGGGACCAGCTGCAAACTCAATATGCATTCTCTGTAACCCATTTTCAAAATCGTAAAGGACTTTGCCAAGCAGTATCTGTTTGAGGAGAAACTTCTGTGAGCTGGCTTACAGATGTCCCTCCAGAATGACCCGTAGCCACCGATACTTCTTCAGTGCATTTCTTCAACCCATTACATACTAGGAAAAGCGTTTTTAGGTGCAGTTGACCTTTCCGCGAAGCTGACAGCTGTAGCAAGATTTACTCTTTGGATTACTGGAAGCAAAAACCTCCTTCACTTTCACTGCCTAAATATTATCCAAGTCCAATCCAAATATATTTAGAGATTTACACAAAACAGCAAGCTAACAAACCTGCCAGAAGTAGGAACAGCAGTTTCAGTTCCTCCCGTACCTCAAAGGCTGAAGAGTGCCTCAGTGGTGCTCCATCACCAGAGCACCCGGGAACATCTGGCCAGGTGTTCTTCTATAGGCTGCTCCTCCTCCTTGGGACTTGTCTTTCCATCTCCACCCTCCCTTGCTCTAGGACTTTCAGACCAAGTGGGTCTCCTTGTGTCACGGTGCCTTTTTAGAAGGTAGGAAAAGATGACCAACTATCATGGCAAGAGAAGCAAAACCATCTACTTGATTTATTGCTCACCTGGAATATTTCTTTGACGTTAAAGCTGGCAAGAACAGTTAATGTAATTTCTCTTAGTATTTTACCAGTGGTGTTGGACATTAATGAGGATATTGAGCTCTTCTACAGCAATATTGCCTAGAAAATTCTCACATCCCTCCTGCT
>NW_009258681.1:570273-572650 GCF_000687185.1 Egretta garzetta
CCTGCTGAAATCCTGACCTATGCTGTAAGTGTTTCCTGTCTAGACTCTTACCATTCCTTCTGCCCTTTCTAAAGCCACGCTAATTTGTCTGCAAGACAACAGCTACTCTTGTTCCACAAAAAGGACTATTGCCCCTCTTCTCTGGTACTGTCACAACATCCCCTCCACCTTGGAACCTCCCTGCAAGGAGAAACAGAGCAATGCCACACTATCCTCTGGTGCAAGACGATTAATCTCACCGGGACGCCCTTCTTCCTGGGTCAGTGGCCCTGGGGTCTCTGCCCTTCCGTCCGTGGCAGCCTTGCCCATGGAGAAGAGCTCCTCGCCCACGGAGCCCACTCACTTCCTCCAGGTCTCGTCAGCGGTGTAGATGTCAGCTCACAGGGGAGGTTCGTGGGAACACTTCTCTTTGGAGACGTCGCTGTCTTTAAATTTGGCCACCAAAGGAAACCACTCAATACCAATTCAATCACAGAACTCGGTAGAGTTGAACAAATAAACTTTTTTTTTTTATTTTAGCTCGAGAAATGAGAAGGATTGAGACATGCAAAAACTACAAAGTCATGTTTCAAACTTCCTTTTTCCAAAAACAAAGCACTACAAGAGGCAACACTAGCTACCCTGAGATTTCTTTCTTCTTTTTATTCTTCACACAGAGGAAATAACCACAAAACCCCTCTCTACTCTGCTGAATGATTGTCCCAGATTTGTTGAAATATGGGTGAGGCAGTGCTGTGTTTTTCACGAGCTGAACAAAGGAATTATCTTAAACATCTCCCCAGAAAATTCAAACCAAAGCACTTAGATACTTTAAGAATTCCTTTAAAAACTGATAAAGCGTAGCTCGAACATCCTGGGGGGTGTGTGACACCAAGTATCGGGGAAGAGACCGAGCAGCAAAACCCACAGTCCCTGCCTATGGCAATACCAGATGGTTCCTTTATGAATTTAAACAGCCAAACGCCGAGGCCTCCCACGGACACAAACAGGAGAGGAAAATCGACACTATACAACCCCCCCTTAAGGCTACGCACCACTGTATGATTATGTTCATTCAGGAATTGTCAATTAGTAGTTTCCGGTAACACCCCATTTCTGCCTCATACCCCTATTTATCGGGGAGTGTCCAAAGCACATACATTCCAACCCAAAAAGCTGGAAGTGCCTGGATGAACTGAAGCAGGCGACTCGCTTCTCCCCTCTCCCTCACGCTCAGACCCGAGGCAAGGAAGGTCCATTATCTTTCAGCATGGATTTGGCACTATTAGCTGAGACAGAGGCTTCAGAAGGCAGAGAGGAACACTGCCATCCAGCATGGGTACCTCAGGGACCGGCGCTTCCACCCCCCCCTCAGGTGGGAGCTAAAACATTACTCCTTGAGCCCCGAGCAGCCCACTGGAAGCAGAAGCATCCAACACCCAGGAGATGCGTCGTTTTATACTTTGCTCCTCGCTGCTCTGGCAAGGCAGTTCCCAACACGCCGTGCTACCTCCACCACCAGCCAGCAGCCACCTTTCGAAGCCCGGATTCTGTCTAGCACACAGCTCACAACCGCCAGTAACAGCATGCCAAGCGAGAGGCAAGAGACTCACAGCAGAGAAGCCCTCAGGGAGAGATACCCACCACAAGAGCACTGCTTCTCAGCATGAAGCACCAATGTTAGTTTTAGAGAAGATTCCTCAATTAGGAAGCCCTGACGATAAAACTATGCATTAATGATAAACACAGAAGTTTAACACAGTGCATCTATCCCTTCAGGAGGAGGAAAACAACGACAGAGGAGACATTTCTGCCTATCGTGTGTATCTAGCACCAGAATCGGCATCATAAAAGCTCATAAACAGAACAGTTTCAATTCATGAACAGCCCATAAAGACAGCACAGCGTCAACTCATTAAAAGCCCATAACGAGAGCACAGTGTCCCTTCACTGCCCTTAGCGATGGCACTGTCCTGAGAGTTCTTGCCCCAGGACACAGCCTCTGTCCTCCCTGGGGGAGAGCAGCCGGCCGGGGTCCTGCCCCATGCCCGGCTGTGCCAGCACAGGCAGTGCCCTGGCTCCTTGATGGCTAAGGCCACCCAAACAGAGGGGGAAGGCACAGGTCCCTGCACGTGTCCCTTGAAATGCAGTGGAAACGGTGCGGGTGTTCTGTCACCTCGACACAGAAATGCCACATCCCCTGGGCAGAGAAGTTACACGTTTGTGCCCAGGATCTGCTCACACAAATTTCTGGGAGACGCGTGAACAGGCTGCCCACCCCACCGCAGGTTTTACAGGCTTTCCTGTACACGGATTGCTGCCTGCCTGCCTGGTAAGAGCCTGGAGGAGCATCTGGGGAGCAGAGAGCCTGGCCCTGCACAGGGGGGCTGGAGGGCAC
>NW_009258681.1:573916-577164 GCF_000687185.1 Egretta garzetta
GGGCTGGGCCGGCCGGCCGCACGGAGCAGCCCCGAGCTCCAGGGAGAGCCCGGCCGTGCCAGGAGAGACACCCGGACACCCCCCGCCTGGCACGGGCTGGGAGAAACCCAGCGTTCACCCTTCCAGCACTTTCTTGGGGGAAAAACCAACTAAGTCCCGAGAGCGAGCGGGTCTGAGGGGAATGGAGACCACAGGCACGGTGACTGCTGGCCCTCCCGTCCAAAAAACTGCATTGCAAATGCAAATTCAGGGCAGGTTTAGGCTAGACGTTAGGAAAAACCAGCGTTCACCCTTCCAGCACTTTCTTGGGGGAAAAACCAACTAAGTCCCGAGAGCGAGCGGGTCTGAGGGGAATGGAGACCACAGGCACGGTGACTGCTGGCCCTCCCGTCCAAAAAACTGCATTGCAAATGCAAATTCAGGGCAGGTTTAGGCTAGACGTTAGGAAAAACTTCCCCGAAAGGGCTGCCAGGCTCTGGAATGGGCTGCCCAGGGAGGTGGTCGAGTCCCCATCCCTGGGGGGATTTAAAAGAAGGAGAGATGAGGTGCTGAGGGACAGGGTTTAGCAGTGGGATGGCAGGGGTAGGGGAACGGTTGGACTCGATGATCTTAAAGGGCTTTTCCAACCAAAGCGATTCTGTTCTATTCTAAATCTGAAGCACATGGAAACGCAACTTTCACATTAGTGTTCCGCTGCCACGGGGTACAGGTGAGTTTAGAGAAAAAACCCTCAGAATGCAAACACCATCACGGGCATCGCTGCCCTCCGCTCCGAGCGGCGTACGTTGTGCTCTGACCTGCCTCCGGCCAGCCCACATCAACCCATTAAACACCCTCCCCGGGGACTCCAGGGAGCACGGTGTCTTCCCCCGGGAGAAGGAGGCACAAACGTGACACACCAGTCACGTTACTGAACGGGCGATGGAGAAGCACCCTCATGCCATAGCGATAAGCAGAGTACGAGAGCCTAGACAGATACAACCCAGTTTTACTGACAGCTTCTCAGATACCAATAACCTTTCCTGGTTTTCCAAATGTGGCACTTCACAGGTTTTTTTGAGCCTCCATGTTCATTTCCCTAGCAGTTTGCTGCTCTGGATCAGAACAGACGCAGCGGAACACCTCGCCGTAGACGCCGAGCCAGGCCCACGCCAAAGGCCACGCACAGCTCACCAGCAGAAACAACAGGCAAGACACAAGTGCCCTGCAAGGGCTGTCGCCAGAAACACCCGTACACACCCAAATTCTCACTCACAGGGGTCTGACTGACATCTACGATGTTTTAGAAATTGCTTTCGAATGCTCATAATGCAGAAGGTGCCATTAATAAACACATAGCGGGCTGAGCAATTGGCGCAAGCCTTCCCCCTCTCCTTAACGATGAGTTCTTGGCAGGCTTGATAAAGAGTTTATACCGCCATCGCTCCAGCGAACAATTAAAGAGGAGTCACCTGGCCCTTCCCATTCCAAAACTCTGCATCCGTTTTTGCAGGAGCTGTATCAAGACAACCTGCAACTCAGGTTTCCCCCCTCGCAGCCTCCAGCAACCAGAATGCCTCCCGTTCCTGCTGGAAGGAGGTGACAGCTTGACTGTACGTATCCTAACAGACCAAGCCGTACAGCTACGCAGGAAGGCAGCGCGCTGAACTGTGTAATACTGGAAGGGGAGACAGAGGATTTTATTCCCGCCTGATGTCAGGAAGAACACAGAGGTTATGTATCTTCAGCCCTTACGGAAGCTGCACACAGCTTTTGAGTCTGGTAATACCCTGTGCTGGTAAGCTGGGCATTACCCAAGGTACAGGAGCTTCCCATGGATTAGGATAATATCATGGATCAAACGCAGCTACCACTCACTGTACAAATAACACACAAACACGAATCATCCCACAGTTCCTGCCTGAGAGGCATGAGATTCCCAGGTCCGTATTGAGCAAAAGCTACATCCATCTCCCTGGACTTCTGTCACTCACCACCGCTGCCGCAGCCTTGCAACACAAGGAATTGAAGATAACACACCTCAAAGCTCCAGAAATGAACCAAAAATGAGGCCAGAAAGCTAGGACAGCTTCTGAAGACACGTTTTGGGTCAAACGCAAACCTGCCAACTTTGGAAACAAAAAACCTGGAGAGTCACCCATCCGAGCAACCAGTTGAAACACACCTGAAATGCCCACATCAGCAGAGCATCGCTCAGACACGGTGGAGGATGCTCTTGAAGGAGAACCAGGTAAAACAGACCAGTAAATCCTGGAGCTCTGCAATGTCTTAAGTCACAAGTGAAACCTCAAAGGCCAGCACTGGGCCTCAGGCCGTTACTTGTCTTCAGTGTGGACTTTACGAGTAGAATAAGGCAAAGTGAGAAAACCCACCGCAGACAGGAGCCTTAGAGATCACTTGGTACTAAAATGAGGTGGTTTGATTCTTTCAAAGGCTTGAAGAGGAGCAATGCTCTCTTAAATGGGCATAAAGGCAAACCCAGGAAATATCTCAAAGAAGTGAACTTACCAAGAAAAAACACACACAAACGGAAACCAACTGTGTGTACCGGACATCATGAGATTCCACAGGACGGTGGGAATACAAGAGCAAGCCATGTGATACAGCAGCCAGTCCAGCTGAAGTCGCTCGCTGATGCGGCTGATGAGCCAAAAAGATGCAAACCCAACTATTTACACCAAAGGCAATGCAGTATCCAGTGTGGTAACAAAGCTGATGTGGTAGGTGTTGAAAAGGACCTTACTCAATGCCTGGGGAAGGGAAGGGAACGTGGTGTTTTTCAAGGAAAATCATTCCACCATCCTTTGGCAGAGCAGAGCCACAGCCCTCTCGCCTGCGGTTGACTGGGGGACCACAAGACAGCAGCCCCATTTCCTAAGGAAAGCAGCGGAGGGGGCAAGGCCAGAGATGTAACGACCAGCAAATCATTTGCGCCTCCTCTGCAGCGGTAAGGAATGCCCAAGCAAAGAGGCATTTCCTCCGTCACGCTTTGTCACTGCCAATCCCCTTTGGAGGCTTCAGAAGACTTTGAGACTGGTTTCCCAAGGGAGCACGGCCGATGTACAACACGAGCGGCAGTACAACCCCGCGTATCTTGTACGTGTGGGTACTGGTGGAGCCCACTGACACGTGGGGAGCTAGACGACAGACATCGCCGGGTGGGTAGGATATGGAATGAATTCCCCAAACGACATCTGCTGTTTGTCGGTTATTTTCACAATTCTTTTTAACAAAGCTGTAGAATCAGC
>NW_009258681.1:579679-582506 GCF_000687185.1 Egretta garzetta
CGGGGGCGGCCCCCTCACCCCCCTGAGGCACCGCCGAACGCTTCCCTTGCAGGTACACTGGACACTATTTCATTACCACTCTGCTCTACTCGTTTTTCCTGGGTTGCTTTGGAGTGGATCGATTCTGCCTGGGCCATACCGGGACCGCCGTGGGGAAGCTGCTGACCCTTGGAGGACTGGGGATCTGGTGGTTTGTCGATCTGATCCTCCTCATCACCGGCGGGCTGATGCCCAGCGACGGCAGCAACTGGTGCACCGTGTACTGAGGGGAGCAAAGGCTGCTCCCGAGAGCTGACCCCAAAAGAAGCTAGCAGCATCTGCAGGACTGGGGCCGGACACCTCCGCTTGATCCGCAGCGTCAGAACAGGCTTCTGCCCTGCACAGGCATGGCTTCACAAAGCTGCAGCTTGATGCGCAGAACAATTCTTCTTGTTGATTCCTCTGTGCAGACTTTGGACACAAAATTGTTCAGTATATATTTTGCTTGTTTAAAATAATCTGGACTCCCCACCCCCGCCTTCAAGCGGTAACAGTTTAAGAAATCAGACCTTGCAAACACAGGTGGTCAAACAAATAAAGTCTGGAAGGAGCTGACTCTGCGTGCTTTCAGTATTAGAGCCCATGCGGCCACCCTGAGATGCCGGCTGCTAGCGTGTGGTTCTGCATTACCAGACTTTGCAAACCTTTATGGTTGAGTAACCTAACAGAAAGTTATAGAGACTCTGTGGCAAAGTGATGTGCTCTAATTCTACATTATTTGTTTAAAAAGGTGTTGACTGGCGTCAGGGGAAGCTGGGTTAGCTTTAGTGGGAACTGCACCCTTTGGAGAACGTCACTTCCCACGCTCCTGCAGGTGGGGAAAGCCACAGTGCAGCAAATAAAGTTACGATTCAGGCCTCTCAAAAGCAGCACTCGTGTCCATTGATGTAACGCTCCCTACCACGCTCATATTCTAGAAAGATCATCTGTGGGACGCTGCAACCGCTCTGAAGGAGTACGTGTTACTTTAACATGACGTGTTTCTCCCCCTGTCCCCTGCCCTTCCTAGTAAATAAGGGTCCTTTTCAAAGCATGTTCCCGTCACGCTGCCGTGGCAGCAGGTTGCGTTCCCTTTCCATGATTGGGACAGGCGTATTCTTTAAAACCCAGGACCATTCAGTGTCAACCATGTGTAGTTTACAAAATGTTAAATAGCAGCTTTGCCTCGTTAGTGACAGAGGGCTCCTTTCCACCCCGAGCTGCAAGAAACAGATGGGAGCTGTGGGAGAGCTGGGAAGGGACTGGAGCTGCCAAGGGGTAGCTCCCGTCTGCCCATCCATGTGCCGGTCACCCCTCCGGCTCCAGCCCACGTCACGGGGTGCACGCAGTACCGAAATGAGTGGGAGCTTCAAGCAACCACGCACCTAAAAGAGGAAGCCTCACCAGATGCAGTCTGAAAACTTAGAGCTGAATAAAAGTGGGAAAAGGAAGCTGCAGTAAGCCACAGCCAGAAGCAGTCACAAAAGGCCATAGATGCAAAAGTCTAGTGTCATTTGACGTAAAATACAGCAAGCGTACGCTCTCTGCTCTCACACGGTTCTGCAAACCGAGGACCCTCCGGCCGGTTCCATTTAGCGAATTTCTGCCTGTGCTACTTCTGCCTCCAGTGGAGCTGCAATGGGGTTCAGTTTGGCTGGGAATTCTCCCTGCTCCAGTTTTGGTTTGTGGTTTATTGCAACAACTCCTCCTCTCCGGGGAACGGGGTTTATATCCCATTTAGGTCACACGTAATCTGAACTTGGCAGCTTCGAATAGGTCTCGGGGCACTGGGGTGGGGGGAGGCTTCATCATGAAACTACCACGTTCTTTGGACCAGTGGAACAGCACAGCTGAAAAGCCCACAGTAGGGAAAAAATTATGCAGTGAGCCAGAAGGGAAGGGAAAAAAAAAAATCCCACATGCAAAAACCCATCGTCATTAACATCTCCCCATGTCCTCAGCCCAGCAGCTGCCAGCTAACAGCAGGACCTCACATTCCTTCCATGTACGAGGCTGTCACGGACCACGCTGAGGAACACCAGGGGTGTTGGTCTGACAGCCTCCTCCCGCCCGCGTGTTCAGAAAGGCAAAGACAGTTGTGATTTCCCTGCCACCACCCCGGGCAGCAGCGCCTGTGCCCCCTTCACAGACGGCCACAAGAAGTGTGCTCAGCCAGTTCTCACTGGAAAATGTGACGTTGAAAGCAAGAGGGGAAAAAAAAGTAACAAAGCGTTTAAACCAAGAGTTTTCCTGGGCCATACTTGGCCATGGAAGGGCTCAAGATGAGCAACAGCCTTAACGCCATCAGCAATAAAATTAAACTTGCACCTTGGCCTGGGAGGTTGCACATCGCCTGGAGACGGATGGTTCCTGCTCCAATCTGCCGTGTTCCTTACCAAAAACACGCCCTGCGAGCACGGGGTACTTCTCGCCCCATTAGGCTCCGTCCCCTCCTTTTCTAGCAGTGACAAGATCAAAAACTTTTTCAAAGCCCCCGTGGTCCCCTCAGCTGCTGCGCCCTGTCCCCCTGCCCTGGTGGGGACGGTGTTCAACCCCCCAGCAACCATTACCCAAAGCACACAACGCAAACGGACAGCCTGGAAAAGCGACTGGGATTGCCTTCTTTATTTAAAAACACAGGGGAAAAAGGGCGTTCCATCTCCTGCAGCCAGCATTTATGGGCGGTAACCGACACCACGGGAGTCACGGAGCATCGCCCACGCGAGGCACCCCGGCCCTAAGAGCACTTGAAATCCACAGCCAGCACTCGCAGGAACGCCTGAAACCACGTGGAAGTTTTCACAGAAAA
>NW_009258681.1:582572-585279 GCF_000687185.1 Egretta garzetta
GGGAGCAGCTACGGGGGGGCGGGGGGGGGGAAGCTGCGTTCATCCCCACGCAGGAGAGCTGGGGGGCAAACGCAGAGGAGACGGGACACCGGTTTGCTTTAAAACAATGCTGCAAAGCTGCATTAAGGTCTGGCTGCATCTGCCTGGTCCTTGGGGACGGGAGGGAAATTCCTCCCTGCAACACCACCTGCATGACAGATGGGGCTGGAGCCCGGCTCAGCTCCGAACGCGCTCGCTGCAGTCTCACATTCAGCCTTGACGCTGTCCTGGGGACGCAGGGAGGGTGGGAATGAGCAACAGGAATGTTGCAAGAGCGCTGGAGCCATGGGTGGTTTGTCCTCCTGGATAATTAACCCTAATTGTGCAACAAGCTTCTGCTTTACCATCCCAGGCCCGAGGAAACGTTGCAATTATCAAGCAACAAAACCCCTTGGCACTCCATGGTTTCGAAGCCTTGCACACAGTAACCATCACCCCTCCGCATTTGATGTTTTCCAGAAATGAGGTCAGAGCGCTATCGCCAAGTGCCGTGACACGATGACTGATAGGCTTACCAAACTATTAAAACATGTTTGAAACACCATGTTATCAGCCAAACAGCAAGGCAGCCTAAAAAAAAAAAAAAAAATAGATTTCAAACACTAGTGCAAATAAAGCAAAAAGGAGGAAAAGGAACAGCATGGTCTCGGTTTCTACAATTAAATAACAAATATCAACACTCCCCAGTACCGTTTGCATTGACTCTCACTCGTTTTCAGTCTCAGTGCTCTCCAGGATCTCCACACAACCCCGCTTTGGGCCACTCTTACCCTGAATTTGGGGGGCCCCGTCACCCCCCCAAGGCTGCACCAAGGCACCTGAAGCTGCGCCTGCCCCGGGCTCCAGCAGAGCGGGGCTGAGGAGCAGCCCCCCCAGCACAGGAGGGGACTGATGCAGGGAGACGCGATTTCAATCTTAAGCTCCATCGGGCTAATCAGCGCCTCGGAGCTCAACTGGTAAAGCTCTGCTGGATCCCAGGCTGAGCCTGAGCTAGGCTGAAGCACAGCTGCCAAACAGCTGGGGACCTGGAAAGGGCAGGGGCAAGCCAGGTTTTGGCTCCTGGGGAGCACCTTGGGCTGATTTTGCAGAGCAGAGAGCAGGTAATGACACAAAAAAAAGAAAGAAAAAAAAAAAAACCCAGGTCCACAGCAAAGGGAACCCTTGTTATCCAGACCACTCCGCGTGCTGAGCTCGCAACGCGATTCCCGCGCCGGCCACCGTGATTTATTAGCTGGCATATATCTGAGGTGGCAAGGAGCGTGCCCGTGTCCGACACGGGACATGGCATTGCAGCAGGGCCAAGGCAAGTGCATTTAAAAGCCCCCACGTGTCCCTCAGCGGCCCCCGGCCCCGCCTGCAGCCTCACCCAGAGCTGCTGCCTCCTCCCGCGGGGCGTGCACGGGCGCCGCAGCAGCTTAGTGCAAGGGATGCCTGCACTGGGCTCGTTTCAGCTTAATGCCATTCTGGAGCAAAGCTTTCCTACCCGAACCCGTGCTGCGTTCCGTGGTGCACAGACACGGCCCCAGCCAACGCTCCTCACTGCCACACCTCGGGTCTGGGTAAGCCAGGCCTGAACAAGAGCCCTCAAACGGAGCGCGAAGCAGCACCTACGCCTGGACGGGCTCGATGCAGCTCTCGCAAAGTCACACCAACACAACCCCAGCGCTGACAGTGAGCAAGGACGGAGAGGGGGGTCCTCGCTCGGTACGGAGGATTACACGGGCATCTCGGGGTGACGGTATCAGACGATCTCGCTGCCTGGGGAATACCTGAATTTTCTACACGCTATTTATCACACCTCCTACAGGAGCTGGTTTGGTTATGGAAATGACGCGTTCACGTTGCTCTAAAAACTTCTGCTCATTTTCATTTGAAGGCAGGCAGCGGGCGAGTGGGCTGGACCAGTCCTCCCAGTTTCACTTACACGCTCAGCTTTCATTGCTTGTTGCTAAAAGCACTTCACCACCCGTGCACGGCTTTCTGGTGCCCAGATGTAGGCAGTGCAAAACCGACACCGTACCTGAGAACCCTCCCGTCCCCGGGAGCCAGCGCTGCACCGGCTGCCTGCCCAGGCGCTCGCTCAGAAGGTACCGAGAAAGCCTTTCGGAGGGGCTGAGCAGGGAGCCTGCCAGCGCTGGGCTTTAACGGTGGCCACGGATATATAAAGACATAATTAAAAGCCAACAGATTTGTTGATACATCACTCGTCAGGCAGAGCTGATCTCCTTAGGGAAAAAGTCATCAAAAGTTGCAGCGCGTCCCTTGCGCAGGCTGCTGCGGGCTGGCATCTCCCCGGCCCTGCTCAGGCTGCCCGGGGAAGGCTGAGCAGCACGAAAGGGGAAAAAAAAGTGTTTTTCCAAACACAAGAAAGGCCACGCTCCCCTTCACGCCTCCGAGACCTCCTGCCGCTTCCTCCAGGCTTGGCTTTTGGGGGAGTTTATGTGGTTGCAGAGGAGGGTGCCCCTGCGCCTGGCCATGCTGGGGACCAGCACCTCCTGCCCTGCACAGCACCAGTCACCTGCAGGTTGCCCTGCCCGGAGGTGGCTTCCGAAGCACGGAGCCACCCGACAGCCCAGGCAGGAGCAGGCAGGGACCCCGCTCCCCGGCAGAGCGGGGCGCCGGGATGCGGGTCCAGCCAGATCCTGTATCGCAGGGAGGAGCGGGGGGG
>NW_009258681.1:585336-591507 GCF_000687185.1 Egretta garzetta
GCTGCCCCTTGAGATGCTGCGGCTCCGACTTGTGCCGCAAGCGCTTGCCCGGCGCGGCTCCGGCGTCACGCTCCGAGAAGGCCGGCAGGAACATCGAGTCTCTCAGCAGCGCGGGCGTCTCCTCCGGCATCGCCTGCTTCCCCTCCGCCTGCGGCACCGGCGTCCAGGGCTGCCAGGAGGAGGTGGAGGGGGCTTTGCACAGCGCTCTCCTCTCCTCCGCCGCCTGCCTCTGGTGGGAGGGGGCGGCCGAGCCCCCGGGCTTGACCATGGAGCCGGATCTCATGAAGGACATTTCCTGCAAGGACAGGCACAGGGTGAGCTCTGGCTGGGGTTGGCTTTTTGTGCGTGCAACTGCTGTGAGCAATTTGCAAAGCCCTGGGGAGCCGGACCGGCCCTTTACAGGCTCTGCAGAAAGGGAAAAAAGCCCTAAGCAAAGTGGAAGTCTGAATTAAATGGCCCTTTGCCACCAGTCAGGCTCTCGCTTGTGCCTTGGAGCAGAGCCGGGTTCATGCGGGTCCAGTTCGATGACTGAATCTCACTTTTCAATCTTTTTCGAGGAAACTTTTCCAGTGACTGGCAAACCAGCCCAGAGAGGGCAGGGATCTCATCCTGGAAACGGGCTAACTGAGCGCTTACGCGAGCCGCTAAACAAATATCTTGTACATTGGCATGACCTTCATTTGACGCTAAATGCGAAGCAGAAGGGACGTGACCTACCCTTGGGCGGGTTTTCAGGGCCTGGACTGCCCCTGTGATTACTCGGATCCAGCTGTGCATGTCCTCGGGGCTGTCTGCCTGCAAAACACACCAGCCCGAATCAGGCTTTGCCCCCTCAAGGCTCTGGTGCGGCCAGAGGCGACCCCCGCCACAGCGAAGCGTGGACACGCAGATGGACAGGCTACCACAGCTCCCAGTATATTTGCTACCAATTTATGCTTGCTTAAAAATCACTGCTCCACCCCACCTCCCCCCGCAGAAGGGGAGCCACTCTCCACATTGCAGCATTTTTAGATCAGAAATGGATAAAGCATTTTTAAGGGGGGAAAAAAAATTGCTGGGGTGTTACCAACCCTGCCCCTGCACTGGCAGAGGCTGGGGGGGAGGGGGCTGCATCCTGCCATGAGCCCACCCGGGCTGCGCTCTCTGGGCAGCGGGGCCTGGGGTTTTGCCTGTGCACGTGGGGACGCGCACCCACCGCATGGCACGGCACGCTGGCTGCTCTTCGGGGATTGGCACGTGCCCAGGGGTGCTGCAAATGCCAACAGCACCGTGCACAGCGTCCCCCATCTGCTGCCTCCCCCCACCCAGCTCAGCCAGCAATGGGGGGACCGACTGAATCATAGAATCGCTGTGGTTGGAAAAGCCCTTTAAGATCATCGAGTCCAACCGTTCCCCTACCCCTGCCATCCCACCACTAAACCCTGGCCCTCAGCACCTCATCTCTCCTTCTTTTAAATCCCTCCAGGGATGGGGACTTGACCACCTCCCTGGGCAGCCCATTCCAGAGCCTGACAGCCCTTTTGGGGAAGAAATTTTTCCTAATTTCCAACTTAAACCTGCCCTGGCACAACTTTAGACCATTCCCCCGTCCTATCGTCCGTTCCCAGGGAGAAGAGGCTGACCCCCACCTCACTACAGCCTCCATCAGGCAGTTGTAGGGAGTGATGATTGTAGAGGGCGATCAGGTCTCCCCTCAGCCTCCTCTTCTCCAGACTAAACCCCCCCAGCTCCCCCAGCCGCTCCTGGTAAGCCTTGTGCTCCAGCCCCCTCCCCAGCTTTGAGGATCTCCTCTGGACATGCTCCAGCAACCCAACGTCTTTCTTGGAGTGAGGGGCCCAAAACTGAACCCAGCATTCAAGGTTCAGCCTCACCAGCACCGAGTACAGGGGCACGGTCACTGCCCTGCTCCTGCTGGCCACACCATTCCCGATACAAGCCAGGGTGCCATTGGCCTTCTTGGCCACCTGGGCACCCTGGTGGCTCAGGGCAGTGAAGGGCCGGCCAGAGCTGCAGGAGACGGAGATGCAGCCGCAGCCCCGCGCACTCGGGATGCCCATGGGATCGGATCGCCCTGTGCTCGTCTCTCTGCTTTTTCCTGCTCGCACAAACAGCCGCTATTATAAATAAGCCCCAGGGGAGAAGTGAAACCGCTGGCAGTTCTCCCTCGCGCCCGTGCCCCAGCGCCGGGCGAGGCTGTCACAAACCCATCTGCTTGTGTTTGCTGGCCGCGGGGGCACAGCCTGCGTGCAGGAGCGTGGCTTGCACGAGCTGTCGAGAGCCGAACTTACTGCATGGAAAAGCAAACCTGCCTCGGCTGCCTCACCTGGATGTAGAAGGTTCTGGAGCTCGTCACGATCTCAAAGAGGTTGTCCCGCATCAGGAGGTCACTAGAAACAGCGAGGAGGAGATGGTAACTACCCAGAAGTCACCGTGGATGTTAAAATAAAGTTCCATATTTATCCTCATCCCTAGAGCGTGCTGGGAAAAAACGTACTGAAGGCAAACCCGGGATCTCATGGGGACTCTGAGAAGGCTCCAGCTCCCCAGAGAACCTTCGGCTGCAAACACCCTCCAGCTTCTGCCGCCTGCAGGCAAACCCCCGCCCCTCCCCAGAGCCGTAATCCATCTCACAGCTCATTGTAAATGTGAATTTTCTATTACTTATTAAGAATAAAAATTCAAAGCTATATTAATAAAATATACTTTTACTTTAGCTAAAGGGGTTTGTTTTCTTAGTTCGTTTTCCACTGCAAGTCTTCAAGTTACTTGGATTTTATCAGCCTGGCTGCAATAAATTGTTCCCAAGGGGCGGTGCAGCCACCTGCGTGCGTTCAAGGAAAATGCCTACACAGGGCTTTTGGCAGCTTTATGAACACCTCTGTTCTGTCAAATGACGCCGTTTACTGCACAGGGCCCCTACGCCTCGATCTACGGGGAGAAGAGAGCTGCAGGAGCACGCCTGCCCAGCTGAGATGGCTATCGGCACTGGAAGAACAGAGGACGGACAATATCCTGCATCCAGCCCCGTTTCCCCGACCTGCTCATGGAGCTGAAGGGGAAGAAATTTTTTAAAAGCCAAACAGAGAGGCGACGCGTGGGTTGCAGGGCTGTAAAAGCAAAGCGAGCAGCAGCGCAGCTCAGCCTGGCCGCTGTTCGGGGCCCTCTGGGCTCCCCGGAGGAGGGAGCTGAGTTTCCTTCCTGCCCTCCTCCGGTTCAGCTCCTCGGGGAGCTGCTCCCCACCAGCAGCCGGAGCTGCTCCGTCCCCGGCACAGCCTGGGGCCTCGGCAGGAGCTGCAGTCCAGGGAAACACGGACAGGAGCATTACCCAGACTTGACCAGGCACTCGTGGGTCTTGCAAACGTCCTTCAGGAGAATCGAACGCAAGGGCTCCTTGTCCTGCGGAGAGGAGAGGGGAGGGTGATGGGCTGGGCTGGTCCCTGGGGCTGGCAGCGCTGGGATGCGCCTCCCACGGAGCCCCCACGCGAGGGCAGCAGCCCCAGACCCCCGGCGGGGGCTGCTCACCTGCTCACACTTGTAGTAACTGATGGAGAATTCATCCAGAACGAAGTATCGGCGCTTCCAGCTCTTTCTCTGGAAAAGAGAGGAGGAAACCGCTCGGCGCTGGGCTCTGGCGCTCCCCCCACGCTGTTGCGGTCCGGCATCCCGAGCATCCCCAGGGCATCCCGACCCCCGGGGGGGCAGCCAGCCCAACGCCACCCGCCCGGCTGAGCCACCCCGCTGCCCGCAGCACAGGCACCCCCGGCACTCACCACGTTCCCCTGCTTCACGCAGTAGCCGCTCTTGAGGACGGGGGGCCCGGCGGGCGGCTTGGCGGCCGAGGTGGGGATGTAGCTCTGCGAGCGCCGCAGCAGCGGGTGGGCGGCCAGGTCGCTGCCCTCGCCTCCGTCCCCCCCATTCTGCAACCAGAGAGCGGGGGGTTACGGGGGAGCACAGAGAGCAGGGAGGGGAATTCCCTGCTAGAAAGCAGGACACCTGAGCCAGGGGGAACGGCAACCCCAAGCGACCCCCAGGGCAGTGCTCGTGCCAAGGGCTGACTGCAACGCCTGGAGACGAGCAGGGGAACGAACCAGAGCAGAGAGCTCGCTTTATCTCGTCGCCTGCAGCTTTTCAGACCGCTGCCTGGGTAAGCATCCACTCTTCTGGCGCCCATGCGTTAAAAACAACACTAAGGAACTGGAAAGGCTACAGAAAAAGCCACAGAAGCAATCTGAGGGCTGGAGAAAATCCCTTGCAACAGCGGAGTTAAAGGACCTCATCTGCCTGGCCTGTCGAGCACCGAGGGGTGACCCAGCTGCAGCAGGGACCTCCCTGGGGGGAAACACAACGTACCGGGGCTCTTTCATCTGGTGGAGGAAGGCAGAACAAAAACCACCAGCGGGAAGGCAGAGCCAGACAAACCCAGGTTAGAAAGCAGGGATGCTTTCCAACTGGAGATTGCGATAATAAATCATGGGAACAAGCTGCTCAGGAAAGCCGTAATGTCTCCGCTCCACATTTCCATAGCCAAATTCTCCCAAAAGAAACTGCGACGCTTGGGGTTCAGGTACAAAACTCGCACTTCCCCTGGCCCCGAGCTGTCTCTCCCCAAGCATGATGCTTGCTGCTATGGGCACGGGGGGGGCTGTGCACATGGCCTTGCATCCAGCACCCACCCCCTGGCTCACCCTGAGCACCTCCCAGTGCATCCCAAGGGCCGGACCCTGTCCTGCTGCCAGCATCACCCCTCTCTCCCCGGCAGCGCCCCGTCCCCCGGCAGCGCCCTCCCTTCCCCCTCGGCAGCGCAGAGGATGGCTGAGATGAAACATCTGCGCTCATCTCCTTCCCCCGTCCCTCCAACCCCTTCCTCCAGCTCCGCACTGAGGTTTGAGAATTGCCATGGCAGCCAGGGTGGCTCTCACCGCCCCAGCCTTATATGGCACCCACGCTGCTGCGAGTGCCGGTGTGGTTAACCAGCGACCTGCCCGCGCTGCTCCTTCCAGCACCTTCGAGAGGCTGCTCTGGTTTCTCCAGGACAGAGACAAGCAGCCATTTGGCTGGCCCCAAAGTGGCTCCTGGCACCGCCGGAGCAGAGCTCCAGCACGGCCGGGAAGGGGAAACCACCCGCTCCCCTCGCCAGGGCTGCGCCAGCTCTGCCGAGCGTTACAGATGCACGCATCCAAGAAGAGAGATGGGGATGCTGCTGCAATAGGGAGCGTTACCCCCAGGAGCCAGGGTGATGCTGCTGGGTCCCAGAGCCACTGCAGGGCAGCACCGGCCGGCCAGGGCAGAGCCAGGAAACCACAGACGTGCCCAGGAAGCTGCAGCAGAGGAATAGCCATTTCACCCGGGGCAAGCAGCAAGAGCATGGAAAATAGTCCAGCAGCTGATGCACCACCTCTAAAAAAGCCCTCTCTGAAAGGAAGAAGCTGGGCCAGGGCTGGGTCGGGATGAAAGAGCAGCGTGAGCTCACTGAAACCAAAAAGAAAAGTCTCGGGGCTGGCTGCTGCCACGCGTTTGCCAGCGGCTGCACGGCACACGGGGAGCCGGGGGGAGGCACAGCCTTCCCTGCCCTTCCCCACCCCACGCACAGGGCCCGGGGTCCAGCAGCGCCCCACGGGGCAGTGGCACCGGGAAGGGAGAGCTGCAGCCCAACCCGGGAGCAGCCCCGACCCCCTGCACCCCTGCAACCTGCGCCCAGGGAAGCGTTAAAAGCGCCTGCCGGGACAGACTGCCGCCATGACCTAATTCCCTGCTCTATTTTTAGGGCTGCCACTGATAAGAGCTGAAGTGAGACCCAGAGCTGGACGAGCACCCAAAAGGTGGGGAGACACCGACGGCCACGGGCACACCGGGCCACGTGCCGAGGGAAGGGGGTGCAGAGCCACGGCAAGCGGTGCCAGCCCCCGCTGCTGGGACGGGTCCGTCCCTTTGGCCGCTTTGATGGGGGCAGCAACACGGGGTCCCTCTGCCCCAGGCACCTCGGTGGGGGATTTGGACCCAGGATGGTGCAGGATGGCCAGGAAGCCGAGCAGATTCATAGCCGCCTCCTCCTCCTCACACCCCCTCGTCTCATCACACTTCAGGGCGAGACAAAGGAGAGGTGCTACAGGGTGCTGAGCGCAGCTATTTATACACCCAGAGTGGGAAGGGTTTGCAGGCACCCGGCTGCCT
>NW_009258681.1:591669-593271 GCF_000687185.1 Egretta garzetta
TGCCTCCAGCCCCACGGCTGGACCTGCCCCGGACCCCCAGAGCCCCGGACCCCCCACCCCCGCCCAGCACCACGCCGCGGGACCCACGGCCACAAGCCCTGCTGCTCCGCCATGGGGTTAGGGACCGGCAGAGCCCAGCGCTGCTGCGTATTGACCGTCCTTCCCCACCACCGCGCTGCTCCGGACTGGGGGGGCACAGCTAAAGGAATAACAACGCCCAGACGCCCGCTTTCCCTGCGCTCTCCCTTCCTACGGCAGGGATCCGAGCACCATTTGCAACTGGGGGTTTGCAGACCCAGCACCCCTGGCCTCGCTGGGTGCGGAAGGCAGCGCACCCCTGCGGGCAGGGCAACGACGGGAGCGGCCACAAAGCCCAGGGGACACAAAGGGGCAGGGACCCCTCGAAGCACGGCTCGGGTGCCGAAGGGCCCCCGGCAGCGAGGTGTGGGAACATCAAAGCGGGGCGTGGTGGGAATGCCCTCGCCCAGCTACGCATGGAGAAAGCTGCCACCTTCCCTGCTTATCCCCATTCGGAGCTGCTCTTAAAACACAGGGCACAGAGACACCAAAGTGGGGTGCTGACTTCGCAGGGATTTTACCCCCAAGATTTGGGACAGTGCCCAGATCCTGCCAGTTCACCTGGTTGATGGAGATGGGCGTGTGGACCACCACCCCCCCGATGATCTCAGTTTTGTAGGCCACCTGGGGCTTCCTCTCCTGGGCCTGGGGCACCACCGGAGGCTTCGCGATCTCGGTGGCCGGTGGGACGCTGCCGCCCTTCGGCACCTACGGGAGAAAGAAAAGGGGTGAAGGGCACGGGCACGGCCACGCCAGGCAGCCCCACGCCTGCACCGGGCACCATTGCCTCTGTCCTCCCAGCCTAAATGCAGCAATGTCCCTTTAAAAAATAATAAATGAACAAGCCTCCCCAATTAAGGCGGGTGTGGGCCCCACCCAGGCTCGCAGGAGGCACCGAGATGGGAGACGAGAGGCGGTGAATAATTAAGCATCACCTCACATGAGCCTGCCCGCACCTCTACGGCTCGATGCCTTAGTGGGACACTTGCTCCTTTAATTGTCTGGGCTTACTGACGAGCTTTTGTCTGCCTAACGAGGCTGCGCACGTCCAGTCCGCAGGGGCACAGCAGAGGGTCCGGCACCAGCAGCCCCGGGCAGAGGCTGCGCCGAGGGGACCTGGCTCCCGGCACCGACTCCCTCCCCTTCCCCATCCCAGCTCCTTCCCGCCGGCGCCCGGCTCTGCACAGAAAGGCGGGTTTCCAAGTTCTCCTTCCCGAGCCTGCACTTCCCCTTCTCTGATGCCATTAATCGGGGTCTCCGACTCCAGCCCACCCTCCCGCCTTCCACCTCGAAGCGCACGGGGAGCGACACGCAGTCCTCTCCACGCAAACCGCGCATCGGCTGCTGGCTGGGCTGGGCTTGTGTCTAGGCTGAGACCTGGCTTAAGTCGTGAGGGGCAGAGGTCTGTGGCCAAGACCTCACAAACCCGCAGTTAGGAGACGTCTGGCAGGAGAGGAGAAGGGCCAAGGCCAAGGTCCCGGTCCCCCCGCGGCCACGCTGCCCACGCCGAGCCCCGGGTGCTCC
>NW_009258681.1:593973-596831 GCF_000687185.1 Egretta garzetta
TGGGGAGAGGGATTCCCCACGCGGGGCAGAGCGGTGGCGAGAGCTCCTCCCCGCAGGGCTGGATGAGCCGGTCGGGACACAGCCGGAGTCGGGAAGGGCTGCCCAGCATCGGGGTATGAAAATCGCTGCCGTTTACTGCAGAAAAAGAAGACGCGGCTCTCCCCACCACCCCAGCGGCTCCCAGCTCAGCCAGCCTGGCAGATCAGCGACGGGAGCCCGGAGGAGGCTGCCCCGGCGGCGCACCAGGACCCACGTCCATGACAGATGTTGGGAGGCCCTGGTTACAGCTCCCACCCGGTTCTGGAGGTGGGGTTTTGCCACCAACATCACCTGAGCCCGTAGGAGAGCGGTATACGGCAGAGCCCGCGCAGCCTGGTGGCTTCAGGCGCGGAGGTTGTCACGTTCAAGGTGTTTGCAGGTAAGAAAGGGAAACGCAGGCCAGGTCTGCTCTTGCAGATGAGTTTCCCAGAGGGGCTCCGACACAACACTCCGGTGGTTTGAAACAAAAAACTCACAAAGAAGTTATTTGGCGCCCCAGTCCTCACCTGCTTGCCGTGACTTTTCCGTATCTTTAGTTTACAAACCACGAACACCACGCATCGGCGCACGACCAAGTAAAACCCTGCTGGCGTTGAACTGCTCATGCCAGGCGCTTGGACGCCCCGCAGCGCCCCCGACCCTTCCGCAGGGATCCCCCCATGTCTGGGAGGAAGCCGTCCTGCGAACCCAAAAAAAAAAGCCCCCCCTCGTCCCTCGTGCCGGGCGCTCCGGGCAGCTGGGGAGCACGGACCGGGCGAGGTGCCGGGTCAGCGACCATTCATTTACGGTTGTATGGACACCACCGTAAACCAGAGGAGATGGCAGACAAACTCCTTCGGATCCAGGCGCAACCCGCGCCGCTGCGCAGGGCATTCGCTACGCCTCGTCACAAGACCCGGCATTCCAGGAAGAATAAAAATTGAGTCAATAAATTATCGCAGCCCAAGACAGACACCCTCTGCCAGCCGCAGCGAGGAGGCGGTTCCAGCCCACAGGAGGGGAACGTCCCCGGAGCAGGCGGCGGTAGGGACCGATCCCGCAGGACCTTCCCCAGGGTGCAAGCACCGTCCCCCGCCCCCGATGAGTAGGGTCCCTGGGGATGGTGGAGGGAACGTCTCCCGCCCGAAGCCAGATGCCGAGGGGGGTCACTGTGCAGCCCTGGCCTTGCACAGGGAGGTGGCCGAGCCCACGTGCATCGCCTGCGCATCCCTGCTCTGCTCGGAGCGCTTCAGTCTCAGATCCAAACCAGCCCGGCCCCGCACGCTGGTGGAACCGCACACAGCCCCGGGGTGTCCGTGCAAGAGCCCGGCTCTCGCGGGGCCATGGGGGGAGCAGGGCACGCTCCCCTGGGAACGAGGGGGGCTCGGGAGTTACAGCCCCGTATTGCAACTGCTTCAATCAGCAGCAAAACGAGGGATGTGCCAGAAGCAGAGCGGGCTCCAGGAGGAGAAAAGACACTGTGGCCACCAGCCGAGAGCCGCGCTCCCAGCCTTCCCCCGCAGCGCTAACCCAGCAGAAAGCCTGGCAAATTTGGGGACAGCCCGGCCGCCACCATCACTGCTCCTCAGGTGGGCTTGGGGAGGCGACGGAGGAGGAGAGCAGAGCAAGAAGGAAAAGCACAGCTCTTCCAGGCGCTTATCAAGCGGCCCATCGAGGCGGGACGCAGCAACCCCAGACGAGATAACACAACCTACCGTGATCTTACTGGCCCGGTTCAGCGCCTCCACCCAGTCCTGCAGGTCCTTCTGATCGCTGGCTTGTAAGAAATAGCGCTGAGATAAAGCGTTGATGACTGTCGGAGAAGGGAACGAAAGGAAGGGTTAGGGACCCCCATCCCGTGCTCAGCGTTATTAAAACAAATCCAACAATAAATCAGCACGACAGCATCTCCCAGCTTCCCGTCCCAGGGTGATTTGCAGGCATCGGTCTCGTTACCTCCCGCATGGAAAAGCGCTCCGGCACAGACAGAGCGGGGACGTGGCAGCTTGGCCAGCTGGATCCTTACAGCAGAGCTTAGGCAGGGCAGGGCTAAAGCCAGGCTTAACCCAAGGCTGCATCACAGCCCAAACTAGGACTTAACCTAGCGCTGACGTTACCCCCTCGCACAGGGCGCTTGCGGGCCCCTCGGGACTGCTCCTTCACTCAGAACTCGGGGTTTATCTCTCATCCAGAGCACCGGCGCGAGCCCCCGGCGGGGTCTGGGAAGCTCCTCGGGGTCACGCTCCCGCAGACTCCCAGCGAGCGCTGCCTCCAGGCCGGCAGCCAGGGGGCTCAGAGGAAGCTCCTGGGGGATTTCTGCACCAAAAAGCTGGAGATTCTTCCAACGGCACAAGAGCTTGCTGCAACCCCCACGAGCCTCGCGCCCCGGGCTCTGCCACGCCGGGCTCCTCGGGAGCAGCCCCGTCCCCGCGCGGGGACACACCGCGTGCTCTGGTCTTGTCTTGGGCTACATCCCTCGTGGTGAAGCATTGCAAAGGCAGCACCGATCCCCTGGGACAAGGAGGTGCTTGCGCTGTCATTTCTGCTGCTTTAAACCTGAGCTCAGGGCTCACGCACGAGGCACCGAGGCAGCCTGGGTCGGGCTGAGGCCGCCTGGGGTGAGGGGGAATCGGGCACGGAACAGCCCTTCCATGCACAGACACAAGCTTATGCTGGCATTAAAAAGGGAAAAAAACCCTGCAGCCTGTGTTGCACAACGTAATGCAGCACGGCAGGACACACGGAAAGGATTCAGGAGCACAGCGAGAGCCGGGGTCCGCGCAGGGGACCGGCACAGAGGGGACCCACGGGGTCCTGCCCCCCTCCCCAGGCTCTGCCCG
>NW_009258681.1:597213-597690 GCF_000687185.1 Egretta garzetta
CGGGCCTTTCAGCCCCCGCTGCCCCCGCCGGCGCTGGCCGCGCTGCAACGCGACGGAGGGGAAGCTTTCACAGGCCTCGAAAATGCGAGTTTCTGCCGGACCAACACAGCCGCTCTTGTCGGCAATTAAGAAAATTGAAGGAAAATAGCAGTGGTTTCTCCCTAAAAAGTAGGAACCATTTACACAAGAATAATGCTCCCTGGGGCTCCAGGCACAGCATTCACGGAGTATTTATTCTGACAGGAGTCCTCCTTCGGAGCCAGGCTATAATGCTTTAAATATGTTTTCTCAAGCAAACCTCCATTTTTCTGGCGTATTTACAGCTGGTAGTCACAGCCACCGGCATAACCCAACCCTGTAGTTTGTGACCAGGCGCTGTCCTTACAGCAATTTTCATTTAGACTAAAACATATATAATTTATAAGTGAGGCCCTTTCCGAAATGGGGAAGGCTCAACCTCCCGGCGTTGCTTCATCT
>NW_009258681.1:597766-598651 GCF_000687185.1 Egretta garzetta
CGGCTCCACAGTGCCGTTCACCCGCCCGGAGTTTATTGCACTATTTCGGGCTTCCCGTGGAAGCCAGATAATGCCATGAAGATGCACAGGAGACCGAGCTTCCCGAAGGTCTCATCCTTCGGGGCGCTGCCCTGTAAGCACAGGAGAGAGCTGCTGGTGCCCCCGAACCCATCGCGAGAGGGACCTCGGGACCGCCGCTACCCACCCATCCTCACTGGGTCTGTGAGCTCCGTCCCGCAGGGTGCGGCGGGAGGCACCGCGCCGGGGTTAGGGGGACTGAGCGCCAAAGCGAGAGGGACGCTGCGGCACGAGCACAAACCCTGCCTTGGTCCGGTGCCGGCGCAGCGATGCCGAGCTGACTGCCAGCTCCGCGTCCAGCTCGCGCTGACACCCTGCTCCTGTCCCCACGCAGCCCCGGCCGCCCCACGTCCTTCCTCATGGCAGAGCAGTTCCTCTTCCTCCCACACCCCGACCTCGCAGCCCGGCCCGCGCTGATCCACGGGTGAAGGCAAACGCCGGTCCCAGCGTGGGGATCGGCCGTGCTGCAGGGACGCCCCCCCGTTCCCCCAGCCCCTCCCTGTCCCAGGGGGATGGCACGGGCTCGGGCAGGACCAGGACCTTGCCTCGGGTGCTGCCAGGGCGCGCCATCGCCTCTCCCGGGACAGCCGCGCAGATAAGGGGACAACAGGGAGCGTTCATTTTCCTTCCACCCCACCCCGACATTACCTTGGAGATGTAGGTCAGCTGCAGAGATCCGACAGCACCCGCACCGATGGCCAGGTTCTGCAAAACATTTAATGAGCAATGGGAGTTAAATGACAGGGAGAATGCAGAGGCGGCGAGCCAGGCTGTCGTTCAGCATCGCTGGGGTCAGGCAGCAGAAGC
>NW_009258681.1:599268-599751 GCF_000687185.1 Egretta garzetta
CGCCCGCTTCTCCTTCCCCTTTTAACCCGGCGATGAAGAACCCGCTGCCAGATGCTCTTCAGGAAGGCAGGTGCCTCCCCAGCCTACAAGCAGCGCTCCAGCACCCCGGGGTTTCCAGGAGGGTCTTCCTAGAGCTCGGCTTTGGCTCTTGCTCTTTTGAGCTTGACTGCAAGCGCTGGGGGAGCTCCCGGAGACATCGGGCACGACGTGCACAGGCTCCATCTCCCCCAGCTCCTGGTCCAAGGGCTTTTGCTGCATGACACCACCTCCAAGATGACAAGTATTTCTAGGATGACCTCTTCTCTTTCTTGTTCTCATTGTCTCTACACTAAGACACAAGGGAGATGTAACGCCTCCCACGGGCACAGCGTTTCTGTAGGCTCCTCCAGGGAGCCCGTGGCTCCTGGTGGTGGAAGCTGCTGCTGGGGCAGTCCTGGACACCATGGAAGTTCGCAGGGGGGGCTGCTCTGTTGGAACCTGGTC
>NW_009258681.1:600928-601515 GCF_000687185.1 Egretta garzetta
GGGAAAGCAGGAGGCGGCATCGGGAAGCCGGGAGCAGCGCCGGAGCCTACCTGAGGGTTGTCCATGTACCAGAGGAGGCAGTTGGCCTGGGTGTCCAGGATGAAATACCTCCGCAGAAACTTGCCGCAGGTCTCATTTTCTTCAATGTCCAGGAACCCGCAGATACGGTTCTGTCGATCCAGGTACGGCATGCCGGGCTCCTTCTGGCATCACCCTGCAGGGGAGGGATGGGCAGGGAGAGGTGGGTGCTCCGCTCCCGCAGCCCCGGCTCCCCAAGGAGCTCGCTGCTCCCGCACCTACAGCCATCCCAACCCGCGCGCGCCGGGACGCCAGCGCAGGCGCTCAGCCCCCACCCGAGCTCGCAGGAGGGAGAGGGAAGGAACAACCCGCCAGGGCTGACCCGGACGAGCACGTTAGCTGCTTCTCCTTGCTGAAAAACGAGGCGTTGCCATAAACGTGCTCCTCCCGCGGAGGCGCACATCGCCCCCCAGCCCCGCACGCTGCCAACCCCACCATAGCCGTGGAGCTCAAAAGGCGCGAGAGCCCACACGGCGCCCGGCAGAGGGGCTGGGGCTTTGCTCCTGGCC
>NW_009258681.1:601972-602290 GCF_000687185.1 Egretta garzetta
TGGTCACATCCCACCAAGCTGCCCTCCAGGGAGCTCAGCAGCGTGGGGCAGCTCCGTGCCACGGCTCAGCCCGCTGAGAAAGGGCAAAGTGGCCACAAAGGATTTGACACGAGACACCAGGTCCCTGGGAACCGTAACGAAAAATAATCCCAAAGCAGACCAGGCGCTAGAGAGAGCCCGAGCACGCTCCCAGGAAATGGAAAACAATCTGCAACTCCAGCAGAAAATCTGTGCAGCCAGGATGCCGAGTCAGCAGGGAAAACAATGACCCATCGCCGCGGGGCCAGGCCGTGTCACCAGGTCTGCCGCGGGCACGGA
>NW_009258681.1:602800-604564 GCF_000687185.1 Egretta garzetta
GGGGGGGGGGGGGGGGGCTGGCCCCAGCCGTTACCGAAAGGATGCGAGCTGAACCCGGTGTGGTTTGTCCGGTAGAGGAGGGGTGACTCACGCAGGTGCCACAAGTGGAGGCTGCACAAATAAAAGATCTCATGCAGAAAAGGAGGAAATACTATTTTTGAGCTGAAGAGCTGCAGTGGAGCGGGGCCCTGAGAGGCAAGAGTTGTGCAAGAGCTGCGGTGCAGCTGCAAAGGTAGAGGTGGCAGCAAACGAGCCAACCTGTTGTCAGGACCTCGGCGTTTATCACCAGCGCCTCCGAGATGGGTATCAGGGCTTTGTTGAGAGGGAAGTCGTACGCTTCAGTGGAGGAGAGCGCTTTAAAACAACACGTTCGCCCTGATGCAAGGGTTATGTGGGCGCCTCGCATTTTACTGCTTTTTTGTGGGGTTATTTTTGTGGGCAGGGGGAAGCACACAGAAAGCAGATTCCCGAGTGCCTTCAACCATACCAGCACGGTCAGACCAGGCCTCATAAGTTATCTCTTCCTCCTGCTGCTAATAAAAGTCCAGAGATTTCTGCTTACGAGGGGGATGAGGAAGAGCCAAGGTGCGCCACGGGCAGCCCAGGGACGAGTCCCCGGCCCCTCGGGGCTGCGATGCGGGACCCACGGGACACCTCTGGGGACTCCCGACATTCCCCCCTTAATTAATATGGGCTTGGCTGATAGCCCACAAACGAGCTCAACTCTTCCGCACGAGCTGACCTTGGATTGCACTTGGATATGCAAAAACCTTTGGACAGAGGAGATTGCGACTGCTCCAGGCTCTGCCCTGCAGACTGCGCTCCCCCCAGCCAGCCGGGCTCCCTGCCTCTCTCCTCGCAGCCACTGAGCATTGCCCTTTTCCATAGGAAAAGGATAAAGGAGCACCTCCAGCTCCACCAGCATGTGGGCATTCGGTCCCCCTGCTCAGGAACTCCAGGGGGGCCAGAAAACGCTGAGTTTGCACCAACATTTACTACTTGCACAGCACTTCGCAAGCTCCGAGCCCTAACTTCTTTTTCTGTGAGACCCAGACTTGTGTTTGCTGTAGGAAGGACAGAAAAAGAAATCTGGGGGGGGGGGTGAGAAGGACCTCACAGAGAATCAGCACCGTTTAAAAGCGCGGATGAGTCCCCGAAGGCCTCGCAGCGCTTTGGCTTCACAGGACATCCTTTATGGAAACCTGATGGACATCGCACTGGCTCCAGGCACGGGCAGCTACGATGCACGGATGATGCCCGCACCCAAGTCATGGAGGCTGACCTGCCGTCCAGCGACGACTTGGACCTCCCGAGCATCGCACAGCATCAGGCCCTCAGGATCTCCTTACCAGATCCCCTTTATGAATTTATGCCATCTCGTACTGAAGCACATCAGAGGCTTCCAGGGCTGTCCCCCCCCCTCCGAAGCAACTGACTCCCCAGGTTTTCCAGAGGCGCAATATCCCACCAAGAAGGACCACCCTCTTCTGGCTCAGTCAGTGAGATGACAAGAGGGATTAGGCTATAGGAAAAGCTTTACAGCAAAAATTCCCTCTCACCTGCCTCCCGATATAGGCAAGCACTTGCCAGGAAGCACCCCCAGGACGCCAGCGCTTCGCCGCGCTGTCACGGCTGCCCGCGCCCCGCTCTGTCCTGCTCCCGGCACTCGCCGCGCAGCTACAGCCGCGGGAGCGCGACCCACGGAAACCCCCAGCAGGAAAAGCCAAGACAGCGGGAGACCCGACACGCAGAGCCACGCAGGCG
>NW_009258681.1:605928-607651 GCF_000687185.1 Egretta garzetta
CCAAACAGCTCCTGCCCCCTCACCGGGACGCTTCGGCAGAGTTTCCCAGGCCCGTCCTGCGAGCTGCCCCTCGGCCCACGGGGTCCGTGGGGTCCGCTGCATCCCCGCCACGTGAAACCGCCTCCCCCGAGACCAGCGACCCTGACCGAGACCCCGCGTGGGGGCGAGAGTCGCGACCGCAGCCTGGCGAGCGGCGCCTGCGCTGCTAGCTGAGATGCTCAAAATAGCCAGTGGATTCTCATGCAAGAGAAGTTTCTAAGGGCAGGCACGCTCCAGTGGTCCTGCTCTACAGTTAGCCCTCACGGGGACACAAAATCAAAGTCCCAGGGCTCCCAAAGCGCGCAGGCGTCATTACTGCTTTGCAGAAGCTTTCCCCGCTCCCGCGGCCTTTCGGCGTGTGACCTCAACGCAGCAGCATCCGAGCGGGGCGGCGCGCATCTCGGGAGGTCAATCGCCCCAGCTGCGGCGCCTGGCTCAGCCCGATCGCCACCATTTTTGTTTGTAATTCAGATCCAGGTCCTGCCAACCCAGCCACGCCTGTGAGTTCCCCCCCCCCGGTGCCAGTCCGTGAGCGCTGACACGTTTGCACGAGGATGCACATGGATCTCTGCTTGTGCACACACGCAGCCTTGCAGCGCCTCAGGGCCCCGCTCTGCGGGCGCGGAGGGAGGATGAGCTCCAGGCCGGGCTCTACAACCCCCCCGTGGCAGCCCCAGCAGCGCTGCTGGGAAAGGAGAAGCCCCCGGTGGGGCCGGCGCCCCACCCTCACAGGGAAAGGGGGGCAGGCTATGCCGTGCAACACAGCGGTCACGCTGGGCGTCCAAACCACGGCGCGTGGCTCCCCAAAACACCGGGACGCCTCGCAGCAGGCCGGGTCTCCGGTGAGCCAGCAGCAAAATCCATAAGCAGTTCATGTGCCCATACAGCCCCGTGCTTCCCCCTTCCTTTCCAAAAATAAAGCCTGGAGTCAAGAACTGATGTTTTGAGCGTGCAGACCACCAAAAGCAGCACGAGCCACTCTTCCCCTCCGCAATAGCCCCGGGGTCCTTGCTGCCTTCCTCAACCCCAGAGCTGCTCCTCGTTTTAAAGCCAAGGGCACGCGCTCACGTCCCAGGCCCGCAGGTGCTGCCAGGTCACCCAGAAAACCTCCGGGCTGCATCAATCAGTCATTTGTCCGTCAATCAGCTGAGCCCGCCACCCACACCCGAAAGGTCCCTACCCCGCTCAGGCCAATTTAGCCACAGAAAATCAGTGGTGGCCCCCCCGCCCCCTTGGGGACCAGCTCTGCAGAGTCCCCGTCTAGAGACTGTCCCAGCTTTGCTCCTTTCCAGGCGATGCCAACGACCCAACCTCTGCCCCGTGCTGCTGCCGTAGCAGGGGAGCTTTCCTTTTTTCGTTTTAAGGCAGGACTCTAGTGCTGAGGATCCCGGGCTATGCACCTGAGGATTTCCCCCCTCCCAGAGCAATCGCCCGCTGCTTACCGCTTGCTGTGCACAGTGCTGTTAAGCAAACACATTGCCTCAACCCCCAGCATTTCCTATGGCCTGGGTCATTTTTAGAACAAAGTTGTGTTGGTTTTTTTTTTCCCCTTCCATGTTGCAGAAGATTGCCCAAATGCTGTTACTGAAGCCATGTGTGTGCATTTCTGTGTGACTGCTCTGGGCCCGTGTCACCGCTCCAGGGGCGGCCGAAACCACAGTCTGTCGCAGCAGCGAGCAGGCTC
>NW_009258681.1:607820-608470 GCF_000687185.1 Egretta garzetta
GAAAGCCGCTGCCAAAGCTCAGGGTGGATTTGGGGAGTAGGAAACACTTGGTCTCCTCGCTCCCCGCCCCCTGCCGCCCAGGACAGCGTGGGCTCCCCGCGGCGGCACCCGTGGAAAGCCCCTGCTTTCTCTGCACAGCTGCATCTGGCTCCGAAGCACTTTCTCCCAGCGCAGGCGAAACCGATGCTGGTGCTGCCGGCACCGCCGAGGGTGCACCGGGAGCCTTGCTCTCACAGGCACCATGCAAGTGGTGCTCGCCCAGCATTTTGCACAAGAGGTCCTTTTTCCCCACAGATCTCCTGTTGGCCCCTGGCAGGGCTGTTCGCCCCGGCTACCCTCGTTTAAGCACGGCACTCAGCGCCATTAAGCAAACGCACCGTCCAGCTTCGCGGTGGTGGCTTCTCCCCTCGCTGTTGCCAGCCGCCCGTGGCCACGTGTCAGGGGAGCAGCTCCCTCCCCGCTCTCATCTCGTCCCTCCATGGTTTCCCCGTTGGGGGACAGCCCAGCCACACGCCCTGCCAGAAGCTGCAGCTCAAACCGCATCATTTAATAACTACATCAGGGGAAAAGACGTGATGGCCTCCCCCCACATCACCTCCTGCCAGCGCTCCCGAGGAGCCTTGCTGGGACCGTGCCGAGTTGCAGGCTGG
>NW_009258681.1:608941-610769 GCF_000687185.1 Egretta garzetta
TCAGCACAGCAGGGGCACGGGGCAGAGCTTCAGCGCTGGGATTTCAGCCCAGCCTCACCCCCCCCCACCCCCATGGTCCATCCCATGCCTGCCCTCTCCGTCCCTCCGCTCGCTGCACTGCCTGCATCCCGGCACTTCTCGCTGCAGCTCTCTAGCCTTGCCCTGCCAACCGCTGTCTTTCCACACACACACCCCCCATCCCTGCCTGCTTTGCAAAGACTAAACTGTTCCAGAGAGTATTTTTATACCGGGGCATCTCTTGCAGACCTCGTGACTTGCACCAGAGCCTGGCTGCAGCAGCTCTGTTTTCTAGAGGCACAGTCACATGGCGGCTGGTCACACTGCAGCTCTTCCTTTATTCCCAGCGCCTTTCAGTTCTCCTCCTCTATTTTTTTTCCAATACATTTTGCTGCCGTAGCCTATCCGGGGTGCAAGCAGCCCCTTGAACTCACAGAGACACCCCACCAGCAGGCACAGGGGCGTCTGCCCCAGGGCCTTTGGGGGTCCCACCAGCATCGCAGGACCCCGCAGGAAAACATCCTGTGTACCCAGGGGAGGGAGCAGGGCCCACAGCAGACACAGAATCATCTGCTCTTCTGACGTCTCCCCTCTAGTGGCAGCAGCCAAGCATCCCTCTTGGTTGGTGTTAACCCTCACAAGACTTGATATCCATGTTCTCCAGGACTTTTATCCTCTTGTCCTCCAGCAGTCACCGACGCCTCCATTCCAGGAGCATCCTGCAGCAGGGAGTTCCACGGCTGGATCTGAACACGCTGAGCTATTTTTTTTTTCTTCTGTTCGAACTTGCTCTTCTCGGTTTCAGTACCTGTTCCCTCTTTTCTTGCATTATGACTAAGGGAAACTCCCGGCAGATTGCTTTGCTGGAGGAGCAGCGCCTGGGCTTTCAGTCAGCACTTTGTTGGCGTGCGCTGCGTTACATTTCCTGCAGTCCCATTTCCATGCTCCTCTCCATGCCGCCCTTCTTTCCTCCTCATCCTCATGCACTTGCTTTCACCGTTCTCCCTTACAGAACAGAGCAGCGCCGAGCCCTCCTGCGGGGTCTCTCTAGCAGAGCTTGAAGCCGTGTCAACACCAGCCACCCCAAACCACAGACTGAGCCCCCCCCGTCAACGCTGCCCCCCGCAAGCCCCGGGACTGGCAGGATTCACCCCAGACCTCGCGGCCCCAGGGAGCCCCCGTGCACAGGGCAGCCCATTGCTCCTCGGGCTTCCCCCTGGATGCTGTCGGCCATCGTGGCACGCAGAGCACGGGCGTTTGCTGGGCTCCGTGAGGATGCATTTGCAAGCTCCATGTACTGAAAATAACCAGGAAAGTGGTTTGCGTGCCTGCTGCCCGGCCCTGGATCCCACAGTGCCACCGGAGCGCTGCCCGCTCGCCACAAGCCTCGGGAGCTTCATCCTTATCCCAACACGCAGCGGAGTTCCCCGAGGGGCAGCTCTGCCGGAGCCCCCCATGCCCTGCATCCTCCCCAGCCACCCCATACATTTCATGTCCCCCTTACCTCGACCGGGCACTGCTGTTCTTCTCCTTAGACTGCAAAATCTCCCGGGCCGGGCCCCCGTCCCTGCATTAAACCGGCCCCGAGGGGTCCCTGGGCTGCGGGAGGACTTCTACATACAATCCCACTGCAGCAGGCAGCAACCACGGGCCCCCGCGGGACACACCCCGTCACTCGGGGTTCAAAGGGAAAGCCTGGTGGAAAGAGGAAAAGCAAGATCTCCCGGAGGTGGCGGTGACAGCCAGGGCATCCGTGTGTCACCGGGAAGTTTGATCTCTGCGGCCGCAGACGCGCAGCGCTGCTCCTCTG
>NW_009258681.1:610795-611256 GCF_000687185.1 Egretta garzetta
GGCTGCGGAGGCCGGGGGGGCCCGGGGGACGGTTTCCCCCTGCCGAGCAGCGCAGAGAGCTGCACCGACCAGGCTCTGACAATATTTCACACCAAATATATTTTTAATCCACCCAGGCCCATATCTTTGCAGCCACAGGAGGGAAGGAACCCCTCCCCGCAGCCGTGAATCTCCAGTGAGCGCAAAGCAGCCCAAAAGCACCTCTGTTGGGGGGCACCGTGCTGGGAGGGGGGCTCTGCCCCAGGCCCCCTGAGCTCTGCTGGCAAAGCCTCCCAGGGGGGCTGCGCTCGGACGAGCTCCCATTCCCATAGGGAGCTCCAGGGAGCCAAATCCCTTTGGTTCGGGCCACTCTTCTGAGGGTATGGCTGTCCTGTAAATGAGAGGCGGTGGCTGGGAACACGATTTTCAACAGCAGCGTTTATTTGTCTGATGGCCGCTCGGCCTCTCCCGTGCTTTAAGCA
>NW_009258681.1:611602-613919 GCF_000687185.1 Egretta garzetta
CGAGCAGCAGCTGGTGGGCAAGGGATGTCCCCACGGTCACACCGTTGCAAGCCACCGTGAGCACGTCGCCCAGCCCCGCTGCCGAGGGCGAGCACGCGTAGCCCACGCCATGGCCTGAGCCCGAGGCGGGAGGGAGGTTGGGTTTGGGAACCATCCCTGTCCGTCTTGCCGGCCATGCCGCTGCCCTGCAGCCGCGGGGTTGCGCTGAGGGTGGCGAAGCATTTCTGGGGGCTGGGAGCAGCGTGGCACGAAGAACTTCCCTCGTGCCAGGAAAGGGCTGACTGTTCCCTCAGACCCAAAGCCTGCTTCTGAGGAGGGAAAACTGGGAAAAATCCCCAAGGTGGCTCATGGGGACAAGGGGGAGCCAGCTCCTGGTCTGCCCTGCCAGGTCCTCTGCTTCTCCTCACCTTTGGTCCCCCCAGCACCTCTGGTCCTCCCCAGCCCCTCCAGTCCCCCCCAGCATCTTTGGTCCCCCCCAGCACCTCAGGTCTGCCCCAGCCCCTCCGGTGTCCCCCCCTACACCCCCAGTCCCCCCAGCCAAGGGACTTACTCGGCGCAGTGATGGTGGAGCAGGCGTCGGCGTACTGGGGGCAGCTGTGGGAGCCCTGCTTGTTGCAGTCGTTCTCGTTGGACGCAACGCATTTGTGGCATCTCAGCGCTTTATCTGTGTGGGGGTGGGGAGAGGGAGGGTGAGAGCGGCAGCGACCCACCGCCCCGGAGCCATTTGCAGTGTGGGGGGGTCCCCACGGCCACTGGGGGCCACCAGCAGAGGGCAGGGAGTCACGGGTGAGGGTTAGGACGGCTCAGAGCCCAGCAGCTCTGCTGGCCAGGGACCAGCATGGCCACGGCACGCAGCGGGCTTTGGGGTGGGGGTCTCTCCTGACCGCACAATGCACACGAAGCTCTTCCAAGCGGGACTCAGAACGATGAGAGCTAAGCTGGGCAGGCTGGCTCGTCCCAGTCCTTGCTCTGCAAAAACTCCCTGCAACTGAGATTCCCATCATCTCCTTTACAGTGAAAATAGGTAGACATAATATTAAAGAAAAAACCCAAACCCTAAATCTTAGTCTTGTGCCAAATTTCATTTTTATGATAATTTTTTGGGGGGGAGGGAGGGTTCATCTGAACTTTGGCAGCAGGGTTTGGGCATTTGTGCATCTTGAACCTACAGCAGCCCCCCCGTGCGACACCTTGCACACGTGCCGGGCAGGCGTCTGCGTCAGGAGGGACGGGTGGGCTCCAAACTGTCCTCGAAGGAGGCCACGTCCGTGCCAGATCACAGCAGCCCCTCGCCTCCCCGGCGTTCCCTGCGCCAGAGCTGGCAATAGGCGTGAGAGCTCTCTGCCCCTTCCGGAGAGGAAAACGCACAACGGCCAGAGGTCCCAGCTCAGTTTAGGAACCAGCTGAGCAAACGTGAAAGCGTTACCATCATTTCATGACAGTAAGAGACTTGAAATAACAGCGCTGGTTTAAATATCTGCAGGCAAATCACCCACTGCCAAAAAAAACCAAACCCAGACCTGAGGATCCCACTCCTGCCTGAAATTAAGAATACTTGGGTTTGGTGGTGATGGTTAAATTACTGCTGGTGTTGGGAGCAAAATCTGTGTCTGCTTTGCTGGCTGAGCAGAGCCCTCTCGTGGCAAGCGGGGCCCGGCTCCGGGGCAGCAGCGTGGATCTTGCCGGAGGCCAGAGCTCCCACCTTCGTCTGGTGGGAAAGGAGAGAACCTGCATCCCAGGGAAACTGGGATTTCACGGGGCCAAATGCCAGCAGGCGCCCGCCGTGAGCCCACGCTGACCCCAGCACCCACAGCGTGATTGCGTCTCCTGCTTCTCCGTCGTGGCTCCTCGCAGCACCCTGCAACCCTTCAGTTACCCTTCGTTAAAAACATAGCTGTGGTTCATCTTCTGGTGCAAAGACCCTGAAACCATCCTGACCTGAGCGCGCTTCCCGGCCTTGCTCCGAGCAGCACCACCGCCTTCCCACCCTTTCGGGATTCTGCCTTCGAGGAGCCAGGTTTTAGCTGGGAACACCACTCCAGCGCTGAGGGGCTGCTGTTCCTTGGCTCCGGTACCTCCTTGGCTCCGTCAGGGGATGCTGCGTGGTCCCTGCTGGGCTTTGGGCAAGCGGCAGAGGGGCGGGCGAGGGGCAGGGTGCTCCCCTGGGTCCTCCCAGGAGGAAAAAGCCACCACCGGCACCCCCCCAAATGCCATTTTTCTGCAGGGGTGGGAGCAGCATCGCGCAGGGGCACAACGGGCACACGCAAGCCTGCGGGGCGGTGGCAGGGACAGGGCAGCCAGCAAGCAGAGGGGGAGG
>NW_009258681.1:615034-616004 GCF_000687185.1 Egretta garzetta
AGGGGGGCGGGCGAGGGGCAGGGTGCTCCCCTGGGTGCTCCCAGGAGGAAAAAGCCACCACCGGCACCCCCCCAAATGCCATTTTTCTGCAGGGGTGGGAGCAGCATCGCGCAGGGGCACAACGGGCACACGCAAGCCTGCGGGGCGGTGGCAGGGACAGGGCAGCCAGCAAGCAGAGGGGCAGCTACAGCAATTCGCCCCCCCCCGGCGCTGCCTTTGGCTACGGGGCACTTACTTTCTCCGGCCAGGGATGTGATGATGGCCAGGGCCAGGAGGGTCCTCAGGGCGGACATCGTCAGCAGTGAGCAGCACGGGGCGCGTAGCCTCTGTTTTGTCTTAAGGTCTTACAGCTAATCTGCTTGGGTGATTGGATCACTGGGCTGGGGATAACACACTTACTGCAGCCCCTGGCTAATGCCATCTTAGCAGGGGAGGACGGGACGCGGCTCCCCAAGGGCATGGGCCAGCCCGGGGCATGGGAGCGGGGCAGAGCACCAGCACGGTGCCGGTGGAGGCAGCCGGACCTGCCCACGCTCACAGGGCTGGGCTCTGCTCTGCATCCCACTGGTGCCTGCTTTGGGAGCCCTCTCCAGCTCCAGACACGTTACCTTGGTTGGCTTTCAAAGATCTTGCCCAAACCCATCTGCTCCATCCTGAGAATAACCCCTCTCCCGCTGTTTGCGGCAGCTGAGCTGGGGGAAAAGCCTCCGAAGTTTCCAACCCACCCGAAGAGAAGTGCAAGAGATCAACGGAAAAGCCGTAGGGGGTGGGAGCCCAGCGGAGCCCTCCCTGTGCTCACCGGCTCCCCAGCGGGGCAGGGCCATCTCCATCCCTGCGGAGGGATTTACCCAAAGCCACAAAAGGTATCAGGGTCGGCGCGGGGATTAAGTCCCACCGCCCAGCGCCTCCCCGCTGCCCTCGGCCCGTCCTCGCCGGCGGGCCGCCCCACGGTCCGCCCGGGTCGGAGGCG
>NW_009258681.1:616014-616414 GCF_000687185.1 Egretta garzetta
AAGCCCAAATTTCATCATTTCTGAGCACAGATTTCAGGAGCAGAGGAGAACCATGCTTACCTGGAGCCACCGGCGATAGCAATCACATTAATAAACCCGTGGCAGAACATGGCCCTTCCCGAAAGACAAAGCGGCGTCTCCAAAAACCCGTCACCGACCTCACAAACGCCAGGGCAGCTTTCAAGAGTGATAAAGACAATTTTTATTCAGGCAATGAAACATGGGAAAAAAAATATATTAGTAATCATTATAATAATCTCATTTGTGTGAGTATAACTCTTACAAATATTTAAATGACATATAAAAGGGAAATTATTGTACATATAAAACTGATGGCGACGGCAGTTGCATACGTGGTACAAAGCGATGGGGGGGCAGTCAGTGCAGAGGAGTTCCTGCC
>NW_009258681.1:616970-617848 GCF_000687185.1 Egretta garzetta
GGGCAGCTCCCCTCCGCCGGGGAGGGACGATGGCAGCACAGACGGTGCTATACGCCGGCTGGGGCTCTGCATCAGCGCCGAGCGTGGTGAAATCAGAGCTTCTGCAATCATCTGCCACCTCTGGGGCCAGAGCAAGACCCCGAATTGAGGCCGAGCCCAAACACGCTCAGGTCAGGCTCCCAGCGAGCCCAACGCGCTCGGAGCCGACCCCTTGAACGAGCAAACCTGGCCCGGGCACGGCTCAGCATCCCCACCCGCCGCAGCAAACACAGAAACCAAATTTCATCCCTGCCAAGCGGGACGCAAACGTTCACGCAGCTGAGCTGGGGCGCTTACACCCCCAGTAAAGCCAGCGCTCGGGGCAGCGCGCCCCCGTGCAGAGCACAGAGCTGGGGTCCCTGCTGGGGACCTGTCACCTTCGGCTCCATCGGCCGCGTGCCGGGACCGTGGGCACTGCTACGAGCACGAGGGCAAACCCGGGGCCAGACCAGAACCTGGCCCCAAACCCAGTTTTTACGAGCTCCGACAGCTTGGGCAACGCTGCCCTGGTGACCAGTTGCCTTCGATCCCTGAACCGTTGCAAAGAGAAAAACCCAACTCCCTAAGAATTCCCTGCGTCTCAAGGGTTTCCATTGAACGGCACAGACCCCCGGTGGGCCCAAAGGTGCAGCCCCTCCCTGCTGTCACCACCACCCTGCCACAGCCCAGCTGACCGCAGCCCAGAGAGGGTCACCGCATCCCGGCAGGAAAGCTGGTTTGGAGCAGGACACGTCTGAGAGGGGAAGGAGAGCGGTGCCACGGCTGCAAAACCCCACGAGATGGAGGGGAGGCAGCTCCAGCAGGCTGGGACTGGCATTTTGGCTCCCCAAACAGAAACG
>NW_009258681.1:617866-618403 GCF_000687185.1 Egretta garzetta
ACCGTTGGACGGGGTTGTTCCTACCAGCCCCTTAGAGGGGTGCGTGAGCGGGACAGAAGAAAAAAAAAAAGAAAATTTTAAGAAAAAAGGAGAAAAAAGGGTTTTCCTTTCTGCTGGTGGATGTTCAGCAGAGCTGCAGGCGCACAGCTCCGAGCAGCATCAGCCACCGGCCCCTGCCCTGTACAGCCACCAGCCCCCCACTGGTCTAACTGGGAGCGCAGAGAAGAGGCCCGGACTCTGTGTGCTAGGGCAGGCTGCTGGCATCTTTGCCTGCTTAAGTGTGTAATAAATTCTCTCTATACATAATATAACTAATAAAATATAGATCAGGGGTATGGCTCTGGTTTAAACAGATGTTTGCACTGCAGGCTCAACGCAGGGAATTAGAAAATAGAAGGAAAACAGCTCGATTCTTTTACAAAAAGGCAGCAGCAAAAAGGTTTACGAAAAGTCTTAGGCAGGCTGGGTAGGAAACAGCCCAAATGGCAAATATGGCCCTCGTGTGACGCTTCACGACCAGCGGTGGTGGAGACCGCT
>NW_009258681.1:618462-620226 GCF_000687185.1 Egretta garzetta
TGCTCATGGACCCAGAGCCCTGCGCCCAGGACAATGCGGCAACGCGCGGCGGCAGAACGCACGGGGCACGGCCGGGCACGGCACAGGCGTGGGATCTACGCGTGATGGATTTAAGGACATCGGCATCAGCCCAGAGCCCCCCGGTTCCCAGCACAGGGTGCAGGCAACCCCAGCACTTCTGCTGGAGCTTGGCCTGTCCAGAAAAGCAAACACCACTGAAGTGGAGCGGGCAGCCTGCCTGTGTGGGAAGTCAGATTTTGGGCTGCACCCAGGCAGATTTCAAAGTGTCTGGACCTGCCTTTGCCGGTAAAGGCTGGCTTTCCTTTGGGTCTCTTAATATTCAGCGCTGTAAGGGCATTTTTGGGAGCAGCGTAAGACCCGTCTGTACCGACTGGGGAAAGAGCCCTGAGTCGGCGGAATCCCAAAGTAGTTCAGGGTTTGCCTCCTTCCTCCTGCCATATCCAAAGTGGGGAACTAACCTCACCACGGTGTGGGGAGCCAACGGCAAGGGGCTTGGCTTCGTGCATTTCAAAGCGGAGTAGAAACCCCACGTTAACAAGACTCGGGAGATGCCAGGGCTGCAGGCAGGGCAGCCACGGGGAGGACGGACGGACAGACAAGCCCCAGCTGTCCAGAACCAACAGCTCCCCTGTTTCTCAAACACCTTTTGGCCACAAAAGCCTCCTGCACTCCCCTTGGCTGGGCTCTCCTCGGAGAGGACTTAGTTAGTACTGGTACTACTGGTAGTGGTTAAGTTACTACTGGTTAAGTGGCCATAGGCGTGCTCTGGGGGGACCGAGACGTGCAGCAGGACCCTGCCCACCTGGAAGAAGTCAGCAGAGAGCCCGAGTGCTCATAAATGCTAATAAAGTGCACGAATGCAGAGACCTCAGCTTCCCTCCCCCAAGGCTGGCACGGCCAGGGACAAGGATGCGCTGTGCTGCATCACCCGTGTGCCGGAGATCGGGACCAGCCCCTTCCAAACTGCTGCCAAACCCCTCGATCTACGGGGAGGCTGCTTCAGCTGGGGATGCACCGCCAGCAGGTGCCCAGGGTCCCTGAGCCCCTTGGCTGCCTCCCCACCCATGCACCCACCCCTCCTCAGTGCAAGGCTCCGACCCTGGCATCGCCCACGTCCCGGGGCAGGACCCGCGCAATGGAGCACGTGAGGACAGTAAGTGACAGGGCACGTAGGGGCACGATGAGACCCACCACAGCCAAGGGGGACAGAGCCCGGGGTGTCACCTCCCAGCTGGGCAGTGGCACCCGCGCAGACGGGCAGCGCGGCGGCCGCTTGCTGCTGTCCCCGGGAGGGACACGCGCGCCCAGCCTGATGGCGGGGAACCCAGCCCCAGAGCCCTTGGCAAACAGAGACGGGGACAGCGTGGGGACCGGCTCTGCAGGTGGGACCGCGGGGTCCAGCAGCCAAGCGGAGCAGGAGCTGGGCGCGTGTGCTTCTCTGCTGGGGGGGTTCCTGGGTAATAAGGCAAGGTGCTTGACGTTACGAGAAAAGCGGCCAAGTGCAGAGTGCTGGACGAGGGGGGGTGAGACTCAGTCTGCCTTTCCCAGCTTGGCTATCAGCTCATCGCAGATCTTGGTCAGCTCCTCAATCTCCTGGTTCTGGAAGAAAAGCAGACCTTGAGGACCCCCATGGCGGCACAGATGGGGGATAACTCCCGGTCCCATCTGCCACGAGCCAGCGCAGGAGGGGCAGCCAGCCCGTACGCCTGTGCCTGTGAAAGCTCCACCATGAAGCATCCAGGT
>NW_009258681.1:620332-623925 GCF_000687185.1 Egretta garzetta
GCACCAGCCATGCCCGCACCCGGGCAGCGCCTGCGTCTGCCTCCTTGCGAGGGGACGCGGCTGTGCACAGGGTGCTCAGGGCAGCAAAACGGTTCCCTGGAAATCCAAAGCAAAGCCAGGGCGGCTCGCGGAGAGGCGGCAGGGCGGGCGCGTTACCTTCTGCTGCAGGGCTCTCTCCAGGGACTCCACCTTCATCTGCTCCTTGCGCAGCCCCGCGTGCAGCGCCGCGCTCTCTGCTTTGGCCTTCGTGCGCACCTGGGCGATCTCCTCGTTGGCTCTGCGGTGGGGTTTGGAGAGAAGGGGACAGCGGTCATGGGTGCAGGCAGGAGCACCGTGGTACAATGTTAGACCATGCAGCATCGGCAGAGCCCGGCTCCTGCTTGCCTGGATGCATCAGGGCAGGTTTAGACTAGACATTAGGAAAAAATTCTTCACAGAAAGGGCTGTCAGGCTCTGGAATGGGCTGCCCAGGGAGGTGGTCGAGTCCCCATCCCTGGAGGGATTTCAGAGTAGGGGAGATGAGGTGCTTAGGGACAGGGTTTAGTGGTGGGGTGGCAGGGTTAGGTTAAAGGTTGGACTCGATGATCTTAAAGGGCTTTTCCAACCAAAGTGATTCTATGAGTCTATGATCAGAGGTGGTTTTCCCATGTGGAAATGGGATGAGATGCATGAAAACTTATTTTCTGCAGAAACTGCATGAAATGGGATTAATTCAGCTCCTCCAAACTCCCAAATGGAAACTCCTTTCTGAGAGCGAAGCTAAACGTGTTCCTCACCCACTTCACTGGGGGCTACCATGCGTTGGCGAGCTACTGCTCATCAGCTGAGCCTCGGTAGCTGCACGACCCCTTCCCACGCCACAAACGTGAGCCCTCTGAAAGGTGGGGACTTGTAAAGTGGCTGTAAACAGACCATGAACCTCAGTTTCTCCATTAAAAAAAAAGCTAAGCAGAGATCAGCAAATCCATTCAGGGGTTTGTGCTGGCTTGCTTACAGCCTGAGGTGGTGGAAGGCAGCTTTTCACATCAACGAGCCCCAGGAAAGCCAGAGGGAGACACTGCCCTGCAAGGTCCTTAAGCACCCAGAAAGCGCCTCAGCACGCCCAGCAATCTCGTGCATGACCTTACTTGTCCAATTTTTCTTCTGCGTGGACTTTCAGGGCCTGATACCGCTGCTCTTCTTGCTTGACGCGGGTTAAATAATCCTGAGCACACTTCTTCAGAGCTTCTTCATTCTGGAAAAAAAAAAAGCATACATCCATCTGCATTGGGACCGAACACAGAGGTGTTGCTCCGATGGGGTGATATAGCCTGTCCTGAGTGTAAAAGAAAAAGGCTTTAAATGGAATCTGCTTCTCCCTTATGCTGGAGCCCCTTTTCCAGCTTGGCAGCATGGAAGAGACAGCGCGTAGATGGAGACGGGCTTTCTCGGGGCACGCTGCCCTGGAATCTGCTCCTCCCTTGGCTGCAGCTCTGCCTGGGACGGGAGAGCCCCGGGGCTGCAGCAGGGGACACAGCGGGGGCAACGCTGCAGGGGACGAGGTGGGGACAACGCCGCATGGGGACTCTGTGCCCAGGGAGCAAGAGTAAGCCAAGGTCAGGACCTTCTTAAAGCCTTCTAGGACGCCCTTCAGGTTTTCGTATCTCCGGAAGAGATCCGACAGGGACCTCTCCACTGAGTTTAGGTCTGCCAGAGCCTGGTCCTTTTCCATCGTGAGCTGCTGCAGGTTCTTCTGAGACGTCATGTTTGTCCTCTGCTCGTCCTCTGAGATGGAGAATAAACAGCGGGGACACGGTGACTCAGGGGGGGCGGCTGTGGCAGCCACCTCCCCGCCCCGCAGGCCCGGCCAGGCGACGGCACCTTACCTATCATCTGGGCAATGGTCTTCTCGTACTCAGCCACGATTTTCCTAGAAGGGAGGGAGAAGAAAAAGCAGGTAGGAGACAGCATTTGTTTCGCAGATGCACACCCACAGCGCAGCGGTGGCCCCTGCCCGTCACCGCTCCTCTATGCCGAGACCTCCCCGCAGCCGCGCGGGCCAGCGCCGCTCATGGGGTTTTATTCCTGCAACAAAGCAAGCGGCACAAGCACAAAGAGCACACGTCTGCTAACATGTCCCACCCTGACGACACCGAGCGCATCGCCCCGCTAACCCACTCCCGACAGGGAGCACACGGGGCTCTGTTCCTGATGATGCTGAGCACATCACCCCGTTACGGCCCCGCTAACCCACTCCCGACAGGGAGCACACGAAGCTCTGCCCTGTGCAGGCGGCCGCGCCGGGCGAAGGCTCCTACCTCATCTCTAAGACTTCCTGGCGGCTCTCTTCATATTTCTTCTTCCACTGGTTTGCTTCGATCTCCTTTGTGATTATCTAGGTTGCAGCAGAGAGGGGACCCTTGGGGCACGCTCTGGTGGTTCCCCTTGCTGCCCCGCGCCTGCGGCGTGCGGGGGACCGGACCCCCTGGACAGGGCAGAGCTGCCCCCACCCCCCCCATGGGGTCCGGCAAGGGACAGCCCCGGGGTGGCTGCCACACCGGGGTGCACCCGGGGAGGGCAGGGTCCCTGGTCGTTACCTCCTCTCTGATGAGCGTGAGCACGGCCGTCTTCTCGGCTTCGCTGAGGCAGATGCCATCCAGGGGACTCTCGCTCCTGCTGGTGGCCGCTGCGGGGGACTTGTCCGTGGAGCACAGCCCGGGATTGCCCTGGGGGGGGAAGCACCCAGCCGGGATGCTGCGTGGGTGCTCATTCACCCCGCCTCCCCTCTTTGGGGATGTTCTCCCCTTTTTTATCAGCCTCACCGAATCTCCCTACCTGCCCACCCCGACAGCTCAGAGCCCGGTATCAGAGACACCCTCATGGGGATTTAATGCACTTTCTGCCCAGTCCCTTACTGGGAGCTGGGGCTGCGCTGTAGGACACCCAGGGCTTGCCCCAGGGCTTGCCATCCCAAAGGGGGACCCAGCAGGAGCCCATTTGGGAAGGAGCAGACCCGGCCCTGTGCAGAGGCGTGCTCACGCCTGACCCCCCTTCCCTTTCGCCACGGCTGGTTTGAAACCGTCGCCAGCCTGGAGGATCTCTGCTGACGGCGACCACAGGCCGGGGTCTGTGAGGGTCCGGCTGCCTGTCCCCATCACCTCCTGGTCAGGTGGGGATGTCGCTGCATCCAAATTGCTGCCAGCAGCTGTGGGGACATTGCTGAGCCTTGCCGATCCCCCCGAATGCAGAAGGGAGCTGGCGGGGGGAGCAGGCTTCACCTCCCTGCAGAGCACGGAGGGACCCAGCTCTGAGGCTGCTCCCGCTCCCCATCCCGAGGGACAGCCCCCTCATCCCAGTGCCCTGGCTGTCTGGGAGAGCCCCAAAATGGGAGACACTCATGCAGGGCTCCCGGCACCCTCCTGTCTCCCTTGTCCTACGAGGGACGAGGCGCTGGCACCCCCATCGCTCGCTGCTTCCTCCCCCCGCGCCCAGCTCCTCTCCACCCGTGCTGCAGCCACGGGGACCGAACTGGGGGGCAGAGCCGAGCCCTGTGACCCCGGTGCCAAGTCCTGCCTGGGTGCTGGCCCCATCCCTTCCCTCGGGGGGGGTCCTGC
>NW_009258681.1:624186-625486 GCF_000687185.1 Egretta garzetta
CCCCCCAGCCCGGCGCCCGGCAGCCACGGGCAAGTGATGGCCGGTGGTGGGAGCCACCCCTGGGTGCCAGTTTGGGTCTGCAGCCAAACCCTGGGGAGGTTCAGCCCTGTCTGGTTTTGGCAGCAGCCTCCCACAGCATCTCCCCAAAGCAGGCATGGACCTGAACACCTTCAAGTACCTCTGCCCACTGCCTGCCCCACGGCAAATCCCCCACGCCGTGGTTTTGGCTTGTCTGCCGGGGCAGAGCCTGCCCCCGCTCTCCCCAGCACCAAACAAAAGGTTCACTTTGCCCAACGTCCTTGTGGGGCTTAGCCGAGTTAAATCTGTCTCAGGGAAGCCAACTTTGCTGATGTTGCTAATCTCGTTGTCATCTGCGTGCCACCTCGAGCAGCTTTGGCCAGGGGCGGCTAAGCTGGCACGGGTCCCCCTGCAGCAGGGGGCTCTCGGGGCCACTCCGGTGGCTCCTCGGGGGGCATCAGGGGTGCCCCTGTGCAGTCGCGCCACTGCCAGGGTCACTGCTGGCTGCAGAGCCAGGGCTGCTTTCATTAATCTCCCCGTCTCTGCTGGCAGCTGCCTTCCCGAAAGCAGCGTTTGAGGATCCCTTGGGGAAGGCGCAGGCGCCAACCGGCCGTCGGAGCCAGCCCTGGACTCCTCCACGTGAGACACAGCCCCGTCCTGCGGCTCAGCCCTTCCCCGTGATCTCCTCTGCCCTTTCGCTGTCATTCAGCCACTCCCAAACCCAGCCTTTGCTCTCGTTGCTCTCCCACGGCCGCAGCCCTGGCTCCTCACCAGCCCTGCTCCATCCCCAGCACCTCTCCCTCCCACCAGCAGCAGCACCCACCCGGGAGGGAGCCGTCCTCTGCCGGGCTCCCCCTCGCCTGGTGGGAAATCACCGCTGGTTTTATCCAAGTCCCCACGTGGGCTTTTCGAGAATTTTAGCTCCCAAAGAAACTCGTCTCAGAGAGGTTTTGGTAGCAGCTCTGGGAACAGAGGCAGCATTTGCTGCAGCTCCCCCCTACCCGTCTGCTTGGAGATCTCCTTTTCGAAGCCTAAAGACAAGGAAACACAACCTTTTAGCTACCTGGAAGCAGGACCCTTGCGGCACACGCAGATTTGCTGGGACGCAGAGGGGTACCCTGGAGTCTCCACATCCCTCAAGCTTCCCCTCCCAAAAGCCTTCTTTGCTCTTGCAGGGGGACGTGTCCTGCATCCCTGCCCCGGCTCACGCCCTTGCATGGGGGACATATCCTGCATCCCTGCCCCGGCTCACGCCCTTGCATGGGGGACACATCCTGCATCC
>NW_009258681.1:626053-627755 GCF_000687185.1 Egretta garzetta
GCATCCCTGGGGTGAAGCCCAGCTGCTCAGGCCACTCCGAATAGCAGAAGCCTCAGCCCACGCCAACTGGGCCCAGCACCCTCCAAAGGAGCTGCCACATGGCCCCTGCTATTCTTAACAGCAGCGGAGGGAAAATCAAGCCCATCTCCTCCCGCCCGCAACGCCGTCTCGCATAGCGTGGGAGATGATTTACGAACCTCACCCAAACAACTGCAGACGTGACTGGCGATTCAAGCGTTAACCGGGCAGAGAGAAGCAGCTCTGCCAGAGCCCCACGTAATTCTTGTGACTGCAGATTTCCTAGCGTTTCCCCCCATTTATCCCCGCGCCCTGGTCAGCGGCTGCTCGCCACAGCTCACAGCACCATGCCCACAGCCAGCACACAGCCTGTGCACCCCTGCCTGGCCCTCTGAGATGAGCAGCAATAAATAAAGCCTCCCAGCCTCTCCGCTGACTCCGATTTTTCCTCCCTTTGGAGACAAAGGGCTGTTTTCCTCTCCCCAGAGCCTGCAGCTCTGCACAGCATCCAGCAATGATTAATGGGTCCCCGCGCAGGGGAGAGCTGCAAGCCTCCCGCGAGGTGACTTCTCCAGCTGGCACCTATAACTTTGCTATTGATTAAATGTCATGTTGCCTGGCTTTTAATTATTTTCTAATGGATTGGTCAGCGAGGCTAATTACATAGGAGACTGACAGCAAAACGCCACCGGGAGCGTTAGCGGAGGTCTTCCGTAGCGACACGGACATCTCCATCCACCACGGCCCTCGTGCGGGGACCCCGCGTCCCGGCAGCTCTGCTCCTGGCACAGGCTTGGAGCATCCCAGCTGAGGGGCAAGGGATCGCTGGGCTCGGCCCTCGGCTCGCTGGTGAGCACTGGTTTCAGGAGGGCACTCATGGCACGGCTGCGGGGCAGCGTGTGCCGTGGGCAGGGAGCCTCGCCGGCCCGAGCCACATCCTGCCGCAGCGTCCCGGGGGCCACGGGGAGGGTGCTCTGCACCCAGAGCCTACAGGCAGCCTGGACCGGGATTTTTCCATAACGGGAAGAGCGCAGATAAGCAGTTGGGGGTTTCACTGTAACTCACAGCAGCCTTTAGCCCCAGCAGTGTAAATAAACAGCACCAACCCGTTGCCAGAGGCTGTAGGGATTGCCCGGGTGCACGTGCGGCACGTCTCCGGGGCCAGAGGCAGCAGGGCTGCTCCTTACCTGCCTCCGTGCTGTGCTTCGCCGCCGGCACAGGAACATTTGAGCACTCGAAGTACTCCAGGTCATCCTCGGGCTCACCCTTCTTCTCCAGCCCAGCTGGTTTCTGCGTGGAGGTGGTAGAGGCCAGCTTCTCCTCGTCAGTGGCATGTCCATCCCGATTTGCAATATCTGGGATTTCTGAGATCAACGCTCCTTCATCCTGCAGGATCAAGGCATACGGTTAAGCAGGACTGAGCTAATCCGCGGGGATCAGGCTGCCTGGACAGTCCGTGGAAAGCACGGGAGGCTCAGCTTCCACCGACAAGCTGCCCCCCACCAGCTCCTGGCAGGTTTGGCAGAAGGAAACACATGGTGCCGGGGACAGAAGCGATTAAGGAGCAAAATCCATCAACCCAACCGCTGGGCTTGGTGCTTTGCTCTGGGGACAGGGCTAAGGTACCGCACACACACGGTCCCCAACGAGCCACAGAGCGTGTTTAGTGGCCAGGACCCCCTCC
>NW_009258681.1:628982-632399 GCF_000687185.1 Egretta garzetta
TGTGTGGGGCGGGAGCCTTGGCATTCCCTGCCACGGGGACAGGGGCAGAGGCTCGAGCAGGACGGCAGTGAGCCATACCGAGGTCTAACGCGTCGCCCCCACCCGCTCCGCTCCAGCCTCCCCATCCCATCGCACACGTGTGCCAGCGGAGCCCAACCAGCAGCGTGGCGCGGTGCGCAAAAATTTCATTTGTGAACCAACACACATACCTGGGTCAGACTGAGAATAAAAAGAAATCGCCACCCCCCTGCGGGCAGCGCTGCCCATGAGTGACAGACCCCACTGTGGGACACCGTGCTGCGGGAGGGCAGAGCAGTTCTTGGCCGAGACACAGACGTCGGTGCTCGAGCCCAGCTCTGATTTTGCCCGTGCATACGGCAGGCAGCACTACACGGACAAGGAGGGCATCGGGACGGATGACATCAGATTGGGAGCTAAGCCCAGCACGCTCCTTCCTCCGACCCCCCCCACACCAGAGCGGAGCCCAGGGGGTGCGGGGAGGCTGGGGGGCTGCAAGAGACACCGAGCATCGCCAGGAGACCAAAGGGGGGTAACCCCGGTCCCTCCTGCATGCCCTGCCTGTGGGATGGGAGCGCAGGGCACAGCCAGCCCGGGGGGGGACACACACACACAGCACGGGGCACTCGATATTTCACTGGCGTCCCACGGCGGGGCTGCTCATGCCAGGGGTACAGCACGGCCCCACGGCAGCGGCGCAGGGCAGCGAGCGAAGGCTGCTTTACTCCAGCCACGCTTTCTAAGCCAGCCTGCATCTCACACAGCAGCTCCGCCGCCCCGGCTTTGGGCACAGGCGGGATGCTTCAGGGTACAGCCACGAGCAAACCAGCTCTGGCAGCCACCAAGGACCTAAAGAGAGCCCTGCTTGGAGCGGGCGGTGATGGCAAAGCTCCCCCGAGACTGACACATCCCAGAGCCCCCAGCCCCCTCGCCTCCAGGCTGGTGCTTTCCCCCCCCCCCCTCCGCAGCAGCCGCCTCGCTGGTGGTTTTGCATGGGAGGGGGTAAGAGACCCCCTCACCTTCAGGGCTAAAAATCTACCCCTCTCTGCAGGGACCTGGATTGCACAGCAACCCGCTCCCCCGCCGTTAGCCGCCGCACTTGCAGGTGGTTAAAGGCGCTGCGGGTCGGCATGCTGCGAGAGCAAGCGCGGGCGCACGCCTCCGCTGCAGATCCCCTCTCCTCCAGGCCAAGCTGCCCCGGGGATCCGGCCTGGGGGGCGCAGGGCACGAACCAGACAGCGGAGAGCATGAGTCAAAGGGCAAGAAGGAGCCTGCATGCCGTGGAGACGAGTGGGGCCAGCACACACCCAGAGAGAGAGGACACAGACTGGCAAAGGAAAAGGAGAAGGGAATACAGAAGAGAGTACTTACAACAGAAAACAGAGAAATTTCACTTGCTCAGTAGTCCTGATGCACCAAAGCACGGACAGGGAGAGAGACAGGCAGATGGAGAGAAGAAGAGCGTGTGAAAAGACCGGGATGTAGCTCTCATCTGGAGAAGCTCGGCGACTTGCCCGGCTCCGCCACTTTGCAAGGAACACCCAGGTAAAAGATGCTCTGGTTCTGCCTTTGCTACCTGCGGCAGCAGGATGCGATTCAACCACAAATCCCACTGCTGGGGCCGTCGGATGCCCGCCACCAAAAGGTGATGGAGAGGGAGCCTGAAAATCCCCTGCTCCTGCCCCTCGCCGCCAGCTCTGCTCGCCCGCGGCCACACATGGGAACGCCGACTCTTAAAAAAAATCCGTATCGACACTCTGCAAATATTCCCCAAAGAAAAGCACCCACCTTGCCCTTATTTCTGCCTGCTAGGCTTTATCTGCTCTGTAAAACCCCGCTCTGGTTTTCCCACCAGAGGACTGGTGAGCAGAGCGACGGCTTGTTCTGCCTTTACTGTCAAACCCACCACAAACTCCGTGCTCCGAAAATTTCCCCATTCAAGCTGATTTCCTGCCTAACCCTGCAATGGGTTCCAACTACTTCTGTTAAGTGCAATCACAAATTATAGCGGAAGGACCCAAAACTGGCCGGGCAATGAATTGCTTGTGCAACATCCCCTCCGCTTCCCTTGCCCGCTCCGAGACCCTGTGGAAGGAGGGCAGGTAGAGCTGAGCCCGGCTCAGCACCCGCTCTCCTAAAGGTCAGGCTGAGGCTCCGGCGCTGCCCGGGCACAGGCTGGAGGACACCTGCGATACAACAGGTAAAATACCAAGAAAACAGCCAGGTTTGGCATTAAACTTCTTCCCAGAGGAGGGTAACGCTGTCTGCGTTCCCCGGAGGCGCTATGAAATGCCACCATCTACACGGGCATTTTAAATAGCATGGTTCAGGAACTAAATATGCCCTGAAATAGTTCAGCAAGGGACACCGAGCTCCCTACTGCCTGCGCAGAGGTGAGAAAAGCCACGGCCACTCTGCCTGTTTAACCTCTGGTCTCTTCCCCCGTTATAAAAAAAAAGGACATTCAGTGGCAGCCCAAAACGTCCCAGCCGCATCCGATAACCGGAGCAGCGTTCCCAAGCTCCAGGAGACCCATGAAGGCAACCTCGACACCCCCCTGAGCTGCACCCCCCAGGGGATTTCCAAAGAGGGGATCCTGCGAAGTGGGTCCCGATCCAGCCCTCCCTGCTCTGCCTGGGATTGGGCCCCGGCACCGCTCCGGGACACCCGTCCCTCTCCTCCCATCCGCTCCCGAGTGGCCAAAGGGTTGGCAGGGAGAGCGGAGCTGCCCCTCGCCGGGAGAAGGGGCCGACAGAACCAGGGCAGCAGCAGCCCCCGAGGTGCACGTTGGCATTTCGGGCTCGCTCAGAAGGCACGGGGGCACCATCACCACCGCCGCAGCTCTGCCCGCACGCGGGGAATGGAGGGGGCTGCCAGCCCCCCGCCAGCCGCCCGCTCCGCACGCACCGGCACTCACGTTATCAGGCGCGACTTGGGCTTCTTTGGGGAGTCTCTGCCTTTCAGGAGATCGTCCTGCACCTCCAGCGTCTGAGACTCGAGGATTTCATTGAGGCTGTTATCGGCAGTGGGGCAGGAGTCGGCGGCGGTGCTGGCGAGGGTCTTGGTGGGCTTAAAGGGATCCACGGAGTCAAAGTTGTCGGGATCGAACTGGTAAGAGCCCTTGGGAAGAGTCGGCGAGTGTTCCAGCGCTGAGCTGCCACCAAAGGTGTTGAGACCTGGGCTGTCCCAGAGTGCAGGACCCAGCCGGGGGGAGCCCCGGGGAGGCGGTGGCTCCGTGGGACCCCTCTCCGCGCCCTCCCCTGGCTTCTTGGGCGGCGCTCGGTGTCTCTTCGGCGTCAGCTTGCTGGCTGGGATCCTGCTGCCCTTCCTGGGTGCAGCTCTCCTGGCCTCTGCGCTCTCTCCCCCTTCTGTACCATCAACCTCGGGTTTCGGGACCTG
>NW_009258681.1:632781-635592 GCF_000687185.1 Egretta garzetta
CCTCAGGGTGGAGTCTTCGGGGTTGGACTCCCCTTTAGTATCCGATTTGGCTTTAGCGGCTCCGACCTCCAGTTGAGCCTCATCTTTGGGGTGCTTCCCAGGCGAGCGGTCCCAGCGGGCTTCCCCTACCAGCAGGTCACCATGGCCACTTGGCTCTGAAAAGATAAAAGGAGCCAGTTAAAGCCTCGCCTGCCGTGCACCCCCTTCCAGAAGGGCTCCTCTCCCCTCCTCATGGCTGCTCCACGGTCAGATGTTACGGGGCATCCACCGACCCGAAGCTCAGCCCCTCCACCTGCCAGAACGACTGCGTAACCCCGGCTTCAAGCTCTTGTTGTAAAATTTGAAGCCCATGAACACAGCGGAGAGAGCGTACGTAAACCAGATGGCGAGCCCCTGCGGGCAGGCGCTGGGCAGCACACCGCAGACCTGCCCACACCTCCATTTACGCCTTTCCCCACCGCTTGCTCCCACCCAGGGTGGCGGCAGCACCAGAGGGGCTTTGCAGAGCCAAGCGAGGCTCCTGAGGGCCAGACACCGGCCAGGACCGACCGCGGGGCGGCTGCTGCCGGGGCAGAAACGCTCACATCCAACCACCCCCACCGGCACCCTGGCCTCCCCTCTGCGGGCGAGCGGGGAGGCTTCCACCAGCTGCAGCTCCAGGCAAGAGCCTGTACTCAGCTGCAAGGAAGGCATCTTGGCCCTCACCCTCGGGAAGGGAATCACAGAATCGTCCAGGTTGGAAAAGCCCTTTAAGATCATCGAGTCCAACCATTAACCTAACCCTGCCATCCCACCACTAAACCCTGGCCCTAAGCACCTCATCTGCCCTTCGTTTAAATACCTCCAGGGATGAGGACTCGACTTCAGGATTCGGGGAGGTATGGCGTGAGAAAACACCGTGGAACGTGATTAAGCACTGGGGCGAGTGGGAACGGGATGCTGTGTTTCCGACAGGCAGCAAACACGGAGCCGCCGCAGGGTCCTTGCCCACACCAGGGTGCTGCAGCCATCGGGAGGGTCCCCCGTAACCCCTGAGCTCCAGCAGCCGCACGTGGTTGATGCTCACGAACCGCCGCCGCAAGGCATAAACGCGAGGAGCCAAAGCACCGGGAGAGCAAGAACCCCGCGTGCGTTTGGTGAGGGGGCAGGAGGGAAGGGGGGCACAGCAGAGCCGTGAGACCCCCAAAGAGCAGCAAGCCTGGGGGAAGGGGCTGCCGGGAGCGCAGTGGGGGCCGCTCTGCTCAGCGCCGTGCCTGCCCGTGGTTTCCATCCTGCCCGCCGGAACTCGGCCAGACGCTGCCTGCACCCCTGCCCGCAGAAATCCTGCCTGCACATTTAGACCAGGCTCACCACGCTGCTGTCAGAGCTTCTTAATCACAAATCCTGATCCATGACTTAATCACTATTACTCCAATCCCTTCCCCTAAATCCTTTTACTGTTTAATCTTCTCTTTGCTGTCAGGGGGCGGGGAAGCTCCTTCTCCACCGAGGCATCCTGAAAGCTACACCCACCAAGCACAGAGCCAGGGCCTCGGCACAGGCGTGCAAAGGGGGAAAACACCCGGTGTCACCTCCACACAGCTCCTCTGCACCTCTTCTCCCACATCTCAACCTGGGACGATCGCACAGACTCCCGGGATAAGGCAGAACGGGACGCTGGGGTGCTCAGCACCCATCAGGGAGCGGGCAGGACCCACAGCTCTTGCTGGCACCTTTCTGGGGAGATGCAGCCCAGCCAGGTCCTCCAAGGGCAGAACAAAACCAGTGCTCGCCTGAGGACCAAACCGGTTTGAACACCTGGCTGGGAACAGTGGCGTGGGTGGTGCAAGGCTTGTGCCGGGGAAACCTGCCTGTCCCCCTCCGCTGCCGCAGCCCTGCCCTGGCACACGGGTGACAGCCGGGAGCGGAGTCACGCCGAGCGTGCCCGTGTTTGGCAGGGAGGAGGTTTGGCCGGGGGATGCCAACGGCGAGCTCCCGCAGACGCACCCGCAGCCCCGTCTCCCCTCGCAGGGCGTTTGCAACCGGCTCACGTTTGCTGCTGACCGAGCGAGTCACAGGCTGGCAGAAAAAAAAGAAGAGAATCAGGCAAATATCTGGTCCCCAGACTAATTCAGGACTCCGAGCCAGCAACCCTGACTCAGCTGATGGCTCGTGGTTTGCATAGCTGATCTCCAGGATGCTGAAAGCCATGGAAATGAATCATGAGGGGCTGCGTGCTCCCTGAGACTGCAAAAAAGCTCCCTCCGACTGCAGAAAAGCTCCCTCCAAACAGACATTGCCTTGCTGCCCCGGAAAATGCATCAATAAACACAAATCCAGTGGAAACGTACTTGGAGTGCAGCCAGAAAACACTGCGAGGCAGCGCCTGCCAGGCCCTTCCATCACTGGGAACCAGGAAAACCTCCTCAACAGACCCCACAGCAAACTTTATTCCACTTGCTGTGTTGCTCAGATGTTTTAAACCTCACTGAGACAGCCCTGAATAGAAGAACAGACTTCAAAGTCAGGGCAAACGGCACCTTTTAAATGCATTTTACATTCCCACCAGAAGGCTTTGCAGCCACCGTTCCCACAGACGCGGCTCCATCCTGGTTTCTAACCCAAGCCATGAGTAATGACTTCTCGAAACCCAAGCGGGCGGCACGCAAACCACCTCCCCTCCTCGCGGTGGGCGTCTGCAGGGCAGGCAGAGAAGAGCTGGTGCATGTGACCACCACGCAGAACAACCATTTCTTCACAAAAATGACAAGAACCACCCGCCTGGGTCTTCCAATGTTGTGATTCCCTCGTTTTCTGCACCCCGGAGAGCTC
>NW_009258681.1:636285-638061 GCF_000687185.1 Egretta garzetta
AGGACCGGAGCGCACGTTCCTGCGAGAACAATTACACAGGATGCAGAAACCAGTGATCCAGAGGGCCTCGGTGTGCTCGGGAAGAGCCAAGGTCTGCGCTCCGGCCCCCCAGCCACCCAGCTCTGCTGGGGACGAGCATCGTGATCACCCTGGTGCAGCACTGCCTGTTCCCCAGGGAGCCCTTCCCGAGCTCTGCGAGCGGCCCTCCCTGTTCCTCCACAGCCTCTGCATGCATTTACATCCCGAAGCGAGCAGAGCTCCCCGCCGCCCCCGCGCAGTCACGTTGCAGAGCTTCCGCGCCGGCTCAGCACGCGCCCCCTCCGCTCACGTCTCCAGCCAGCGAAACCAGCCTGCAGAAAGAGCCAGCACCTCCCCGGCCCTCGCGCTGCCCTAACCCTCCTCCTCCTGGGCTCAAAGTGCGCTCAGCGCCCCACGGGACCCCAGGAGATGACCCACCGCGCTGCCACCCCCCTTGGGTCGGCTCTTCTCCCAGGCATCCCAGCAGATGCCTTCCCGCAGCATCCTGAAAAGGTGACCCCGAGCTTTCCCGTTTCACCTCTGGCGCTGTGCCCCGCAGGCGGGGACATTTTAGTCCTAGCATGAAAAGGGACATTGCCGGCAGCCAGGCGTGCTCAGCGACTCCAGGATCCATCCCGGACACAGAGCCAGGAAAAGGCGGCTCTGGATCCCTGAAAACAGCAGTTTGCGTGGGTGCAAACCTGCTTCTGCTCCGACCTGTCTGCGTGGAGGGGATGTTACACAGCGAAATGGAGATTCTGTGCTCTCAAAAGAGAAAGGCACAGAGGCGCCAGCCTGGCACGGCAGCGATGGGTGCCCTGTGCACGTGCATTATCGCCATTGCAGTTGCCTTCCTCGGGCTGAAATTAAACACAAACCCCAAGTAACCAAGCAGCTTCCCTGCACGCCATCCCTCGCTCCCTTAAATGAATCGGAAAAAACTTGGCAGCAGCAGCGCTGCGAGGCCGAGGCTCGGCGCCCTTTTCATCCCCCGTACGGCAGCCAAGCGGAGCAGCAGCGATCCTCCGCGCGGCCCCCGATGCCAAGCGCCGGCGAGAACAACCCCGCCACTATCCCCAGCCTTCGCTTCGGCTCCCGCTTTGTGCTCAGCGTCACGCGTTCCTCCCTCGCCCGCTCTCTGGCGGAGGCCGGCTGAGCACAGGATGTCTGCCCGGTACGGTCGGCTCAGCCTTACGTAGCTGACGACTTTTTTTTTTTTTTCCCCTCTTTTGGCTTTCCGCTTTTGTTTAACAGACGTTGATCTATTTTTAAAATCCATCCTGTTAAGAATTAGCGTACCGGCAGACGACGCTGCCGCTAACGCACCGGAAAACACGTGCCCTGCATCGGGGTAAGAGAAGTAAAAGCCGATGAGCCTGCTCCCATCGCAGGCGGGTCCATGTTTGTTGCTTCTGCTCTTTTCCTCGCACAGAATCTCTCCTGGCAGACGAACGAAGGTAACTTTAGCAAGAACGGGACGGAATTACAGCCTTCACCATCTGAGACAGCAAGAGGAAAACTGCATGATCCTGGATGGGTGCAAAGCCTGACCACAGCCCCCTCCCCAGGGCGATGGGACCGGCTGAATTTTCATCCCCAAGAACAGGGTTGAATGCACCCAGGCCACCTCTCAGCTGTGCGCAGAGCAGCCGGCCCCCGGCATCACGGCTGCTGCCTTAGGAGTTTCCTCACCCTATTTATTCCCAAGTAAGGGTGAGACTGCAGCTGTAAGACAGACGAGTGCCTGTTCCTGCGGGT
>NW_009258681.1:638464-640208 GCF_000687185.1 Egretta garzetta
AGCCCCACCACACTGCGACCTTTGTGCGTGGGGTGCCGGGAGCCGCTGGCTCCCTCGCCGCCACGCCGGGCTGGCCCCGGGAACTGCTCGTCCCAGGGTGCGGGGGCACAGGCACACGCTTTGGGGACGGTGGCTCCCTGGAGCCTGAGGCAACGCGCTTCCCTGAGCGAAAGCTTTGGCAGAAAAGATCCTCGTACCTGCTAGGAAAGCCTTTCTGTCCCCTCTCCTCCTCCCCAGACATTATCCCCCAAAGTAAAGATGCCTCTATCATCCTGTCTTAAAAGGGGAGGATTACTCCAAGAGCTGTGATTATCAGAAGCATGAACCAAGCTCCATCAAACAAACCTGTGTTTTCCACAGGGACACATGGCACCCAGACCCATCCCAACAGCAAAACAGCACCGCAGGAGATGGAGAGCCACAGCGCCCTGTTACTGCCAAGGTCACGCAGGACGTGGGCTCCTGCACGGGCAAGACCCAGGCTCCGGTTCAGGCTAGCGTGCTCTGAAACCCCGCTGAGCAGTGAGCTACCAGCCCGCAGCTGCAAACACTCAAGAAAAGCACAATATTGCAAGTCCCACACCAGGGGCCCTGCAGCAGCGAGAGGCAGGCGGGCAAGAGGGCAGAGGATGCTCAGATGGCCCGTCCAGGACCTCCCAGCCCCCCCATGTGCTGCCCCGCGCCCCGGAGCCAGCCCTGGGGGCTCACAGACGCCCTGGCACTGCCCAGCCACGCTGCTCCGCTGAGAGAGCGGATGGAAGGGGAGGTCTCGCTGCAGAGGTGGCAGCACGAGAACAGACATAAGCACCGAGCTTGGCCACAAACACCAACCACAACTCCCCCTGGAGAGAGGGGTATGACGACAGGGGGGAGCTGGTCCCCAAAAGGCCAAGGGTGAAGGGGGAGCCGCGCTCAGAGGGGCAGCAGCCGGTGTGAGACACAAGGATTAAACCACATCAGCTCCTGTGCGAGGGCCGAGGGCGAGCGGAGGCAGCCCCGAGCAGCCCGCAGGGAAGTGGCAGAGGGCAGTTTAACTGACAAAGTGATTTCACAGCTCAGCAACGTCCTCCACTCCTCTCGATCAATCCATCGCAGCCACCCCGGCTGCAGCCCCCGCATCCCTGGGCGCAGCAGCTCACAAAACCCGACGTGCGGAGCTCTGCCCCTGCAGCCTCTCGCCCTCTCCCCGGCTCGAGGAGAGCAGGAGGGTGCGACCGGTGGTTGCAAAACAGCACAGTGATAATCTTGTGCTGCGTAGGCATGAGCCAAGGGGACAAACTGACTCTTTTGAGGCTGCAGTGCAGCCCTCTCCCCCCAAAGTGATTCAATAAAATCAAGGTGTCACTCAAGTGAAAGCATAGCCCTCTGCAGAGCACACGGCCCCCAGGACTGGCGTTTGAACCATCCAGGCCATTAACCACGAAAAACGTGGCAGGCGTTATTCAAAACAAGTGACTTCTCCTCCTTGACCCCACCCTGCCTTTCCGCATCCGGAGCGGAGAGCCGAAAAGCAGAAGGTGCACACTGGCTCCTTCCCCTGGGCCCCGGCCTCGGGCGATCCCGGCGGCGGCTCGCAGAACTCCTTTAGTGGCGAGCGGGTCGGCGTTTCTGCTTCAGGGGTCTCAAAATTACCTTCGGAGTCCGAGCTGCCGAGGGGGGGGAAAAGAGTGAGGAATTACCGCTTTCAGGGCTAGCTCTGAAATCCTCCACACTGCCTACGCATCCAGCCAGACCGGCTCCCCCG
>NW_009258681.1:641419-642647 GCF_000687185.1 Egretta garzetta
GCAGGGAAATCCTGCCCCCTCCATTTTCCAGGGACGTACCGGCTCCGGCAGCCCTGCCTGATGCTGTGTCCTTCCCTGGCAGCAAGTTTATTTATTTATTAAACCACTGTTGTTTAAAAATAACAGCCAAGCGGCCCCGCGGAGGTGTGCAGTGCCACGCTGTGCCCTTGGGAATCTTGCCCCTAACGAGGGCTCCCGCTCCCAAATTCATTCCCTCCCACAGGCTCGCTAGAGAGAGGAGCGCAGGGTTACTGATGCCGTGCAGTGCCCCAGCGCAGCGAGGAATGCCCGGGGCTCGGGCAGCAGATCTGTTGCAGCAGCGGCATTACCCGCTCTGGGCAGTGGCTGCTGCAGAGCCCACAGCTCCCCAGACCCCCGGGCTGGCTCACCCCGTTCCCGGGGACAGGTCCCTGGGGTGACCCGGGACGGGGCAGACAACCGTCCTGCTGCAAAACCAGCCCGGCCCGTTGCGAAGAAGAGCTATTGGCGCTCAGTAACCACACGAAGCGCTCACGTGGCAGGCCAAGACCACAGCCCGGTGCTTTTCTGTGAATCATCAGCCAGCTCCGTGCGGGAGGAATGCTTTGGCATGGGCAGAGAGGCCGCTGGGTCAGGCCAGACCCGTCCAGCTGGTCTGGCTACCTCTCACGCCTCCATCAGATGCTTCAAAGGGCTCATTCCTCGCTGCCGAGCATCTCAAATAACCTCCCTACAGGGATCCTTTCTTCCAAGCTCCCATCTGTTGGTGTTCTTGTTAAATATATGTGTCATTGCTGCACGCTTTTGTTGTCTGGCCTCTGTCAAAGAAAATCTCTTCCCCCCTTCCACCACGCTTCCAAACTTCCCTGAAGACACCTCCGGTTCAGCCAAAGCCACCAGTTCCCACCCCGGGTCAGGGGCAGAAACAGCTCACGTGTCTGGACCCCGGGTGAGGCCCCGGCCGCAGCACGGTGCTGCCTGCCACACCGCCGGGGCCCGGGGGACCAGGAGCCCCGCCAGCCTCCCCGCTGCTGAGGGGAGGACACCGCGCGAGAGGGGGCCCAGTGACATTCATCAAAGCTTGAGCCAAAAACCCAGAGCCTGAAGCAAAAGCAGAACCTCAACATCCTGTCGCCTACATCTGCTGTGAGCAGGGACGAGCAGCCTACTTCCCACCGCCTGAAGTGGCAGGGGTGATTTCTGCAGATGAATTTTACATAAGGAGATCTTCAGCGGGCGCCGTGGCGGG
>NW_009258681.1:643054-643464 GCF_000687185.1 Egretta garzetta
CCGCACCAGCACCGGCGTGGGCTGCGGAGCTCCTGACCTGCAGGGCCCTGGGGCAGGAAGATACCAGAGCAGCGCAAGAGCAGAGCCTGCTTCCACTTGCTGTTTATGATGAGCAATTAAGAAAATGCCTCGAGTGACATTTTCCAGCTTGGCACCCAACCCAGCTTGGCAGCAACACTGGCTGCAAATCAAAGGCTGAGGAGATAACCTGACTTTGTCAGCCACACCGGTGGCTCGGGCTGCCAAAGACTGCTTGGCACGGTCAGCAGACACATTTCTGCAGAGCAGGGAGGATGCTGACCTGTTCAGGAAAAGACCTGCCAGCAGCTTCCCCTGCGCGGTGAGCTGCAGCCTGCCCGGACGGGCTGTCCTTCGCGCTGCTGTCACCCCCCGCCCTGCCATGGCACAGT
>NW_009258681.1:643531-645713 GCF_000687185.1 Egretta garzetta
CAGCGGCTCAGCGACAGGCAGCGATGTCCAGCCTGGCGATGTCCAGCCTGGCGATGTCCAGCCTGGCGATGTCCAGCCTGTCAATGTCCAGCCTCTATGCATTCTGATGTCCAGCCTACTGATGTCCAGCCTATCAATGTCCAGCCTATGCACTGATTGATGTACAGCCTACTGATGTCCAGCCTAGCCCCACGCTGCCCAAGTGCCCGGCCTCTCCCGGCTGGGGCAAAGGGCCGATCGGTGGGCGCAGGAGGAGAGGCCGATGGGGCAGCGTGGTGGTCCTCAGCCCCAGGAGCCTGTAATGGCAGGCACCCGGCCTTGCTTAGCAATTATTTTTGCTTCTTTTCAATCAAGCTTACGTAAGCAATATCCTCCATCACCTCTGCAAGCGCACGGGTGGCAGATCCCCCAAGATGGGATCGTTTGGGCCCTTGCAGCCCTTTCCCTGCGGATCACGGGTCCGGCTGGCTCTGGCCAAGGGCTGTCCTGGTTGCTCCAGGAAGGCGAGGCGGGGGCAGGCAGGCAGCGCAGCACTGAATGACCTAGAAACCGCCCACAGCTCCCACGCTGCTTCGGCTTTCCAGGGAAGGGGGGGGAGCAGCAGCGCCCGCTGCAGAGCAGGCAGGTGGAGCTCAAAGGTTTGGGAGCTGGAAGATCCCTGGCATCACAGAGGCTGCAAAAAGATGCAAAACCTTGCTCATGCTTCTTATGCTGAGCCTCGCAGGAAGCCAGCTGCACCCAGGGATAACAGCTCTGCATCCAGATGGGCATTCCCTTCTTTCATGCGGGGATGAACTTCCTCCTGCCTGCCTGGCAGCAGTGCCTCTGCCTGGCCCCTATTCCAGAAACGCATCGTGCCCGATTCTTCCCTCTGTTACCACATCCCAGTCCCTGGGAAGGGCGCAGGAAATACACGCTGCGGAACAGGTATCACACGGCCACATTTGTCGTGTTTGCAGCTGCAGCGCCCCAGGTTAGAGGAAGGCGTGCACCTGGAGTTTCCATCCTGGCCCTTTCATTAGGCAGCAGAACATCTATTTCTGGCTGCTGAGCTTTTTTGGGCACAGCGCAGCAAGCCAGCGCTTCCATTTCTAGCTCAGAAACAGATCTTTTGTGGGTTTTCATTTTCCTTCTCCACTCCTGCCACTCTGCTGCTCTGCAGTGGGGTCTTTTGCTCCCCTGCGGGGACCAAGGTTCGGCTCCCTGCATCCAGCCCTGGGATGGGGCGCGGGGACGGCACCGCCAGCCGTGCCCCGGTAAAAGGGACCTTTTGGCAGGAGATCGCGGGGACAGCCCTGGGAGATCAGCACCGCGACAAAGCATGAATCCATAGCTCACTGCTGTATAACCCTCCTTAGCAGCCTGCAATAAGCACTTTATCCACAAAACATTTATCTCCTCCAGAAAAGAAGGCGCAAGCTGTTTCATGAGAACATTTTTCTGCTGTTGTCTTTTACGCCTGCCCATTCTATTGATCATGTCTTCCTCGCTTTAAAGCGGGCCCAAGCATCGGTAAAAAGGTAAATTATTCTCTGCCATTGCATTGTGAAAAATGTAAACTCTGGGTATTAGAACTGTTCACATGAAGGCTTGTGCATGCTGTGACGGTGTGCAGCAGACGCTGGGGGGAGAGACGGCTTCATAACGCCTTTCCTGGCCTTTGCAGTGACACTGAAAAGATTAATGCTGGTAACTCCTGCCTGCAACTCGCTCGCTCAGGCCACAGAGCACATCCGAGGGGAGGCTTAACCTCCCTTCCCTGACAGCCCAAGCTGGAAAGGGAACCGGGCTCTAGGAAAGGGCAAGGAAAGGGCGAGCAGAAAACAAAGGCCACGGGAAGAGTGGCAGTGCTGGCCAAGGGCCTCGTGGTCCGTCCCTGCCAGGGGCAGCGGTGGCTGGCCCTGGGCATGGCAGCATCCTGGAGCACCCCGGAGCATCCCGGAGTGTCCCGGAGCATCCCGGAACATTCCCCCGGGAGCAGCAGCATCCCGGAGTGTCCCAGAGCATCCCCCGGGCGCGGCAGCATCCCAGAGCATCCATCCCGGAGCATCCATCCCGGAGCATCCCTCGGGCGCGGCAGCATCCCGGAGCATCCCGGAGCATCCCGGAGCTCGGCGGGGCCGGGCGGGGTGCGCTCGCTAGAGGGCACTCCAGGACGGGATTTCGGAGGCTGCGGAGCATC
>NW_009258681.1:645841-646904 GCF_000687185.1 Egretta garzetta
GGCACCGTCTCAGCCCACCCGGCAGGCGCACGGCAGAGACCCCCGGCTCCCTCCTACACTGCCCTGCCCTCCCTGCCTCGTAGCTCCTCACCCCAAACCTCCTCGTGCGTGTGAACGGGCCCACGGCCGAGCACGGCCCCACGCGTGGGGTTTTGCAGCGATGGCAGCCAGGTATCGCTTTGCAGTTGCTGCGACTGCGGGGTGGGAAGCAGCGGCCGGCCCGAGCCAACCCCGCTGGTGTTTTGGGGCACTTTCCCACCATGGCAAGCAGGTCCCTGCCACGGGATGAGGCAGGAGCACGGGAGAGCAAATCCACCACAGCAAAGCTCCCACGTTCCTTTTGCTTCTCCTGACCTTGGCGGAGCCGCAGTCCAGATACAGATCACGGGACCAAGGAGCACAACACCGAATGCCCTGGAATTCAAGGCAGACAAAACGCGATTTCCTCCCATCTCGGGCTCTGCCGCTGCCATCTGCTCGCCAGGGCGCAGCAGGAACCTGGGCAGCAGACGCTGTGGCAGTGCCCGGAGCACCAGAGCGATGCCCAGCGTGGGACAGCGCTGCTGAGCAGCTCAGCCCCCCCCTGCAGCCTTCCCAGCCCTGGGATGTGACAGTTCCCATCGCTACGCATTCCATCAGAATAGCTCTATAAAAATAGAAGTGAAGGACACAACTGTCACGCGCGAGCCCCAGCCACCAGCCACCGGCCCCCGGGCTCCAGCTGTCTTCCCCCCCCATACTGCCCTCAAATGAATAAATGCAAACGTTTGTGACTGCTTTGACAAGGGCTGATGTGACAACGAATGCGCCGCTGTGCCTGCATTTTAAAAACAACCCCCACAGCTCAACCTCCCTGGTGCTACTGCACATCACGCAAACCGACGCTGCCTACGCCAGCTCGTGCAAAGCAATTCAGTGGCAACAGGCTCAAGACAGGCGAGCTCCAGGCTGCTTTTCCCAGCCATGGCTCCTGCGCACCAGCATCTGCCCTCACCTTGCTGCTTCTCTACTCCCCTGTCAACTCCTTCGCTCTGTTTGCTAAAAATACCAGCGCTACGTGGCA
>NW_009258681.1:647042-648193 GCF_000687185.1 Egretta garzetta
GGACAGCAGCCGGCACAGGGAGCGGGGCAGGGGGGGCGATGAAGGGCAGGGGGAACAAACCAAAGTTTGCTCGAGGTGGAGCAAAGGAAGGAGCAGCTCCAGTGCACGCAGTGAACAACAGGACGGTTTTCCTGCTGGGAACGCCTCTAATTTATGTTCAGGAGACCACTGCAGGGAGATAGAGGCAGGGCCGAGCAGTGACAAGGGGGAGAAAGCGCTTCTTTTCCCTGCCCGAACCCAGCAAAGGGAGGGATGTTTGTCGGCGATTAGAGGAGCAGCAGCCTGGCTCCAGCTCAGCTGCTCGGACAAACCTGGCAAAGGCTCCAGGACGAGCGCAGGGCTCAGCTGGGCACCGGGTCCCGATGCGGGGCCAATGTCCCAGCCCTGGCTCACATGGGCTGGGTTGGAAAAGCAGCCGCAAAGCTCCCGAGCGTGGCCGTCTCTGCATCGCAGCACGCCGCACTTCAAGAAAATATTCCTGTGTTCCAGAAAGTGTTTTGGTTGCTCTACAGATGAGGTGGCTCCAGCTCCCTTTCCCATCACAGCTTTCCCTTTTGCGGGCAGTGCCCAAGCCGGCTGGCGAGAAGCAGCTTCCCCAGGCCCGGCTCTGGCTTTCACTGGCCACCAAACCTCCAGCCAGCAGCCACCTCCACACCTTGTTTTCTAACGGCAATATCAAGAATCGCACTTTGGGGTCCTCGCACCGAGGTTTACGCTGTAAAAAGCAGGGATGACAGAGCTGCCCCAGCTTCCCACCCCGCAGCGGGGGCTGAGCCACAGCCTGGGAAATCCAGGCTGCTAGGAAAGGGGGCGGCATGTTTGGGCAGCGGTTGGAAAGCCGAGGGCAGCTGAAGGAGGGGAAATTTCCCCCCAGTGTAACCTCTGAATGCTCTGACTTCTTCCTTATAGAGGGCAGGACCATGCCCAGCGCTCCCGGGCAGGGCGCAGGCAGCTCCCCACCAGGCACCTTTCTTTTTTGTTGTCTTTCAGGGTGTTCTTGCTTGGGCTGCATTATTTTGGGGGGAGAAAATTGTTGATGCCTTCAAAAGCTTTCACCTTCTTAAAAAAACCCTACAAAAAACAATCCACAAAACCCAATCAAACCCAACCAAACCTTCCTTGGATGCAAACCAAACATTCTGAGCAGAGCA
>NW_009258681.1:648435-649672 GCF_000687185.1 Egretta garzetta
GGAGGTGCTGCAGCCGCCGGCACTGCTGGCGACACCTCCCCCAGATGCCCACAGCCTCCCGGCACTGCGCCACCGCCTCGTGGGTGAAGGAAAACCCAGCAGCAAGCGGCTCCGAGTGGGGCCTGGGATGAATTCTGCTCCAAAAGCTTCCCCTGCAGCTTGGCAGCTCCACGGGGGAGCGTGGGTCCTGCTCCGGCCCCTGGGGGAACCCGGCTGTGCCGGGAAGGGAGCACACGGGGGCTCTCAGGCACAGAAGCCCAGAGCCCTGGCTCGGCTTTGTGGCAGGCAGGTGAAGGAGGCGATGAGATGATTTGTTCCATCCCCAGGCCCAAGATGCAGAGCTCAGAGCAGTCTTTTGGCTGCTCTGCATGAGTTTAGAAGACCAAACACCAGATAGGGGATGTGCTGCCTCTTGCGTCGCTGCCCATCTTCTCCACCTTGCAGCAGAGGACAAACCCTGCCTGTTGAATGGGGCAGGAGCAACCTCCGTGTAGGCTGTCCCCGAGCCCCGTGGTCCCCTGCGCAGCGCCCGAGTGCAGCGTGCCCAAGGGCCGGGCTTTGGCGTGGGCAGCCTCCCCGAGGGCTCAGCCCTTTTGTTCCCGTGCCTTGGGTTTCAAAAGAATTTTCTGCAGCCGTTTTCAAATGGTGCCTTGAGAAATGCTGCCCTTCCCAGCCCAGGCAAAGGATCCCAGTGTGCCCGCAGATGCCGAAACGCTGCGGTTTATGGATGCCCTTCAGCTCAGACCCCCCCAGGGCCAGCTGGGGGCTGCCTGGCACCTGCACACGCTGCAAAGCTGGGATCCTGCATCCACCCCTCAGCAATCTCAGACATAAGCTTCCATGAGGCCTCGCTGAGCCAAGGACCTCTGCCAAGCAGTTCCGTATTTCCTAAGCAGCCCGTCCTGTCGGAGCAGGGATCTGAACTAAAGGGGTGAACCCAAATGTAAGAGCAGCGCTCTCCTCACCAGGCTGCCCCGGCACCGGGCGAGGGAGCCACGGTCCCAGCAGCACGCGCCCATCGGCAAACGGGTCCCACCAACGCGGGGCAGGAATGATGGACACTGGGCAGGAATGACGGATGCTGCAAAGGATCCCAGTGTGCCCACAGATGCCGAAACGCTGCGGTTTATGGATGCCCTTCAGCTCAGACCCCCCCAGGGCCAGCTGGGGGCTGCCTGGCACCTGCACACGCTGCAAAGCTGGGATCCTGCATCCACCCCTCAGCAATCTCAGAAAT
>NW_009258681.1:649855-650683 GCF_000687185.1 Egretta garzetta
GCGCGCCCATCGGCAAACGGGTCCCACCAACGCGGGGCAGGAATGATGGACACTGGGCAGGAATGACGGATGCTGGGCAGGAATGACGGATGCTGTGCTGGATGGACGCAAGCGGGGGACGCGCAGCAGGTAACGAGCCAGCGCCGCTGCTCCGTGCTTGGCTCTTGCTGGAGCTGGGCTATTGCGGCCGCATCTGCAGCCCCAGCGCTCCTCGGCAAGGGGCCCCTCCCTGCGAGCAAGAAGCACGTACAGACCGCTGGGAAACTGCGGGCTTTCCGGTCAGATGCTGCGAGGGAGCGCCAGGAAGGCATGAAAATTAAACAAGGGCTACATAGCACCCCAGGAGTGAGAATCGGTTGCCAAACACCAAGAAGTGCCGAGTGCCATCCCACACCACCCGCCCTAGAACTCCCTCAGCCTGACAAACATCGGAAAAAAAACCTCATCGAGCTTTCCCAGCCCCTCAGGACAACAGTGGGGGTCAGTGCCGCCGTCTGCAAGCCCCAACCTCAGCCTCAGAGCAGCGACAGATCTTGTTCCAGCCCCCCAGGAGCCCCTGCTGCGGCACGGCCCCGCTCCGATGGTCCAGAGGCGAGCGCGGCTGCGAGAGATGGCTTCGCTCCCCGGCCACACCAAGTGTCACAAGACCTTTAAGAGTCACAGGCAGCCACGGAATTGTGCCCGGAAAGCCGTTCCCCTGAGGGCAAGGGCTGGCAATGCCCGTGGGGGCGGTGGGACAGACGCCCAGCAGGCAGGCTGGGGAGAGAGGCAGGCAGAGATCAGGCAGGGCTGCAGAGCAGCCAGATGTGCCCCAGCTGTGGGGTCCTA
>NW_009258681.1:651047-651626 GCF_000687185.1 Egretta garzetta
CTGGGGGGTCCTACTCACGGGAAGGGCAGCAGCCGGGGCTCCGGGGCCGTCCCGCTGCAACGCTGGCAGAGCTCGGCTCAGGTGGGGCTCCCACACCCCAAGGAGTGCAGGAGCCGGCCGGCGGGGTGACTACCGTCTGCAAGGAGGCAGATGGTAATAATTACCCGTACGCTAATTCCATGGAAATTTCCATGTGCCTGGGAAAGAGGCACACCAAGCCCTCGCGGCTGCCAGGGCAGAGGTTCACTGTTGTTTCCGGGGACTGTGACTAAGAGCCGGGTCTGTCACATGGATGGTGTTTAAATGCCTCCTGCCTGGCCGGGCGGGCAGAGCCGAGCTGTGTGCGCACCAGCACACGGCATCGCATGGCGCCCTGGCAGCTCCTCCTTAGCAACACAAACAGAGCCACAACAGGGACCTCGGGGGCAGACGGCATCGCAGCCCGGCGCGAAGGCTCCGGCGCGAAGGCTCCAGTGCGATAGCTCCGGCGCGGAGCCCAGCGTGCCCACGCGGCCCCGGGCAGCTGGCAGGGGCCGGTGCCCTGCTCTGCCTGGGGGAAGCACCGCGAGGTCGCGCCCA
>NW_009258681.1:651649-652366 GCF_000687185.1 Egretta garzetta
TTCAGGTCCCCCAGAGGGTCCCCAGGGAGGGCAGCCCCTGGCCTGGCCGGGCGGGCAGAGCCGAGCTGTGTGCGCACCAGCACACGGCATCGCATGGCGCCCTGGCAGCTCCTCCTTAGCAACACAAACAGAGCCACAACAGGGACCTCGGGGGCAGACGGCATCGCAGCCCGGCGCGAAGGCTCCGGCGCGAAGGCTCCAGTGCGATAGCTCCGGCGCGGAGCCCAGCGTGCCCACGCGGCCCCGGGCAGCTGGCAGGTGCCGGTGCCCTGCTCTGCCTGGGGAAAGCACCGCGAGGTCGAGCTCAACGCGGGGAGGAGGTTGTGCTGCTCAAAAGCATCTCCCAAGGTCTGCCATCGCAGGGGGGCTGGTGGGAGCTGGAGACCAGCTCTGCACCCTGGGGCGGCTTGAGGAGCCCTGGCTCCCTCCTCTCCTCCTCCCTCCAGCCTGATGCGGGCAAGTGCTCGGTGAGCATCCTGGCCCTCGGCGCCCTTCTCCTTCCTACCTTTCCAGCCGCAGACTTGTCCCAGGCTCCGTCACTCTCTGCTACCTGTCCCGGGGCTCCTTCGAAAGTCGCTGGCGTGAGGAGCTGCCTGGAAAAGGAGCGGGGAGGAAGGAAGGGGACGGACAGCGTGGGGAGGGCCAGGCAGCGGCGGGGTGGCTCCGTGCACCCTGCGGCCCCGGGGGAAAGGAAAGAGGATGTTTTGAAATATTTGT
>NW_009258681.1:652383-653749 GCF_000687185.1 Egretta garzetta
CAGGGAGAGGACTGGTAGGGCAGACGCCGCTGCCACGCCGGTACCGGAGCCTCTCGGGCGAACGCCTGGATCTCATGCTGTCTCCTGCCGGGGCCCCACTGGTGTCATGCCGTAAAAATGTGCTCTTGGCTGGAATTTGGCAGCCTGGCCTCTGGCGGGGAGGGAACCTCTCCGCTTACAGAGGGAGCGGGAGCTGCAGGCTCAGGGCTGCGGGGAGAGGAGAAGGGGAGCTCCTGGGCATCCTGAGCTCCGGGAGCTCCCGCAGCGCTGGGTAAGGAGGGCTGGGAGCGGGGGACGAGCCTTCGGATTGACACCCGGGGGGGCTGCTTTCCCCCAGCTGGCTCATGCAAGGGCAAGACAGAAGGACAGGGACGGACGGAGCCACTGGGCTGCCCAGAGAGGCTGAACAGGAGGTGGCATCACCAAGGTCACCAGACCCGGGCGGTGGGGGGACAGCCAGGAGTCTTACCTGAATAGCAGGGAAAACGTTTTGGGACAGAGGAGGCTTTTTCCCTTGAGGTTCCAAAGGCTGCCCTTGGGGCTCCCCCCAGCAAAGGGCTTTCCCAGCCGGGGTGCAGAGGCGGCTGTCCCGGCGAGCACCCCCACACCCCGCAGGCTCTCCTCTCCAGCCGGCTCCTGCCCTCCCCTCCGGGGCAAGACCCCGCCACCGCCCCATTTCCCGGAGCCCTGAGGGCATCGCAGCCCCCAGTTTGCCCAAGCCCAAGCTGCAGTCTGGTCCCCGAGCGCCGCACCGGACAGGACTCTGGCCACCACACACGTACAGCAATTAGCTCAGGGCTATTCAATTAAACACCCCCCGGCCCCAGCCCGAAGGGCTCCTGCGATACGCGCCAGCCTGGCTCCGGCTGCAGAGGCAGGGGCTGGATGCGGCCCCCGCTCCCCTGGCCCCGCAGGCTGCTCCTGCAGAGGGAGCGCAAGGAGCGGGAATGGGCGACGGGCTCTGCCGCAGCCATTTCATCCTCGGGAAGGCGTCGGCAGGGGTGTTGCTTCCCAAAGACGGCGGAAAACTCTGCTGGAACAGGGAACTTCCCCCCAGCAAACAAATTCTGCAGTCTGCTCCCGAAGCCCCGGGCCGGACTCTGCTCCCTGCCCTGCGTCCTGTCTGGAATTCCCTTCCCAAACACCCCAGGACCAGCAGCGGCCACGCAGAGGGAATAAAACCAGCTCTCCGCAAAAAGCAGGAGGAGGGCAGTGAGCAGGAGGGACCCCCCTGTGCCCCGCGTGGAGAGGGGACGCCTGGGGAGAGCAGGGTGGTGGGTGACAGCCCAGGAGAGCCCCCGCCACCTCTGCCTTCCCTGGGGATCCCCCCGCCTGGGTGCCCCCCCACGCCCGAGCACCCATCCCA
>NW_009258681.1:653809-656736 GCF_000687185.1 Egretta garzetta
GCTCACTCTGGCTGGTTGGGCCGTGTCATCCTCCCCGTCCCCAACCCCATGCTCTGTGAGCTGCCAGCCCCCCGCCTGCAGCCCGCGCTGCCCCCCAGCTGTGCCAGCCCTGCAGACCCCCCGTCTCCCCTCAATTTGAGGCAAGAAAGCGCTCCCGGCTGCGGGAGCTCCCTGGAGGTGGCTTCGGCCACGGGCAGTGGTGCTCGCCTGGTTGCCTCATCGCTGGCCCAAGTCCAGCCTCAAACTCCCATCTCCCAACTTGCTCTCCCTTTTCAGCTGAAGCTCCCTCTGAGTTATCATTTTAATTCTGTACCTCTTCAGCAGTGCAGAAAATTGGCACTTAATTCGCCCTGCGAGGCTGCGTGGTGGCAGCTTAATTGCAGACCCTCATCGCGTCCCCCTGGCCCCATCTCGGTCAGCGAGCTCGGCCTTGTGCCACATTAATTTCCCCGTCCACCCTTTGTTTATCTTGCCCTTCTCAGGGACGCTGCTTGTGCTCGGCTCCAGGCGAGAGTCCTGGAGAAAAACCTGCTGCTGCGGGGCAGGGGCCCCTCCTGGAAGCTGTGGGGGTCCCTCCTGCCCCCGCCGTCGGAGTCACCTGCTTTCCTGCAGCTCCCCGCCTTCCTCGGCCGCGCGGCACGTTGAGCCAGCCCCAGGACATTTCAGCGTCCCACCTTTGGTGCCGTGGCTTGCAGCACGATGTTGCAACCCTGGGAGCTTCCCCAAGCCTTGAAAAATCAGTGGGAAACCTGAGCCTCCGGTTGCAGCCCCGACTTTCCCCGTTGCTTTCCAAGAGCTGGTCCCAAGCGTTTGGCCCCGCAGGCGCTGGGAGGATCGCAGAGCGCGTCGGTCAGAACCAGAGCGGTGAGGATCAAGTGGCGCGCTGACCAGAGAGCTCGTAATAAAACCGGGTTTATAGCAATCGCCCAAACGTAGCCTCAGCTTAGCTCCAGTTCCCTTGTGGCATCGTTTGGGCCAGGGATTGCTGCGTGCGTCCCTGAAATAATTGGTATTCAGAGCACAATAAAACTCCACGGGTGCTTTGCCATCCAGGCAGGACTGCGTTATGGCAGAAGGGAATAGGATTTTCCAGGTGAACGAAGGAAATGCCTGTAGCTCTTTTTCTGGGACATTTCCGAACACAGCGGAAGCAGCGAGCTGCCCGTGGGCTCCTGCGCTGAGCGGCGGCAGCGGGAGCAGGCCACTGCCACCAAGGCTGTCCCAGCGGATCCCCCCGGAGCGCGGCGGGATGGGCTGGGATGCAGGTTGCCAGGGCAGGGCTAGGGGCAGCACCCTGGGCACGGTGCATCCTGGATGCTCCGTGTCGGGGGGCGGCTTTCATCCTGCTTCCATACACGGCCACCCCATTTGCGTTGGACCATGGAGCAACAACACGTGGAGTACAACGAGTTAATATCTCCTGCTCTGGAGTTCGTACCCAGGCCGCAAACCCGGCCAGCTGGGAGCACGCTGGGACCAGGCTCAGGCACAAAGAACAGCGGGAAGGCACGGAGAGGGGCGGCCGGAGCGGCGGGATCCAGCCCTCGGGGACAGCGCTGCATCTGGGGCTGCTCAAAGCCCTCTGATGCTCCACCTCGAGAGGATCACAGCTTCCAGACCCTCCTTTTAACTCTGCGCCTCGTCCCCACGCTCCCCTTCGCGGCGTTGCCGGGCGGGGGGGTTCTGCGTGCCAGACGGGCTGCGGGAGGAGGGGCTGCAGGCACCCGACAAGTCCGAAGGCACCAGCCACAGCTTGGCGCTGCCAGCTCCAGAAACGCCTTTCGGGTGCCCCGTGGGGCCAGGGTCCAACGAGCTGCGCCTCGGTGCGGCTTCGTCGCCGCGTTCCCTCCCGTGCGGCGGGGAGCGGAGCGGGGAGGGCAGGGGCACGGGCTGTGGGAGGCTGTGGGAGCCAGCTCACTGCTTCAAAGCTGGCTCCTTTGGGGGGCGATGTGGGAAGATCATGCAAGCAGAGCCCTGCCCCTGCCCAGCAAGAAGAAGGTGCGCGAACAGAGCCCGCCAAAAGGAAAGCGTGCAAAATGTGTGTGCAGGTGCTGGGCTGTGCTCTGTAACAAAGGCTGCAGTCTCAGACTGCGGGGGGACCTCGTGGGAGACCATCAGAGACGCCGGAGGAAGTGCTGCGACCTCGTGAAGAGCCCACCAAAGATTCCGTGTGCGATCAACAAAGCACGGACCCCCGGGCCACCGCGGATGCATGGTGGTGACTGTCTGCTCTCTTCTATCCGGACCTCTCGCTTAATTTCTTATCTTTGCTTCCTTCCTTTCCTATCGCTGCTTTCTCTCTTTCCCCCGAGCGATTAATAAACGGGTGGGCTTAGGACATCTGACCTCGTTTGTGTCTTAATCTCGCTCGAAGGGATCGAACCTGAAATGAGAGGTTGGTCCAGCTGCCCCCAGCCTCCCAGACCCGTCTGAGGTCAGCTAGAAAGCAAGGGGGCCTTCCTCTCATCCAAATAGAATTGGATCCTAACGCTTGCTCGCGCGCTTCGGAGCTGCCAGCTTCGGTCCCGGAACGACCAATCCTCCCGGGGGCTTTATGGCCGGAGCCACACGCGCCCAGAAGGAAGAACACAGCAGCAGGGCTTGGACAAACTCCCTTCTGCCCAACTTCCCTCCGACTCCCGCGCCCGTGCTCACCTCCGCTGCGCAAACAAGGACGCGCCCAAGCCGCGAGCGCCCACGCGTCCAGCAGCTGCCGGGTCTGCGGCGAGCTGGGGAGAGCCGGTGCCTGCGGAGGGGGGAAGGGGAAAAGCTTCCCTCGGAGCCGGAGGTAGGGAAGGCCAAAGGGTTTGTTTTCCATCCCCAGACCGCAGCGATGCGGTGAGTGGAGCCCAGCCAAGAAACCCCCCCCAAACCCACAGCTCCTGAGCTGCTCTGGGCAAACGCCGCCACCAAAGGGACCTCTGTCC
>NW_009258681.1:657026-658110 GCF_000687185.1 Egretta garzetta
GGCTTCGCCGCAGCCAGCTACCAGCACGCCTGGCTACGATAGCCCTGCTGAGACAAAGAGCCATTGCTGGATTCAGCTGCCCTGGGTGTTTTTTTCCCCCTTCGATGAATCACCTGCTAAAAATATTATAAATTGAGTCGCTGGCCAGACCTTTCACTTCTCTGGAAGCAAAAATATTTATTTTACTCAGGCCATGCCTGTGTTTTAACAACTTTATGATCAATTTCTGAGGAATGTGCCATGCTCTATATTCAAATTACAACTTTTTTTGGCTCGCAGTTTAAATTTAAAATGTCTTGTTTAAGACCCAACTGTTGTGCTGCCAGAAAAATGCTGTTTCAGCTGTTTTTCTTTTTTTTCCCAAAGCACCAGTTTTGCCCCGGGGTTGGGTATTTTCACCCCAGGTGTGTGCCCGTCCCCTAGGTCTGTCCCAGGGGTTGGTGGCACCTGCAGCTATCGAGGGCTTGCTTAGACTGGGAGCACCCCTTAATTAACAGCATCGCCACAAAGTTGGGGCGTGGGGGGCTCCGAGCTGCAGGGCTGGTCGGGATAACCACCCTCCCTATTGCACAGGGCTGCATTTTTGGGAGCTGAAGGGGGACCTCTCCCTGCGCATGCTCCAGGCTGGTGCAACCCCAACGCGAATCGTTAGAGAGGCGCCAGCGCAACGAGGTCCTCGAGCCGCCCGCGCAGGCAGGGTACAATCACGGAAACGCCTGGGGACGAAGGGGTTGGTCCTGGTAACCCCTTCCTCCTCCCGAGGCGTGCGGGGGCACCACGTCGGGGTGCTGGGATTGGGGTCCCTGCTGCCAGCTCACCTGAGGTCCCCGCCGGGCTTGTGCGTCGCCGGTTCCTCCGGGGGCGGCTGCTGTTGCCCTTGCTCCTGTGCCAGGCGCGCCTTCCCTATAAATCTCTCCCACTCTCATTCGAATTTAGGAAGGAAATGAGAGAAATTTCTTTTTCTTGCTTCAGGGCAGAGGGAATAATGGGATCTTTATTCCCCAACAATTAAGTTGATTTTTACGTGGGTTTAATTTAACGCTCCCTTCCAGCCTTCCCTGTGAAGCGACGCCTCTTTGGGAGC
>NW_009258681.1:658128-662701 GCF_000687185.1 Egretta garzetta
GGGCGGTACTGCGGCAGCAGAAAGGCACGGCAGGGTCACTGCACCCGAAAGAGCGAAGAGCAGGAGCTCCAGCCGGCCCCAGCGAGCACCAGGGCTGCTGGGCAAGGTCAGTCCCGGCTGCTGAAGACCACTTGGCTGCTTCGGCCTCGCCATGTCCGCTCGGAGCAGCTCTCCTGGCATGCCCAGGCCGTGCATGCAGCGCTCCAGGGAGCAGCCCTGGCATCTCCCTGGCCCCGCTCCATCCTTCCCGAGAGGCACCAGGGAGACAAATGTGCCCTCGTGGCTGGACATGTTATTGGCGTTTCTGCAGAGGCCAGATGGGTCCCCAAAGCTGGGGTTTAGGAGGGGGCGAAGGCGTGGTGCAGCCGCAGGAGCCCTCTGCGGAGGGCTGGGGATGAAGCTGGGCGCAGGCAGGAGGGTGCCTTGGCCCACGTCTCTCCTCTTTCCAAAGAAAAGGCAGTCGGCGTGCATGGGGCGAGCTCCAAAAAGCAGCCTGGTGAGGAAGCACCCCCATTTCCCAAGGGGGGGTCCGTCCCCAGAGGTCAGGGCAGCTTTGTCACCGTGGCAGAGCCAGGCTGTTTTTCCCATGGCAGCCAAACCGCTGGAGATGCTTCCCCAGGGAGCGAGTTACGGGGTACCACGCTCCAGGGAAGAGGGGCGGCCGTGCTCGCTGTCCTCCCCGGCAGGGGCTGAGATCCTCTTCAGGCCAGTGTCCCCATCCTGTGGGCAGGAGCTCTCCCCACCTCTGCTCTCGGGCCCACCAGCCCCTGCCCCATGCCGCTGCGGTCTCAGCCCTGCTGCCGAGGCTGGGGAGCAGGTCCCAGCTCGTCCCCGCAGCCGGCCGGGCGCTTGCCCCAGCAGGAGGCATGTCGAAGCCCCGCAGCCCCCAGCACGGAGCTCCAGGGATGGGGTTTGGCTCATCCCTTCAACAGCCACGCGAGGAGCAGCCCACAGCCGGCTCCCTCGGGAGTGGGACAGGGAGATGGAGCGAAGCCCCAGGAGCGGCATCTGGTCTCGCGGCGGTTTTGCCTGCGCCGGATATCACAGCCGCGGCGCAGAGCAGCCACTGCACATCTGGGGCGATGCTCCAGCCTACCCGGGCAAGTCCTGGCTGAACTGAAGCGGCACCGGTTGCACCAAGGCTCGAGGGATCGGCTGCCGACACGACGTGGCAGCTCCCACCTCCGAAGCGGGGAAGAGGCTCGGGGGACAGGAGCGTCCCGCAGCCCTGACACCAGCGGAGCCGGGATGTGAGCCTGCCGGCAGAAGCCAGGAGCACGCACAGGTTTAAATGCCCACATGAAACTCCCGGCAAGCAGAGCAAGAGGGAAAACAATGTTCTGATCGCAGGCTTTAGCAACTTCAATACACGCAGCCAAAAGCTGACGCTGCTGCAGAAGGCAGCCCAGAGCGGGTGCTGGGGGCACGAGGGTGCGGGCTGGGTGTCTCCAGCCCCAGCACAGACACAGAGGAAACCAATGTGCATGCAAACGAGAAACTGCTGTGTTTGCCCAGCGGTCTCGTGGGTCACAGAGGGGGAGCAATGCCCGCCATACCCAAAAATCACAGCCCTGTCATCGGGGATGCCAAACCCCAAACAGCACCGGCTGCATCCCCCAGCCAGGGCTGCTCCCCGGCCCCGTGCAAGTGTTGGTCGGATGCGGCACCAAGAGCCCCATCCCCGCCGCGCTGCAGAACAGGCTCAGGAAGTTTCTGTCCTCGGCTGAAACCCTTTTGGTGTGGGAGAGCCTGGAACTTATTACAAATCGCTTAAGTAACTTTGGCTCGCTTGAGCTAATTAAATTAGCTTCCCTGGCTATTCCAGAGGCTTGAAACCACCAGTCAGCTCCCAGGCTCGCTGTGCAAAATTAATTAAAGCAAATGATAACTTGGCAAGGACAAAAAAAAAAAAAAAAAAAAAAACAAACCAAAGAAAAGGTCTGTGTAGTAAGGAACAAGCCCAGTGTGGGAGGTGTTTGCCGAAGCACGTGCCTGTGTGCGTCGCAAGGTGCTCCAGATCCACCCTCCCGCAGGGGGACTGCGGCTCACCGTAACGCTGTGCGCGGGCTTAAACGCTTCGCCAAATCTGGGCATAAAAATAAACTTGGAAGTTCAGTGCAGAGGCACGGAGCAAAGGCAGAGACCTCTCGGTTTCCATAGGAAGCAGAATTAATAGCTTGGCAGAAGGGGTGCATTTCCATTTTTGTACAAGAATTTCCTCCTCCTCCTGCAGAAAGAGAGAGCTTGTAAGAAACACGAATTCGGAGAGCGCTCCAGAACCTGGCAGCCGGCTCCAAAGCATCCCACAAGGTGCGTGTGGGCCAGCAGGACTTCCAGGTTTCCAATGAAAACCAAGTGGACCAGCACACCGCTCCTCCGTTCCTCGAAAGTGCCGGCGAGGGGACCAGGGTCACTGGCGCCGGCAGGGACAGCGAGTGCCACCGCTGCTCAGCGCCTTCCCACTCCTCGGGCACGGCCCTTCGGCAGTGCATCCCGGGCAGGCACCTTCCTCCTGGATGGAAGCCGTGAGCCGCAGAAGGGGAGACGGGCTTGGGGGCGTCTGCACATCCTCGGCGGGCCCCTGCTCCGTGGGGCTGCTCGGCCGCTGGTGTTCCCGGGCGGGCGGGCGAGGAGCGGGCGCAGCGGAGCGCGTGCCTTGCGTTGAGCAGCAGCCCTGGCGGCAGAGCCGCGCCGATAGGACGGGGGCTGAGCCCAACCTTCTCCCCCTTCCCCAGCGCTATCCGAAACCGTAACCTTGACTGGCTGCAGTTTGCATCCATCTGCAAAAGCACATTAAGGAGGGAGAGAAAGGTTGGCAGCTGACCGCAAACCTGCTCCCTGGAGAGGTCCTTACCTGACTCTAACCAGATGCTGTTGATCAGCCCGAGCGTACACTACATGCCCGATGTGACTGAGACAGAGCAAGATACAAGAAATGCTTGTTATGCTTGGGGCTTCGGGGGTTTTCATCCCCGGGCCGGATATACAAGTTCCAGAAGAGGAATATGCGTCCCTGGAGTCCCAGGCTGAATCTGGAATTCATATACTCTGTAAATGTACTTTTATTTAATACAGGAATCAAGAAAGGTTTTGGAATTATTGCACTGGAGAGCTTGATTGCGTAGTTACAGCTTGGAATTAAGGAATAACTGCGGAGCCGTAACACGACGCGTCAGCCCGAGGGGAAGGGCGGGCGCTGCATCCCGCCTGCGCGGTTCAGTCCCTGTTCTGCCTGCCCGAAGACTGGAGCCCGAGGGCAGACTCCAGCAGCATCTGCCCGGCCCTGCCTGTATCCTGCAGCACCTCTCCCTCCGGATTGAGCCACCAAAACCCAGCGGACAAGGGGGGAGGCACCTGGGCGGCAGCGCAGGGTCCCAGGGCTCGGTCCCTGCGTTCAACACAAGCTGGCCCAGGCACTGTGGGGGGTGGGGGGTGAGGAGGGACCCCCAGCCTCCCCATTACGCTCACTGCTGGAGCCATGCAGTTAGAAAACCAGGAGCCAAGTTTGGCCCATGCAAAGACGAAGGAGGAGCTGCCCGGGCAGGGATGCGGCGTACCCCTGGCGCTGGGGAGCCACGCTCGGGGCACACTGCCAGCTCCCAGCGCTTGCAAAGCCCCAGGAAGCTGCTCAGAGCGGTGCGAGAGCCGGGGCCAGGCTGGGAGGTGGGAGAGGGCGTGCTGCGAAAATCGGGGCAGGAGTAACATGGAACATGGTAGCAATCCAGCCCAAGCAAAGACAGACATCTTCACTGTGAAAAGGTGATAGGACTCTCTCTAACACATCCATATGCATATATGTATATGCAAGCACATACCTGTGTGCGTATGTAAACATGCACGTGCCTTTTCTGTATTGCTACTTGCTTTTTAAAGATCTAGTGAACAAGCTAGGACAGAGCAGTGCACGTGTTGAGCGGCCCCCCTGCCATGGGAGAGGCTTTCCACTCCACCACCCCAGCTCCCTGGGCTCACTTTCCACTCCCGCTCCCTCCATCACCCACGTTTGGGCAGAGTCACTGCAGCAAGGAAAGCAAAGGTGACACCAAAGGGGTGGCTGGACCACACTGCTGGTGGCCACGGGGGCTCGCCGGTGCCCAGATGGCATTCAAGATGCCTCGTGGCCCATGCCCGCTTCTCTCTTACCTGGGCAGAGCCAAGGTCAGAGGCAGCACACGGGATGCTCCAGGCTGCTCCTTTCGGGGTGCATTCATGGCTACAGGGTATTTCATCCTGGTGTCCCCCATCACATCCCAGGGCTGGTCCCTCCGTGCTCCCGGGCAGGGCTGCGGAGGGTGCGGCAGGCATCAGGGGCATGGCGTGGTGCTCTGCCTGCGGAAAGCTTGGTTGCTTTGGCAAGCATCCCAGTTCCTTTGGCTGAAGGCATTTAGGCAGAGGCCACTGGAAAAAGTGATGCACTCTCCACACATGTGTGCCACCGGCGGCGTTAATCACCACACCAGGGTGCCAGCACTTACCCAAAACCAAAGGGGACATCTTGCCATAGCTCCCTGACTTGCAGGGGGAGTGCCCTGCCCCTGGCAGCCCCCCAGGGTCCCTGCCACCCTGCTCCCTG
>NW_009258681.1:662775-664531 GCF_000687185.1 Egretta garzetta
TGCCGCCCTGGCGGCCCCCCGGGGGGCCCTGCCTCCCTGGCAGCCCCCCGGGGGTCCCTGCCCCCCTGCGCTGGGTACAGCACAAGCACGTCCATTTGTTGTCACTAAGAAACCATCCCAAACAACCCACAGCTCGCCCTTCACGGGCACAAGAGGCAGAGCCCCGCACCACTCCCGTCGGGGCCTGGGAAGGTGCCCATGTGCATGCACACACTCGTGTGCCTGTGAGATGCCCCCACCCAAGGCACCCACAGGTGCTTCTGCCCCCAACACAGGCACATTTCAGAGCACCAGCAGCACCCACTCCCAGTTCCTCCATTTCACCCAGTCACACCGCACTCCAGGATGCACAGATCCTGGTCCCGAGCGTGTCACACAAAGGCTGAGCCAGGGGCAGACCTGGGGGCAGACCGGGCTGAGCCAGGGGCAGACCTTTCCTTTCCACAGCTACCAGAGCCACCACAGATCACCCCATCTCTCCCTCCTCCTGGGGCTGCTCCCCTCTAACTCCCACGCAGGGAGCCGGGGGGGCTCTCCAGAAGCAATATTCCATCCTGCCTGCAGCCAGCATCCCTAAATACACCACAGCAACCTTTCCCTTTGCCCCTCCCTTCCCTGACTGCAGCTGGGACCCCCCCAGTCCTTACAGCCCCACCTCACCTCCCACGTCCCCAGCCCAGCAGAGAGAAGGACAAAGCAGAGGAGCAGAAAAAAAAACGCCCAAGGCACCATTCCCAGCTCTGAGAGCCTTCTAGCTGGGCTCTTACATTCACTGGGGGCTTTTATAGCCTAGAGGTGGCTGCTAATTAACTCGGAGTAATCAGCACCAGTGCAAAACCTAATCTGGTGACTCCCTAAACATGTGTTCCTTGCTCTGAGGTTGATTTTGCCCTGTGCCAGGGTCTCGAGAGGAGCTGCCAATGCTCATGTGGTCTCTGAGCAGCCCGGAGCTGGGGCACGCACCCCAGGGGCTCCTCTCCCCGCTCCTTGCCTGGGTTTCGGACTCTCCCTGGGTGCTTGTTGAGGGGAGGGGGGCACCCTGAACACCCCCGCCGCCTCTGCTCCCCCCTCCCTCCCAACATCACATCTCCGAGCAGATCCACAGGGAGGGACCGTCTGCCCGCTCGGCCCCCCAGCCTGGGGGACCATGAGGAAAAGGCATTTTGTGGGAGGGCTGCGGCATCGCCTGCGCCGGTGGGTGCGGGGATAGGGTCGTGGGGCAGCAGCCGCCCCGGCCGGCTGATCCCCGCCGACGGGCAGGGCTAACGTGTCGGGACGTGCTGAGGAAGGGGGTGAAAAATGCTTTGCTGCACGTCGGTGCCTCCCTGCTCCGCCAGCCGCTGCGTGAGTTACGCCGGCTTTAAAGCTTGCTGGCAAAACATACAGAGAGAGAGAGAACAGCCTCCACGCTCCAGCCACCCCCAGGGTATTAATCAGGCTGAAAATATAAAAACAACATGAAAAACGCCATCTATGGGGTGCGCGGCATCAGACACTCGCTCCGGGAGCCGGGCCAAGTGCTCGTACCTTGACTCTCTCATAAATACGCGCCAGGGAAATGCATTATCTCTGGAGTGCTTTAAGCCCATTTCAGTTTCAGGGCAAACCAGTCCAAGGCACCTGCTGCATTTTAATGCTTCCTCTCCATCACCTATAGGGATGCTGAGATTTGAGAAACCGCCCCGCTGCCACCCTGGCCTTCCCAACCAGGGCTCTGGGGAAGGAGGCACCAGCAGCGCCGGCATCGGCAGTGCCA
>NW_009258681.1:664778-665882 GCF_000687185.1 Egretta garzetta
CGCCGGGAGGACGCGGGAGCGTGGGCCGAGCCGGGGCGAACGGATGCGCCCTGGTAAAAGGTACAAAGGCTCAGTCATGCTGGAGCCCGAGGAGCAGCCTTGATGAAGAAAACATGCCCTTCGCATTGCTGTTCCCTCCCCGTAAAGCCATAAACTCCTTTCAAATGCTTCATGTCCCTAACTTTTGGATGTCATTAAACTTTATTAATTTACTCCAAATGTCTTCACTCGTATTCCAGCGCAGCTAACCCCATCAAAAGGATAAGAGCACAGTGCTTAGACAGCACTTCTTCTCTTCAAAGCCTGTTACTGAGATTAATTGCTTCTCTCAAGTCCTCTGTGAAGGAGGTACATGGGGATAATTGTTATTAGTGCTGGGTGCGAGGTAAGAAGCAGGGTCCAAGGTAAAAGCGGGGACCTGAGCTGTCACAGCGCCGGCGGGAGCGGGGGCGTGTGCGGGCTGCAGGCGCAGGAGGGCGAGGGAGCTGCAGGGAGGCCCCCGGCACCACGGCTGGGCTCCATCCCTGATGGATATTCCCGCAGCTCCTTGGGGAGAGGCGAAGCCCAGGTGGGCAGCATGGTGCCAGGGCAGAGCTGCAGCCCCGGGGTGCCTGGCAGCCCCCGCCGCCGAGCATCTTCCCTTGGACGAGCGCTGAGCTTGTCCTCAGCTCCCCGCTGCTCTTCCCAAAGCGCTGCTGCCTGCCAAGAGCCTTGTGTGCAGGCAGAGATCCCTCCTCCTTCCTGATTTATCCCATGATGTCACCGATCCCAGTCCTTCCTGACATCACCAGTGACGTCATGAGTCCTTCCCCCCATCCCTGGTGCGGCAGCGGGGCCGGCCAGGGGAGGACAGTGCGGTGCTGGCCGTTCTCCACCCCGGCTCAAGGTCCTGCGCTCCGTGGTGTTAAGGAGAGGTCAGCAAACCCAGGGCACCGGCTCCCGGGCTGCACAACCCCCCAAAACGCTCCCCGTCAGCCCCCGGGGCTGAGCAAGCTGGTACCCGTGGAACGGAGCATCCTGTGGGAAGTGCCACGAGCCCGGCGCGGCTGCGCTGGCCGCCGGTGCCATCAGCGCCGAAGCAGCCTCAGCCGTCGGCTCTGGCGG
>NW_009258681.1:666328-666750 GCF_000687185.1 Egretta garzetta
CACCCTCACCGCCTCTGCTTTTAAATGCTCTGCCAAGCTGGCGAAGCCCCGCGCTGTGCTGCCAGGCTCCTCCGCACCGTTCCCTCCGGTGCCCAGAGCCGGATGCCTTTCCATTTAATTAATGGTCCCGTGCTTTCTATAGCTCACCAGGTCCCGGGAGCGCAGTCACCACCGAGCGTTTCTGGCAGGGAAGGAGCACTTGTTTCTTTATGATATGGAATAGTTTCAGCATTAGTTATTCCTAAATCATTCTGGTTTATGAGCAACCTGACAATTTGGCGAAGGCAGCAGGCCTGGGGCCGTACCAGGCACTAATAAAACCTCGGGAAGAGCCGTGAGCCCGTGCTGGCAGCAGGCTGCTGGGGGAAGGGGGATTACCCGCGGGCACCTCCGCCCCCGCCCCCCCCCGGGCCGCGGGGCGC
>NW_009258681.1:667141-668254 GCF_000687185.1 Egretta garzetta
TCTGTCCCCTTTGCTCTAGGGGACAGGGAGAAGTATTTGGGGAGGGTGATCTGCCATCAGGCCTCGCTGCGCTTGTCCAGGAGTCAGAGCTGCTCTTCTGCCAGCCCGTTTGTCCCACGGGGTCACCGTGACCCCAGGAGCCGCAGCCGCGCGGATGCGCACTCCGGAGCCGGCAGATGATGCTCCAGGCTCGGCTGCTGATGCAGGAAGAGGAAAAGGGGGCAGGGGCCTCACCAAAATGCCCAAATGGGGCACAGTAGCCTCTAAACAGCATCTGGGCACAGCGCCCAGGCGCTCTGCCCCGGGCTGGCACTTTGCACCCTGAGCAGGCTCTGGACCAGCAGGGGGTCCAACCCGTGGTCCCAGCCCGGGAGCTCCCGCAGCAGCATCTCCAGCAGAGACAGACCGTGCTGCTGCTTTGGGCTGTCGGTCTGGCAGTGGGAGGGTCTGGGAGAGGAAGATAAATGGACATGATACATAGAAGTAACAAGCGCTTTGTGGAAACCATGAAGAAATAGCGAACAGATTAAAATAGAGGATCTATTTTTGGAAGGCCTGGCACAGGACCTGACCCAGAAAGCCACCTGCAAATCCGGCCAGCGCTGCTTCCCTGTGCTTAGACCCGGCCAGCTCTGCTCGGAGGATCGAGGCATCCCTGCCCTGCTGCAGGCAAGGTGCTTGGAGGGGCCGGGAAACGCCACTCGGAGCCCCAGGCGGGGGGGCTGCCCTGCTGCAGGACCCCAAGGGGCTCCCGGGGAGAGTGAGGGCGGCTCGGGAAGGCTGGAGGGATACGAGGGCTGCTGGAACAGCCCCTTTACTGTGTGCACACTGGGACTGGTTACAGGCCAGGTCAATAAAAGAACTGATTTTAGCCACTTATGGCTGAAATAATTGCCACTTGCGTGCCAAAGGTTCCTTATTGGAGGGCAGTGGGTGATGCTGCGGCTGGGGCTCACGCAGCCCCCCCTTGGGCTGGGCATCGCTTGCTGCTGTTTTGCTCCCCCCAGTATTTCTGCTGCCATGGAGAGAGGGGGCCTGGGTGTCAACGGTGGGTGACCAGAGCAAGCCATGGGCACCGCTCCCTTGCCCGCGCCGCAGGCAGCCTTCCCTCCG
>NW_009258681.1:668937-669788 GCF_000687185.1 Egretta garzetta
GGCGCCCTGTGCGCAGCAGCCAGCGAGGGCTCTGCTGCCCGAGCCAGACCCACCCCCTGCCCCCGTCACTCCGCCTGTTTTCGGCTGGTCACATATGGAACAGGTTATGGTTTTATAATCATCTTTATGCAATCCTTTCCTTTTCTTTTTTTTTTTTGTTCAGTCCCAATATCATTCCATATAATTCCCCCCCTCTCCCCCCCAAAGGCCTTTCAAGCCCGTGTCCACGGGAGCCTGTGCAAAACCTTTCGAACGCCGTCCTTCCCCATCCCTCTCCAGGAGGGAGGCCTCTATCCCATCTTCCCACCGCCTGCACGCTCCCTCCCTCCTCTCGCTGACAACTGCAAATCGCTCCCACAGTCTATTCCCCGCAGGAAACCAAAAGCAGAAGGAAGGGGCAGGCGGCAGGAGCAGCTCTGCTTCTCCTCCGGCCAGGTCCCCGATTCCTGGCGCTCCTCCTGCGCTCTGCCGCAGCTCCGGCCGCAGGGACGCACCCTGAGCTCCTCTGACGAGGACCTGGAGCGTGACCAAAGCCTCCCGCTCCTCGCCATCAGCCCAGGCACGCTATGCTTGCGCTGGGCATCGCCCTTTCCCTCCCCGCACTTGCCCTTCCCTCCTTCCACTGGGATTTCTCGGGCAGGGGGAGCCACCCTGGGCACGGGCGGCGCGGCCGCGGGGGGCTGGGACCCGACTGTAGAAAACGCAGGGGAGATGTGAGCCCATGCTGGCGGCCGTGCCGGAGGGGGGCGAGGAGGTGGTGGGAGCCAGCACCCTCCGAGCACCCCCCCAGCACCCCTGCCTGTGCCGTGGGTGTGGGGGCGGCTCGTCGGGGCCGGGATGGCGCGGCCGGG
>NW_009258681.1:670171-671570 GCF_000687185.1 Egretta garzetta
GCTCCGGCTCAGCACGCCACCGCGTCGCCCGGGCACAGCAGGCACGTGCCTGCCCGCGGCACCGCGCTGGTGTCTCCCTGCAGAGCAGCAGCAGGGACGTGTGCGGGAGCCTGGCCCGGTGGGAGACGGATCGGCACGTCCAGCCGTCCGGAGGGGCATCAGCAGGGCCCAGGGAATGCGCCGATACCGGGGACGAGGAGCAGGGCGAGTGAACTTTTTGAGGCTCTGAGCAAATGTTTCCTACTTCAGAGAGCGCCTAGCGCTTGGAAGGGAGCGGGAAAGGTGTCACGGAGACGCCTGGCCTTGCCAAATGGGGGCAAGAGAGCAGTCCGTGTGCCAGCAGCCTTTCATCCTGCTTGTGGCTTCTCTAGCCACGCTAGCCCATCCTTCTCTGTACAGGGCATCAGCTCGAGGAGGGAAAGGGAGCCCGCCCTGACACGGCAAACTGGGCAGCACGGGCCCCCCTCCTGCCGGGAGCTGGCACGGTGCCGCGCGCTCACGTCGCGCTGGCCATGAAAGCAGGCAGGGCTTGTGGTGCAGGCAGGGCAAAGGCAGAGTGCGTGTTCCCACTGTAAATAAAATGGGATGATTAATTAAAGTGCGAGTCTGCTGCCAAAAGGAAGAATGGGGCTCAGGTGGCTAATTAAACGCAGGCTGCAAATCCAGCCAGAGAGTTTCTGCCTTATGGTCGCGCACGCAACATCTGCTCCATTAAGATTGCAAGAGATAAAGGCAGGAGAGGTGCAAGAATGTCGGAATTCCAGGAGAGTCGCCATGGCAGACCCTCCGCCGCAGGGATCTGCTGCCGCCCAGCACCCACCAGCCACGGGATGCACAAGGCACGGCCTGAAGCTCCGCAGGGACAGGGGACATCCCTGGAAATTCCTCCTCCCCCATGGACACAGAGCAATGCACCCCGATAGCCGCCGCCTCGCCCAGCAATGCCAGCAGCGCTGCCAAGGGGGGGGCTCTGCTCCCGCCCGTGCATCAGGGTCGTGTTAAATAGCACCAGCGCGGGGCAGAGCCCGCTTCACCCCAAAACAGATGGGAGGGTGCCCTGCGCCCCCCCTGCTCTCCAGCCCAGCAAACGTTGCTGGGGCTGCACGGGGTGCAGCAGCACCGGCGAGGTCGCTTCGGGGCCGGGCTCCCCCTCTCCTCTCCCTCCCCAAACATCTGTGCAGATGTTAACAGGCGTGGCAGGGCTCGGTTTTCGATACGAAAGGCAAAGGTTTAGAGTTGAGCTCTTGGGTAAGCGACACCAAGAAAGTCAAAGTTTAATTGGCGTTCCTGCCCGGGATGAAAGCCCATGGCTGCCGGGGCTGGCAAAGGCTAAGAGGGGCCATTGGTCACGGGCCGTAAAGGCCACACACAGGCGGCACCGGGGCAGGTCTCCCCCACC
>NW_009258681.1:671626-672782 GCF_000687185.1 Egretta garzetta
CCCCCGTGCGGAGGCAGTGGTGCTGGGGAGCATCCCTGCGCGCGTCCCCCGGCAGCCTTCGGTCCCCACCTACTGCAGGGCTCAGAGGGGGTCGTCTTCCAAAAGCCTCTCCCGGCGGCGCAGGGCTCATCGCACCCATCTCGCCGCCAGGGCTTCCTGGTGGGGAGGATTCAGCATTCGGACCTGGGAAATCTGCCATAAAGCCCCTTCCCGGGCGGGCGAGCTTGGGACCTGGCAGCAAACGCTGCCAGCACCCAGTGCCGGCTCCCCAGTGCCAGGCAGGAGGGCAGGACGGGAAACCCGGTGCTGCCAGGCAGAGCCCGGCAGCCTGCAGGGGGGCACGGCGTGCAAGGGCTGCCCGGGGGCCCCATCAGCGCTGCCCCATCCCCGTCCTTGCCTCCCCCGCAGGCTGGATCCCTCTGCGAACCGGGGGGGGGCTGAGGACAGGCACGGCCAGCGTGTGGGACGCCCTGTGCCCCCGTCCCAGTTTGCAAAGGGGCCAGGGGGTTCGGGCATCGCTTCCAAACGCCCGTGATGAGAACAAAGAGCGGCGGGCATCTGCGCTGCTGGCCAGGCTCTGCCCCGCGGAGGGGGTCACGCACGTGAGCGGCAGCAAGGGGCGTATTCACCAGACTCCCCAAACTGCCTGAAAACAGTGATTACGTTAAACGCAAGGTCTGGCAGATGCAAGTCAGTCATTTCGCTTCTGATGTAACTTGCTCGCAGTGCCAATGTCACGGGGAGGGAGCTGGGCTGATGTTTCCCATTAGCACGAGAGCCCCTCGCTCTGCTGCAAGCCCTTCCCACTTTAAATGCTTCCCTGGGAACATGGAGCCGCTAAATTCAGCTACGGCCTCAATCCCTTTTAACTCCTGTGGTGCAGGGGAGCTTCAGGCCCCAGGGGAGCGGCTCTGGCTCGGTTTGGGCTCATCAGAGAAGACAAAGCAAGCGGAGAAACATCCTCCGTACTAAATCAGTGGAGGCACGCGGGCTGCTGCGGGGGAGCACCGGGATCGGAGCCGGGGCAGCGTTCCTCTGCTCGCCCCCTTGATCCAGGGCTGCTGCAAAGGACGGGGCTCGGGTCGGCAGGTCGTGCCGTGGCTTTGCCTTGCTGGGGGAGCCCTGGCAGAGGGGAGAGGAGCTGGGCTGGGGCAGC
>NW_009258681.1:673631-675834 GCF_000687185.1 Egretta garzetta
GCCCCCCAGCGCGCCCACCCCCCCGGCCCCGCCCCTGCCAGCAGCCCCCAGCACGGCAAAGCTCCGAGGTTGGTGACAGTCTCTCGGAATGGCCACAAGGAGCAAGACAGGATCTGAGCCCATACCCCATCTGCCCCTGTGGCTCAGCCAGGCACCTCGGGGAAAAGTCAAGGGATGCTGGAATTACAGAATAATCTGCTGTTACAATCCGTCCCTATCCTCGTTAGCCGGTGTACGCTCTGCAGCAGGAGGCTTCTCCCTTGCTATTTTTCTGCAGTCCCTTGGGCAGCCCCTTGAGACGTCCTGTGGGGAAGGGGACGCCGGCCAGGGAAGCACAGGGGTGACAGGGACAAGCTGTGCGGGTGGCCTGGGGTGCCCCGCGAGGAGGAGGTGCTGTGATCTGCACCGACGGATGCATTAGACAAAGCGGGAAGGCTGGCTTCAGCTCTGACACCACTGTGCTCGAAGTCAATAAAAGCTCCTATAAAATAAAAACTTATCCTGCTCCCTCTCTGTCCTCCTGCTCTGTCCCGTGCCTTCCCACAGGATCGCTAAAGTCTCCCCTGCGGCTGCAGCTCCATCCCCAGCGGATGCAGCACCCTGCCCGTGCTCCCGCTCCCGGCCCCTCTCCTGCCCAGCCTCCATCCCTGCCCGGGCCCATGGCAACGGCCCTGACGTCTCCCACACCTCCAGGGTGATTTGATTACGTGGGCTACGCACGAGAAAGTTCCTGTTGGAGCAGAAATGGATCTAATTATCGACGCTGATGGCAGCCCAGGCTCTGCAGAGGAGCAAGGTGCCGGGGAGGGGGGGGAGCGCCGGGCGGGAGCCAGCTCAGCAGCGTCCAGGAGCTCTGCTCTGAGTGCGGGGACAAGGACGGAGCTGAGGCTGCTTGAACTGGGCACAAGGGAGGACCAGACACCAAACCTCTCCTCCTCCCCGCTCCCTGCCCCGGCAGCTGATGCTCTCCGGGAGGATCCGGGGGGGGTGGTCCAGAGCTCCCGGTCCTCCCGTGCCCCGTCCTGCGCCCGGGCAGCATCACGCGTTGCGAAGGAGGGCAGAGCTGCTGGGGTAAAAATCCAACCCGGCCCCAGCTTTCGACCAAGTGGCTGCCGTTGGTGCTCTGTAACGGGTTGTGCAGGGGGCAAATCGTGGTGGGAAACGTCCCCCCCCGAAGCTGCCGGCGCTGGCTGGCGGCGGCAGAGGTGGGCAGACCTGATCCCCTCTGCTGCAACCCTGCTGGGGAGGGAATAAACTCGGGGATGAAGGGGAGCGTGGGAGCGCTGCCTCCCTGACCACCATCCAGAAGCGGGCACGGGAGGGAAAATCCCACCTTGCTCGGGGCTGCATCCCCTCCATTCCCCGTGCCCTTGCTCCAGCACGGGGGGGGGGCCGTGCTGCTGGGGAAGGCGAGCTCCCCCACTCCGCAGCTCCTCTTTCAAAGAGCCTCGGGTGAGGATTTTCACTCCCTCTTTCCTCCAATTTCAATGAAACTGCAATTTTTATGCAGGAAAAAAAAAAAAGCCTTGAAAAAACAATCTCTTGGCATGTTTTTGAGGCAAAAATCCCCTTTTTCTTGGAAGACAGGCCAAAGCCTAGCCCGTGCTCGCTTGGAAATGGCCCTTGTTCTCTTTGAAAAACAGCCCAATTTTTTGATGGAAAATTGGAGAACAGGCCCAGGCTGGCTCCAGGAGAGCATGCGCGGGGCAGCAGAACTTTCCATGAAATGCCCTGGAGCCTGCAACAGAGCAAAAACCCTCGAAAGTGGAATTCCATCAGCCCAACCCGGCGTGGTGCCGCTGCTGTGGGCTTGAGGAAAGGCAGGACCCCCCCAGCCCACGGCCGGGCTTTCTCCAGCCTGATATGTGACACGAACCCCCCCCAAAATTTGCCCTGCTCACGCAATGCTGGCGCGACGTGTTGCCCCATAGGATTCCTATTAAAATGTGATTTCCTCCTGCTTATAATTTCATTATCTGAGGCATTTGTGTAGAGCATCGACCAGGCAGGTGATGTATGGGTGGGGGAGCTAAATGAGAGAGCGTGTGCGCTTTTTAATGGGGGCTTGCAAGGAGACGCCAAATAATCAAGGCTGGATACTGCTGCCATCATTTACTGGGGCCTGACGTGGCGAAATGCTTCATCGAGGGGTTATTGCCGTTTAACACATCTTTCACTTTTTCCTTCTCCCCTGAATCGAGTG
>NW_009258681.1:675861-677295 GCF_000687185.1 Egretta garzetta
CCCCGCGCCGCCCGCCAGCAGCAGCGCGGTGCTGATGTATGATGCTGATGTACGATGCTGATGTACGATGCTGATGTACGGTGCTGATGTACGATGCTGATGTACGCCGCCATCGCCCGCGCCCGGCAGGAAGCGTGTTCCTCCTCTATTTATCAGCACTTGAGGTGTTCCATGAAAATGCAGAGGCAGGGCGGTAGACTGTAAATTCATTTTGCCTCCCACCTCCCTGTCTGCAGGCACCTTGCGTGGGACCGCAGCGAGGGGCAGCGTTTGCTGTAGCTCCCCCCTCCCCAGCAGGGTACGCTGGGTGGCCGCTTGCCGGGGGCAAGGGAAAAGGCAGATTTGGCTCCATCCAGCAGCCTGCAGGCTTGGCGGGGCTGGGGGTGCCGGGGGGCAGCCCCTGGCTCCGGCCGCGGGCAGACGATGCTCGGCCCCTCGCTGCCACTTAGCATTCGCCCGGCGTCTGAGGAATAAACACCGCTTTGTTTTAGGCCCCCTCCCTGCGCAGGCAAGAAGCACTTAGGGGCTTTCATAAGCTAATCTGCATAATAATGCTGGAGAATTCTTATCTCCAGTGATCCCAGTGTCAAACCCCCCCCAATCCCGCCACAAATTACGGCGAGGAAGCCCCGGGGAGAAAATGACACTGGTGGGGTGGCGGGAGCGGGGCTGGCGTGGGAGCTGCTCCCATGCCACGCGCTTTCAAGCAAACGTCTGAGCAGGGGTGGGGGGGGCGCGAGCAGGGAGGAAATTTTGGGTGGGAGAGGCCGGGCCGTGCTGCCGGGTGGGATGCGTGTGGCTGCCTGAGCCTCGTTCACCCGGATCGTGAGCAAATGCGGGTCTGCTGGGGGATTTGCGAGGTGCCCACCAACCTCCACCGCGGGCGGGGGGCTCAGGACCACCCCAGCCTGCCGCCAGCCCCGTGGGAATAGGGGCCACGTAGCAGATGGGTGATTGCTAGGGAAATGCTGATTTACGAGCAGCAAAACCTGCTGACACCATCACTCTCCGGTGAGGGAGACGTGTTTTCTCCGGCGTGCGGCAGGAACAGGGGCTGCTTTGAGCTGGAAGCCTTCCTGAGCTCCCAGCCCGCGGGGTGTGAGGCTGGGAGGTGATAACTTATGCAAACACACACGCCGGTACCCGGCCGGCTGAATTCAACATAAATCAAGAACTCTGGCTGTGCAAGAAAAACAAAGACGGTGAAATGAGGCAGGGCAAACGGAACAAAACAAAAGCCCGCTCCTAACGGAGGTGGTGACACAGACGGGGGGGGGACAGGCAGCATCACCCCAGCTGCAGCAAGCGCACAAACCCTCCCAGGGACAGGGACGGGGCTTGCTGGGAGCAGGGGCACCCAGCAGCCCTCTCCCAGCGGCTCCCACAGCCCCTCCCCTCCCCACAGCCCTTCCCCACAGCCCTTTCCCTCCCCCC
>NW_009258681.1:677675-679626 GCF_000687185.1 Egretta garzetta
CCCTCCCCCCCCGCCCCTCCCCTCCCCCCTTCCCTTCCCCACAGCCCTTCCCTTCCTCACAGCCCTTCCCTTCCCCACAGCCCTTCCCCACAGCCCTTTCCTTGCCCGCAGCCCTTCCTCCCCCGCAGCCCTTCCCCAGGGCCTCATGGCGGGTGGCCGTGAGGAAGAAGCTTTACTTGGCTTCCTCCTCCATCACCCCCAACATTGGGCACCCTCTCGTGGGGAGGCTTGGGCAGGATTGCGCTGCCAGCGCCCACCGGGCGCCTCGGAGGAGGCTTCCTGAGCCTGGGGAGGGGGAACGCAGCCCAGACACCCGTAAAACTCTCCCCAGAGCCACAGGGGGCTGAAAAGGAGCTTGTATAAAAGAAAAATGGGTCTCAGCAAGGTGCATAAATCACCTGTGAGCTCAGCGGGTGCTGGGAGCCGTGCCCACGGCGCGGAGCGTGATGGATGCGGGTGGTGGGGCAGCCGCCGTGAGCACCGAGCTCTTCCCAGCCTGAGCGTCTTGCTTTGCGGGGGACACACGGCCCCGGGGTGAGCGATGGCTTCAGTGTGGAGAGCAGTGGGGAAGGAGCCGCTGCTGGAGCCTGGAAAAAGCAGGAAAGAGGAGGAAATCACACCCGGCACGGGCTGCTAACCCGCTGCTCGGAGCCAAGGCCAGAGCAAGCCCAGACCTCGCAGCAGCCTGCTCTAAGTCTGGGGGTGCCCTGGCCCGGGCTGCTCACCAGCTTTTCCTGGGTGACTCCGGCCACGAATGCAGCTGACATCCCTGATGCCGATAGTCCAAACCTCCTCCTCCTCGGGCTGGGGACCGCGGGGAGCTTTGCTGCCCACGTGGGCTGTCGCCGTGCCTGCGAGCCAGGCACGAGCCGGGGCTGAGCACGGTCTGGCCCGGACCTGGGCTGCAAACCGCAGCGGCAGGGCTCAGGGGTGATGCTGGGCGCAGCAAAGCCGGGCTGGGGGCAGCACCCCGCCCACAGAGGGGGCCGCTGGCAGGGGAGGCACGTCCTCCAGCACGGCGCCTGCGGGCTTCACACCCTGGCATGGGAGGTGCTGGAGTCTGAGATCACATTCGTCGGTCCAAGAGCCTCCGAGAGGAGCCGGGAGTTCAGCTGACGCATCTTTAAATCATCGCTTCCCCTGTCCACAAGGAGTTCAGAAGTGACTGGCTGCAAGGTCCTCCCGGAGTCCTCGGAGCGCGCCAGGGTACTCCAGCCCAGGACATCAAGTACCGTAGGGCTGGGAAGCCGTTCGCTGCTCAGAGCTCAAAACAAAACCACGTGTGTCCCACCCCCCACTCCTCGAAACTTCCCCTTCCTCCCATAATGCAGGAAAAACATGGACGGGCATGGAAGGAAAGGGTCTGCTGGCGCCCTGGCCACCCTAAACGGCCCCGTTCGCAGGATGATGCTTGCAGTGCAGCACAATAAAACAGGACCTTTCTTCTGCCAAATTACATCAGGATTTACAAGGCATTTCCAAGATGGAAAAAATCGGGAATGATTGCGGTTGAGCACTAATTTCAGCTCCATGCGTGACAAACGCTCAGCAGGAGCAGACCGGGCCCCCTGCGCTGGCCGTGCCGCGGGGCTGAGCACCGGAGGTGGCAGCACAGGAGGATGCATTTCCCGGAGGGTGAAAGGGGAGGTGGGAAGGAGGGCGCTTGGGTCCCCATCCTGGCTTGGGGCTGATTTCCTGACCCACCCCGGGCTTTGCTTGCTTTGCTTTCCATGCGCCCTGGAAGCCGCCCCTGCTACGGGCTCCCGAGAGCCTTTGTATTTTTGGCGAAGAGCCTTACGGGTGAAGGAAGCAGCTCGCATGGAAGAGGACTGGTTTGGTCAATGCAGTGCAGAGCCCCTTGCCCTGCTCCAGCCAGCACCGAGCCGGCAGCACGCCCGGAGCACCGCTGGGTGGGGGGTGCTGGCTGCGGCCCCTCGTCCCCTGCATCCCG
>NW_009258681.1:680243-682070 GCF_000687185.1 Egretta garzetta
CCCCAGGGACGAGCCCCTGCCGGGAGAAGCCATACGCCGGTGCGGCGCGGCACTCGCAGCCCTCCCCGCAGAGCACAGACACCTTTTGTCGCCTTTCTGTCCTACTCCATATTTATCAGCCTGATTTGCATCGCGCTTTGCATGAGCCACTGGGCCGGTCGCTGCAAAGTGTCTCTCTTGAAGACAATCTGAAGTATGCATTTAAATAATTCCGCCGGCATTTTGACTTCCCGGGACAGAGCCTTTGTTTTATGCTCTTGCCAGCAAATTCCCGGTCAGATGGGCTCAGGTTTCCAGCGCGCCATTAGCACGCAGCCATTCCCATTGAGAGCTGCGGAGAATTTCCCTGTTTCCTTCCAACTCCGAGCAGCAGCAGCAGCCCGGGCTGCGGTGGAACCCGGCTCCTTCCTTAGGTGTCCCAGCGCAGCCAGGACAAAAACCTTGCTCGGAAATGCGCCGGCGGGCTGCGCGGCAGCGTTCCTGCCGACATCTCTCACCCCAGCAGTTTCACTGGAAGGTTCCTTTCCTACTGCTTCTAGCTCCATCGAGCGAGAGGAAATAGGGTCGTTATGCTTTTGATTTCAGACCCTAATTAGGCCTGAGGAAAGGAAATGGTGCTACTGAGGTAATGCGCTCCCTGCTCACCGAAAGGTCCCAGCGCCGCTCCGAGCTTTGGCAGGGCTCAGTCGTGCACAAGGTCCCTGCTCGGTGGTCCTGGGCCACAACAGCCCCATTGGGGGCTTCCAGCAGGGATGTGGGAAGGAACCACATCAGTACAACCTGGCACACGGGTGGAAGAGACACCAGGGTGACAGCTTGTACAGGAGAAACACTTGGGCAGCGCGAGGCCAGCGGGGATCGCCAGGCACGAAGGGAATCGAAGGGCCGAGGCATCATGGATGTGGTGCTTCCCTCCCTGGGATGTGTCAGAAAGGCTGGGCACTTCATTCCGAAAATGTCGTATTTCACTGCTGAATAGCTTCCCCGCTCCCCCCCAAGCCATCTGACCTCACGTTTTTTGTTTAAAAGTCGCCCCGTCATGGTGGGACAAGCCCTTTACAGAGAAGGGGTCTGACTTTGTACCAGTATGACCCAAACCTCACGGAGGATGGGATGCCCAGCCTGCTGCCATTGCCTACGCCATCGCTGCAATGCACAGCCAGCAGCTTATTTAACATTCACATCAAGTCTTGGATGTTTTAAATAGAAAGCACCTTTAAAGATGCGTGCATTGAAATGTGTACGAGAACGCGCACACGTAAACACGCGTGCCCGGGAGTCTGTGTCCTGCAAGGAGAGTGAGGGGAGCTTGGCCTCTCTCCAGCAGGAACTGTTGGTCTAAAAAAGTTAGAGGAAAAGCATAGCAGTCCTAAATTTCCCATTTCGGTACCGCATTCCCCAAATCTGCTGCCACAGCACTGTGGGGCCAGGACCGGGCAGCATGGGACCCCGGGGACGGGGACGCCAGGCCAGGGGATGGGTTTAACAATTCTGGAGAAGCAAGAAGTCCCCACAGGCAACAACCGAATAAGGTGTTTCTGCAAATGCATCTCTGGCCATTAGGGCAGGACCCAGCTCCTCGTCTGCTCCATGGCTCGGCTGCCTGGCGCGGTGGCTGAGCGCTCCAGCCTGGATCGATGCTCCCAGGCTTTATAAACCCACGAAGCACCCGGATTTATAGGCAGCGCGTCTCAGTGGCACCCGGAGGCCGCCTGTGCTTTGTTCTGAGGGGAGGGTTTAAACCTTTCCTGCTTCTCAGTAATTCTGCTTTGCAGAAAGCCATGGCTGCCAGCTGCCCCCAGCCCCTTCCCTGCCGCCCCCAAGGTC
>NW_009258681.1:682507-683693 GCF_000687185.1 Egretta garzetta
ATGGGGTGCTGGGGGGCATCATCTGCATGGGGTGCTGCAGGGCATCATCTGCATGGGGGGGCATCATCTGCACAGGGTGCTGCAGATCATCATCTGCATGGGGTGGCATCATCTGCATGGGGGGGCATCATCTGCATGGGGTGCTGTGGGGCATCTGCACAGGGTGCTGCATCTCTGCAGGGTGCTGTGCGCAGCCTGATTAGCCCAGGCACCACCCGGCCCCGCAGACTCTAATCAAAAGGAGACGAAGTGCCGACTTGATTGCAGCCGCTAAGTACCTTCATGGGCAGAAAATGCCAGGCGCTGGAGAGCTCTTCAATCAAACTGCACGGAAGATGGCACAGCAAGAGCCAGCACTCGGGGTTTGCCTGGGGACCAGCGCATGCTCCTGAGAGCGAGGATGATGAGGGGAGGAGGGGCGGGGAGCAGTCCTGTCTCCATCCCTGGGTGTCAGGGCGCAGAGGGCATGCTGAGCACGCCTTTGGGGCTGCAGGAGACCCATCAGCCAGGCTCAGCCACACTGACCTCACGGCTGCTTGTGGTCTGCAAATCTGTGAATCTGCGGACTTTAAGTATTTTCAAAGAATTTCCTGTATTTAAAGAGAGAGATGCTCTTAAGTGCTTCCCTGGACGAGGGCCAGAGCGCTGAGCGCCTGCAGGACGGGAGCTGGGCTGGGAGCTGCACGGCCACACGCCTGCTCCTGGGAGGGGAATATGCCCATGGGTGCATCTTCTCCAGAGGATGAGGTCCTGGCTCCCGCCTGCCGGGCTCTTGGGGATCCTGCCCCCGCCTGCCGGGCTCTCGGGGATCCTGCCCCCGCCTGCAGGGCTCTCAGCACCAGTGCATGAGATTCCTGATGCAAAGGGGAGCTCTTTGCATCTCCTGGGTGGCTTCCTGGGATGGTCCCTGCATGCTGGGTGTCACCAGAGGGGCTGCGGGGACATGCCCAGCCTCATCCCCGTGCCAGCAAGGCGCACTGCTGGGGCTGACAGCATCGGTCGGGCAGCATGAAAAAGCCTGCGCAGAATGGTGAGTTTAACAGTTCGTATCAACCTCCGCGCCCTTAGCACCCGTTAAAAGGAAGCCGTTCCACACGTCGTGTCAGTCTATAGGCAGGCCTTGCCGACACCAACGCCTGCACGCCCGGAGCAGCGCAGCACAGCACCCGCTGCGGAGAGCAGCCCT
>NW_009258681.1:683896-684363 GCF_000687185.1 Egretta garzetta
ACCGCGGGGCCCCCCGCGAGCAGCTCCCCGGGAAGCAAGGCCAGGGCGGGAGGTGCCGTGCCCGCCTTTGGCAGCGCTCGGCACAGACCCTCTGCCCATTGCAAAGTGCAGACCCTCTGCCCATCGCTCCCGCTTTGCTGTGAAGCTCTTTTTGCCCTGCACGCCGTGGTGGCCCCACGGGATACCTGTGCTTGCCCAGTGCAAGGCGGCTCCCATCCAGCCTCGTGCTGGCTGCTCTACGGCTTCCTGGGTGCACCGGGGTGGATTTCTTTCCCAATTTTCTATACTATTTCCCTTGGGCTTTCCAAGAAACAGGCTCTTGCTGCCCCACAGCTGCCTCTTCCAGCCCAGCACTGCAGCCCGCCCTGATCCCACAGCCTGACACACGGGAACCCCCCCCCAGCACAGCGGTGGGAAGGGAGGAGAGGTGCGAGGGGCTGCTTGAGTCATGTCTTGTAAATAATGCA
>NW_009258681.1:684542-686387 GCF_000687185.1 Egretta garzetta
GCCTTCTCCCCAGGGGATGGGAGCGTCCCTGGGCAGCGTGGGCAGCCCCACGCCTGCCGAGCGTGCCGGGGTCCCCGTGGCGGCCCTTCCCACCCCCTGCTCCACGAAGCTGCCCGTGGGTGCGAAACGCCGCGCGAGACAAGGAAAGCTTCACCTGGGGAAACGCAGACATTCCCAGAAGTGTGGGTCACGCTCCGGAGAAAACAGAGTGTTTTCAGCTGTCTGCTGGTAAGAAGGAAAGCAGAGAAGGGAAAACAGGTTCTGCTTTTGGAAACCGCGACCTTCCAGCCCCGAGATCAGGACACGTCAGCTCATCAGCGCCCATCTGCCAGAGCTCTGCGTGCACCGGAGGTGTCGGAGCCACAGAGAGCGTAATTGCTAAATAATTCATCAGAAAAGGCCGAACGAAGGCAAGTGGTGAGAGCGGCCCAGCAGAGTGAATATGCAGGCAGACCCCAGAAAGCTGGGGCTGCGGCATGGTATCCACTTTGCAGCGAGCTCGCTGTTGGCAAGAGCTGCTTGGAAAATTCTGGGAGGCTTCGCTTCCAAAAACACGCCTGTTGATTTTCCCTCCGTCCCTCCAGCAACTTTTGTGACATCATTTTCCCCTTATATCCCTCCTTCGCGTTTCTGTTCCGGACCGGGGTGAGGAAGGAGAGAGCAGCAGGACCTCCCCCGGCACGGCTCCCGCTTGCGTTGCCTCCACGTAATCCCGGAGCATCCCAGGGAGAGGCCGAGCCAGCACCCGCCACGGGGCCTGGGCAGAGCTGACTGGGTCATCCCTCGGCATTTGGGGGAGCCAGACCCCCCTAGAGCAGCGGCTGCCCCCCGGGGCGGCTGCTCCTTGCTGGTAGCGACCCCTCAGCTGCTTGCCCGGGCAGCGGCTCCTCTCCGCAGCCGAGCAAAGCTGTGTCCAGAAATTGCAGAGGGGCACGGCTGGCAGGTTCCTGGCGCCCGTCCCACAGGTTAAATCCGTCCCTGGCCACAAATTAGAGGTGTCTGTTGAGTCCATCTTAAATTACAGTGCAGAGTGGCCCTTGTAATTAGGAGCTTGGCTCTGAAAGCGCATCCCTGCAATGAGCGCCCTGCACACGCTTCTTCCTCCGGGGCGTAAATCAAGGCAGGGGGCCCCATCCTGCCCACAAAAGCACGTGGAGGAGGGCTCCAGCCTCAGGCACCCGTGGGATGATGCTGCCCGCCGCCTCGTGCCTGATTTCTGCCCAGCACAGCCCAATTTCCAGCTCTACGAGACTGGGACACAGGAGTGGCCAAACTGGGTTTTATCACTAAGCCCTCAGCTCCTTGCAGTGGGTCTGGCTTCACCACCGCTGCAGCCTTCACCAGTCCAGACTGGGGGCTGACCTGCTGGGAAGCAGCTCTGCCGAGAGGGACCTGGGAGTCCTGGTGGACGACAAGGTGGCCATGAGCCAGCAGGGTGCCCTTGGTGCCAAGAAGGCCAATGGCCCCCTGAGGTGCATTCAGAGGAGCGTGGCCAGCAGGGCGAGGGAGGTTCTCCTCCCCCTCTGCTCTGCCCTGGTGAGACCCCACCTGAAGTGCCACGTCCAGTTCTGGGCTCTCCAGTTCAAGAAAGATGAGGAACTCCTGGAGAGAGTCCAGAGGAGGGCAACAAGGATGATGGGGGGACTGGAGCATCTGCCCTAGGAGGAAAGGCTGAGGGAGCTGGGCTTGTTCAGCCTGGAGAAGAGAAGGCTGAGAGGGGATCTCATCACCACCTACAAATATCTCAAGGGTGGGGGTCACGAGGACGGAGCCAGACTCTTCCCAGTGGTGCCCAGCGCCAGGACAAGGGGCCATGGGCACAACCTGAAGCAGAAGAGGTTCCAG
>NW_009258681.1:686523-687055 GCF_000687185.1 Egretta garzetta
AAGGCTGAGAGGGGATCTCATCACCATGTACAAATATCTCAAGGGTGGGGGTCACAAGGACAGAGCCAGACTCTTCCCAGTGGTGCCCAGCACCAGGACAAGGGGCCATGGGCACAAACTGAAGCAGAAGAGGTTCCAGTTGAACATGAGGAAGAGCTTGTGGACTTGGAGGGTAATGGAGCCCTGGCCCAGGCTGCCCAGGGGGGCTGTGGAGTCTCCTTCTCTGGAGATATTCAACCCCAACCTGGCTGCTGTCCTGTGCCCCCTGGCCCCCTGGAGCCGGCTTGGGCAGGGGGGTGGCACTGGGTGAGCTCTGGAGGGCCCTGCCAACCCCAGCCAGGCTGGGATTCTGGGATTCTGTGATTCTGTGATTCATCGTAAAGAGGGAAAGGGCAAAGCACCCAGATTTGAAAAAGAACCCTCTCCACAGGCGAGCAGGGGCTGTCAGCCGTGCCCTGGTTGAGCGGGGCATGGCGGAGGGGTGGCAGACTGAGGAACACCCGGGGAAGGGAGGCTGAGCAGCTGCAAAACC
>NW_009258681.1:687446-688450 GCF_000687185.1 Egretta garzetta
GCGATGTTTTCACACGGAGCTGCTGCCTCGCCGGAACAAAGCAGAACGGAAAACCCGCAGGCTTTTGTACCGAAACCTCACGGTCTCTCTTGCAGATAAAATTTCACATTCTGGTTTGTTGTTTTTTAACCAGAATAACCTAAAACATTTCAGAAATGTGCTCCCTAGCCCAGCCCCAGATGCCTACCAGCATCTTCACCCCAGCAGCCCCGGCCCCAGACCGCCCTGCGCTCCAGATGCGGCCGCGGTCTGCTGCGGCTGGAGGGAACCGGACACGTCCCGGGCAGGCCCCCCCTGCCCACCTAATATTTCTGTGGGCTTGCAATTGAGAGCAAAACCACTCACTCCCCTCTTCCCGCTGCCGCTGGTTTCGGCTTTGCTGCCGGAGCCGCCGCCTGAGCCCATTCCATCGCCTGCACGGCGCTGGGCACAGCAGGGGACACTGCCTGCGGCACGGGGGGTGTGTTGGGGGTCCCGTCACCCCCTCGGTGGCAGTGCTATCCCTGGTCCAACTCCTGCAGGCTGCAGCTGGGCAGGGTCTGTGCCCCCCAGGCCTGTGCCATCAGATGTAGGCTTGGGCCACGGTCCCTTCAGGACGTTTGTCACCTAAAAATGCCACCTGCGTTTTCCTGCACTGCTGTAGTTTGTAATCGGTGCATATAAATACGTGCACGGGTGTATATATATATATATATATATATAACAGGAACACGGCTGAGCGAGAGGGCTATTTAAAGCCCGGGCGAGGAGGAGGACCAGCGCCAAGCCCGGTTTTTAGGAACAGGGCATAGGTGCAAGCTGAGGACACAGCCCCAGCCCGGTGGCCGCGCTCCAGGGTCACGGACCCATCGCCTGGCAAAAATAGGAGCGTACGGAGGGGTTGGAGGAAGTTTAAATAAACACTGGAGGCGGCGCGGGGCGGAGCGGCCGAGTCCGGCTGCACGGCACAGAGAGCCCCTGCCCAGCTTTCCCCCCCCCCCCCCCCGCCCCCCACCGGGCACCCC
>NW_009258681.1:689673-690463 GCF_000687185.1 Egretta garzetta
GGGCCCCCGCCCGGTAGCCCCCCCGCCAGCACCGCGCAGGAGGCGGCTGCGGCATCCGGAGGCACCGTGCGACGGCACGGTGCGGGTGGACAAGACCTTGGGCTGTCGGTGTCACGACTCCTCCGGGCATCCTCCTCTCCCTGAGCTCGCCGGATTGCAGCTGGTAAACCCAGACCAGTGCTCCCAGTGCCTGGCTGCGGCGCAGATGTACCTGCTGCGGGCTCAGCCCCGCTCCGTCCCCAGGCAGCCACCGCCCCCCGCTCGGGGCCAGCTGGCAGGTGACGATGCTGGGGCTTTGTCTCTGGCCTATGATGTTGCCCGTGATTTATAGGTCATTTTACAGCAGCTGTAAAGAGGCTGTAAATTATAGGAGGGGCATAAATTAGCCACGGACCCCTTTACTGGCCATAAAGATCTAAGGCCCACCACAGCTGCCTTTGGAGCTGGCACCCCGGGAGCATTCCCGAGGACAGCCAGGGGTGTCTTCAGCCAGGCCAGCGGGGCCGCGCTGAGTTATTTAGCACGCCTCAAATAAATGAGCCCTTTTATTCCAGCGAGGCTGGGGAATCGGCGGGTGACAGGTGGGGAGGGGCCGGTGCGATGGGGGCAGCCCGGGGGGCCGGGGGCTCCCCGACGGGTCCAGACCTTCCCCCCCACCTTGTTTTGCTGAGGGGGGAGAGGACGTGCTGTCCCCCCCAAGGGTCCTCGGTGCCAGGACCCCCAGCCCAGCAGCAGGATTTGGTGGCCCAGCCCCGCAGCCATCTGCACGATGCAGCTGCGGGACAGTGGG
>NW_009258681.1:690662-691686 GCF_000687185.1 Egretta garzetta
CCCGGGTCCCCCAAATTCCTCTGCTGGCCGCCCTGCCGCAGCGGCCGTTGGTGCCCTGCTGTTCTCCAACACGACCCTGGAGCGCAAACAGCTCCGCAGCTCCTCGCCGTCCCGTTAATTACACTGCGCCTTAACAAGAAGGATCAGGCGGAAGGGATTAAACTTTGAATCTGCTTCCGCGGTCCGAGTGCACGGGAGAGAAAAGCGGCTTTATCCATTCAAAACGGGAGTGATTTTTCACACCAGCTCCAATCCCAGCGCTAATCTCCTTAGTGTACCCAGCCCGCCGTCAGCTCCGCACGCAGGCAGGGCAGACAGGATGGTCCCGGCCCCAACCTCACTATCTTCCCTTCTTTATCCAGCTTTTTCTCCTGCCAGACAGGGATGGAGGTGTCGGGGCTGTGACGGGGCGAGCAGGGGACTTTGCAACCCCTGCCCCAGCGCTCGGTGTGCTCGAGGGACCCTTTTGGTGGCTTCTCCCCCACCTTTGCCTCCTTTCCTCCTCCTCCTCCTCCTTTTCCTCCTCCTCCTCCTCACCACCGGACAAAACAGCATGTTTGGGGAATTTCTGCCAGCGGCTCTGTGTTTCCTCCTGCCTGGGGCTGCAGCTGCTCGCCGCATGGCCGGAGCACGGGAAGCACGGGTTTGGGATGAAGCCTGTTCCCAGGCATTTCAGGCAAGAGCTTCCAAGCATTGGGGTCCACGCACGCACAGCGCCAGCGGAGCCCCTGGTCCCTGGAGCCACCCCAAACCCCGCGGGTGGGCGCAGGGTGAGCAGAGCTGCGGCCGGGCAGCCCTGGGGTGCGTCCGCAGGAAGGTTTGGGCCGCTCAGCATCGGCAGGCCGGTACGTTACACAGATAGAGATGGATGTCCGGGCTGGGACTCGCCCAGCTAGAGGGTGGGGACTGTTCTGCCCAGCGACTCTGTCAACTGGAGCGAGCCCCTTGTGTGGGCATCCCGCCCCGGGCTCCTGGGCTAGTGATTTGCATGATTATTCAGCATTAATTTGCCTTTATTACTGAA
>NW_009258681.1:691866-692598 GCF_000687185.1 Egretta garzetta
GCGGGGCTCCCCCCCAGCCAGGCTGGCATCGCTCCTGCCACCGCCACGCGCGGTGCTCGCCGCTACGCAACACACGCCGATGGCTCAGCCAAGGGTGCCCAGGGCCACCAAGCTCCCCGGGGCATTCGGGTGGGGGTTCCCCTGCGTGGCCATGCCACCACGGCTGCTGGGTGGTCGCAGCGTGCCGGGGTGGGGGAGCCAGCGCTTTGGGCTGGGCAGAGCCACGGACAGAGGGGTGGTTTGCTGGGGTAAGGGCTGCTCAGAAGCAGGGTCTTGCAAATCTCAGTTTAAGGCTCAAGCTGAGATTTCCCAGCGCCGTGTTAGGTGCAGAGCCCTGCGGCAATTCCCTGGTGAATACGGGGAAGCACAGCCGGAGGAGTCGGTGGTGTTTGCAGCCTGCCTGGCAGACCCAGCTCCTCCGCCGGGAGCAGACCAGCACCCCCAGGCAAAGGGCCCCCCTCGATGTGCCCAATCCGACCCCGCAGCCGCCCGGCACGCTCTCCCTGCAAAAGCCTGACCTCGAGGTCTCCCAGGAACAACAGGGAAAAACCTCTGCCCCCCGGCACGGGCACGGGGCTCGGCTCTGCACAGGCAGACCCTTGTGCTCCGTGGCGGTGCCTGGACCCGGTCACGCTGCCAGCATGGAGCTGAGGGGGACAGACACAGCGGGGGGGGCACCCTGGGTGGTGTGATGGGCTGGAGCTCGGCTCTGCGGAGCCGTCCCCGGCAGGC
>NW_009258681.1:692757-695682 GCF_000687185.1 Egretta garzetta
TGTCATGGGCGGGAGCGCGGCTCTGCGGAGCCGTCCCCGGTAGCTGTGGCGCAGGGAGCGGTGGGTGCAGCCACCAGCCCCCCAGCCCAGGGCGCAGCTGCCGGCCAGCGCTCGCTGCGAGACGGCAGCTGTAAATCTGGGCTCGTTGCTGGAGACCCCAAGGAGAGCATCTGCAGCTTGTTTTCGGCGTGAACTCCTGTAAAAAGGGCACCGTGCCTATAAATCCATCACGGGGAAGCTTCCTGGAAGCCCGGTTCGGCTTCTGTTCCTCCAATTCCTCCTGCACAGAGCCCCTACCACGGCCAGGGCGGAGGCAGGGCAAGCCGGAGGGGCTGCACACATCGCGTCTCTGCGGCTGGCCTGGCCGGGTCCCCCCCGTGTCACCTTCTCAGTGCTCAGCAGCAGCGATAGGAGCTCCCACCCTTTGGACAGCAAACCCCTCTGCGATGACTCCCCGTGAGCTGGCCAGAAACCTCTGCCGGGGCCACCTTCTGAGCCAGGCTGGGCTCGGTGTCCCTTAGCCCCAGACAGTTAAAAGAGGAGTTAAAGCCTTCTTGGAACTCACGGCCCATCAGCAGGGACAAGGGGAAGTGTTTCAGAGCCAGATATTGGCAGGTGAACATACCAGAGGATGCTTCCTACCCCTGCAGATGAAGCCCAAAGGAATTAATCAATAAGAGTCTAATTTGAGAAGCTTTTATGCACCTGTGCAGCTCCTGCTCTCTCTCTATATACCCCACTTGCCCACCCCAGCACTGCAGGTGCTTTATAAGCTGCTGATCAGGATAGGGCCCTGGGGCGAGCTGGTGGCCACTTCATCTCCAGCTGGAGGTACTAGGCTAAGCCATTCCCTTCCCCTGCCCCCCCCAGGGACCATTGGGGATGCTGCGGGCAGGGGCATGGGGGGGGGCTGGAGCTGTGCAGATGTGGGTCTTTTGTTCCCCCCCCCCCCCCCCCGGGGGGTTAACCCTGCTCCCGACTTTACATTCCTGTGTGATGGGAAATGCGATGGCACAAGTCCCTGCTGCAGCCCTCCCTGTCCCGGCTGGGCTCCAGGGGCAGCCGGGGCTTGGCCCTTGCTGGTCGAAGGATGCTGGGTCCCTGCTGCAGGAGAGGCAGTGGGGTCACAGGGACCCCTCTTGGGGCTGCATGGGGACCGTCCCCCCCTTGGCTGGAGCAACCTGCAGCTGTGTGCTGCAGCCCTGCCGGGCGTCCCAGGATGGTGGCTCTGGGCAGGGCTCTGAGGACCTGGAGAAGCTGATGGGGAGGATGGGCTGTTGCTGGGGATGGGGCTGCTCAGGGCAGGGTGAGCAAGGCAGGAAGGGTTTTGAAAGCAGGTGGTGAAAGAAATGAGCTGGAAAAAAACTAAACCTAATCACCAGGGGCTCCTTCTAGCTTAATGCTCTGCAGCGAGCAGGGATGGGGTGTTTCTCCTTGCTGGAGACACCCCTAAAGAGTGCCTTTGGCCCCAGCCGTGGCCCTCGGGTGTCTGTGGAGGCTTCCAGCACCTGTGACCCCAAAGGAGCATTTCCAACCTGCAGGCTCCTGTGCGGGGGCCAGGCTGCAGCTGGGGAAGCAGCGGAGCTGCTGCAGGAGCAGCGACCCCAGAGGTGGGGGGGTTAGGGCAGCTTGACGGGGGCTCGGTCCCGGAGGAGGAGCGGCCACGGTGGGGGAGGACTGGCCATGCTCCGGTGGTGCTTGGGGAAGGTGCTCTGGGCAGAGCACGCGTTGGTCTGATGGGAACCCTGGCTCCGCTTTGGGAGCAATGCTCCTCCAGGGAAGGATGGAGCTTGGCTGTTTGCAGAAGCGGGGAAGGGCCAAGAGGAGCCCAGCGGTCCCGGACGGGAAGGCGAGAGGAGCTGTTTGCAATCTGGAGGGGGTTAGAGAGTTTAGGGTCTGTCTGTGGTTTGCTTTGCCTTCCTCCTCCTCCTGTTTCCAGCGTGTGGGAGGCATCTTCGTCCGGCCTCACCACCAGCAGCATCAGCCTCGTGTGGGTTTGGAAAAGCAAGCGGGCACAGCTCTCTGCCCTGGTCTATAAATACAGCGGCTTCTCCAGGGCTGTCTAGACAGGAAGCAGCCTGCGAACTGGGAGAAAACTCCCTGTGTTAAAGGGGACCGGCAGCCTTTGCTGGGAGCCCAGGGAAAATCCGCTACCGAAACACTCGGATGTGCCCAGGAAGCTCCTCTGAATCCATCCATGTCTCATCCCTCAGAGTGCAAAGATTCCCAAAAAACTTCCTTCATCCTGTGTCTGGGAATGGGGAGAGCCCTGCACCAAGCACCTCGCTTCCAAATCCAGGGAGTGCGAGGCCCTGGATGAGGTGGAGGAGGATGAGGAGGCAGCATGGTCATGCCATGGAGCATTTCCACCAGTACAGCTGCAAACCCCCCCCCCTCCATCCTGCTCTGGCCTTCCTCCCGCCCAGCCGGCCCCTCTGCCTCCTGCCCTTATGCTGAGCTTCGCAGCATGAGAGCAGCTCTAGGGAGTGGATCCACTGGATCCCTCAATCCTCGGAGCCTGGGAAACACCACAAGCACCCGACCGCTTGGGTCCTTCCTTCCAGGCTCTGAACCTGTTAGCTTGCTTTGCATTGCTTTCGGTTTATGCCCTTGCAGGGGAAAGTCCTCATCCTGGTTGTTTTGTTCTTGGCTGTGGCTTTTTTCACTATAAATATCCCAGCATTGCTTGAAAGGAAAAAAAACCAAAACACAAACCCAACAAAAAAACCAAAAAACAGTTCTAGGTAGTGGGAGAAAAATCATAGCCCATGGGTAATGACACATAATTACAGCCCTTCTCCCGATGAAAGGGGCTGCCATGGGGCTCCTAAATGACAGAGCGCAGCAAACGCCATTATCAGATTATCCGAGCGGCAGAATCTTTGCAGCAACAAGGAGGCAAAACACGCCCGGCCCTGGGGAGGA
>NW_009258681.1:695789-696183 GCF_000687185.1 Egretta garzetta
CCCTGGGGGCCGCACCTGACCCTGCCTGCTGGAGGGACCTGTCCCCACGTCCCCGGTTCCCAGCAAGGAGCGGGACTGCAGCAGCCCCCGTGGGCCGGCACCCAGGCAGGAGATCTGCCCCGGTGATTTGTCTTTTGCTCTTTGCCTGTAGCGCTGTAAATGCTGGAAATTACAGGCGTGTGTTATCTGGAGCTTCTTCCTCCTGCTGAGGCAAGATAACAGCCAGAGGAGGTTGCTGTTATTACTCCGATCAACTTCAGCACCCTTGTCTACCCCTGGCGATCTTTTGGGCACGATCCAAAGACAGCAGGAGCCTTTTTCAGGGTGGGGAGGCGAGGGGATGGGCAGTGCCCCAGCTCTGGAGATAGCGGCGGTCCTGGGCAGCCGTCAGGAC
>NW_009258681.1:696307-697873 GCF_000687185.1 Egretta garzetta
TGGGATGCGAAAAGCATCAGTGCAGCTCATGGGAAGTGCTGGATGTCCCCTGGGACAGCTCATTGAACATCACCGCCCTGCGAGAGCCCAGCTGGGACGGCGTGACATGCATACAGCAGCTCAGCTTCAGGGCAAGGGGGGCAGTGTCAAACAAACATAATTAATTTCCCTCTGCAAATCAATCGGGGGGCCAGAAGTCAAGCCCGCCTGATACGGGAGATAGACTGCAGTGAATAACCTTCCTCGGGGACGGGTGATCCACACCGTGCTTCCAGGGGGGTGCTGCTCCCCTCTGACCAAATTAAAGAGCCTCCCCTGTGGGCTGGCGGCGAGGCGAGGCTGCAGGCCCCCTGCGATGGATTTTCTGCCGCCGCCGCCGTGAGTTACTGCGGGGCTGAGCCGCCCGGGGCACCTCCCTGGTGACGAGCCCAGGATGCATGGACCAAACCCAGCGGGTATCCCTTGGGCAACCAAACATTTCGGTTCTTTACCTGGCGGCTCTGGTGGAAGAGCAGCATGGGGAAGGCTTGCAGCTGCATGCTGGCAGCGCCCGAGGGGATGCAGGGCGATGAGCATCCTTCACCCCCACCTCCCCTCTCCCCCTGCCCCAGGCAGCCCGGGGTGGCAGCGGGAGCCTGTCATGGAGGGCCACCAGTCTGGGGACGCGCCTGGCTGCAAACACCTCCATGCAACTGTCTGCCCCGATTGTTGTCTGCGGACAATAAAACGTCATGTGATGTCTTAATGAGCTCCGTGGTATTTGACAATTGCAGGGTAGCAGAGCTCACTGCCCCGGCCGGCGGGGCTGGACCCTGCCCAGCTCCCAGCACTGGTTTCTCAGCGAGCAGTGGCTGTGGTGTGGGGGACAGGAGGAACCCCCTGCCCCAAGCAGGGGTCTCCGTGGTGGACCTGGGTGGCCAGGACCCTCAGCCCTGTCTGCCCCAGTTCTGCCCTGCAAGGGCACCTGGTGGGCAGGGGCAGGGCGCCCTTATCCGCCACGATTTAAGATGAGATACTGCGCTGATGTCAGGGAAGTGGCAACAGAGGAGGGGCTTGGTGAAGGCAAGGCAGGATGGCTTCCGTGCTTTGCTCTCCCTGGCTAAACTTGCTCAGTATGGCTCCTGCCGTGTCTGCGGGCAGACCCTGGTGTGACTCTGAGGGTGCCCTGAGCATCTCCGGCCCTGGAGCTGGTTCCCTCCTCTGTGAGCAGGATGATGCTCGGGCAGTTTGGCAGGCAGGGGCTTCTGAAGGATGCATTTCCCTTCATCACCATCAGAAGAGCAGCCAAGTAGCAGCGGATGGGGGATGTTACGGTGCTGTTGAGATGCAACCAAGGAAGGAAAAAGCCAGTTTGGGTGGATGCTGAAAGCAGAGAAACCTCTGAGCAAGGAGAGTGCTGGGGAGGGCTGTGGCCCTGCAGCCAGTGCTTTACCCCGGCACAGCAGCGTCCCCGAGATGCCGCTGCTGGGCGGGCATGGTGGTGTGGGCCGGAACGGGGCTGTGGTCAGCCCAGTGATGCTGGCCCGGCCCGGCTGGGCAGCCAAAGTCCGGCTAAGCGCTGGCAGC
>NW_009258681.1:698012-699186 GCF_000687185.1 Egretta garzetta
AGCCAGAGCCACTGATAAGGCTTTATTGAGCTGGGGAGGAGAGGTGAGAGAGGGGCCTTCATGTCAAAGGCAGCGCTTTGCTTCCAAACCATGCACTGGAGCTGAGGCTTTAGCCCTGGCGTTGCTGACTTTCACGTGTCCCGGTTCCCTGGGAAAGTCGGTGTTTTGAGAGCTCCCGGCAGGGTCCTGCTGGCCCGTGGCAGGGTGGCCGGTGGCTCAAAGGGGCTCGACTGCTCTCTGAGGCAGCGGGGGCGAACCCCGTCCCTGCAGCCCGCTGGCAAGCTGCTGGCCTTGGGGCAGCATGCGGAGCCGGTCCCCGTGACTCAGGCGTTCCGGCTGATGGGAAGCGGTTTGCCAAGGTCGGACAACGCACCTGGAACGCTCTGCAGAGCGCTGAGCAAGCTGCTGCCCGGCCGGGAATGGGGGGACGAGGAAAGGCAGGAGTTGTGTCCTGAGGATGAGGAAGGAGGGCGGCACAGGCGCGGTCTGGCCCCCCCCCAGGGATGGATGCGGGTGCCCTGCCTGGACCTTGGGACCCGGCTGCGGCCAGCAGCACCTTCAGCACCCCACTTCGCACCAGTGCACACCAGTGCAGGGTTGGTGCTGGCCGTGGTGGGGCTGGTGAGTGTCCCGGGGGGAGCAGCGCCCCACACATGTGTGCTCTGCCTCTCACGCAGGCTCGGGGCCACAAGCCAGGCAGCTGCCGGCAAGGAGCCCCGCACCCTGATGTGCTCCGGCCTTTTCAGGGAGAGATGGAGCTGACAAAGTCTTTGTCAGTCGGATCTGTCAGGGAAAGCTCTTTGTTCTTCAGCATTTGCTCTTGCCTCCCCCTCTTCAAACGTAAAATAGATGCATCTGCTTTTGTTTTCTAAATGCAGAATTAGGGACTGAAAAGAGCCCCTTTGTAGTGGGGAGGAGGGGAGAGTTGCAGATCTTTAACTGGGAAGGGAGCAGCTCTATTGTGCTGGGACTCTCCTCCTCCAGCTCAGCCCTTTCTGTGCCCCCTCTTCACACTCCGGTTCCCACTCGAACCACTCTGGAGATGCAGGGAAACCTGCCTGGGTGGGCGAGGGGGGACAGGCTGCTCCCCCAGCCCGGGTCCCGGGGCCGTGCCGGTGCCCATCGGCATCTCCACTGCTGTTCCCGTGCCTGACGGCGTGGGTTTGCCCCGCGG
>NW_009258681.1:699260-702113 GCF_000687185.1 Egretta garzetta
TGGATGGCGCTCGCCAGGCTCGGCTCTGCTTTCGGTTCCATTTCAAAGCTGGAATAAAGTAATAAAACCCCCGTGGGCCGCTCTGGCCGTTGGAGCGTGCGCCTACGCCTTTCGGGCTCGTTGGGAAGCGGGGGCACGATCTGCCAGGGCTGGAGCTCGGTCCCTTGCCTGGCACCTTGGGGCTCCCCGCCGGCGGCCAGCACCCCTGGCCCCCAGGCACCGGGACGGGACGGGCTCTGCCCTGGGGGATCCAGACCGGGGAGCTGCTGCTGCCTCCCTGCCCTGGAGAGTTTTAAGTCCAGAAGGGATCACTGGCTGGTTTAGCTGTGCCGGATCCAACGCGGCTTTGGCTGTTCTCTGCAGGCTGGGGAGCAGCAGGCGCACCAAGGAGGTGGGTGACCCAGACACAGCCGCCAGCCTGGGCCAGGACCCCACGTGGAGGCAGGGTCTGGACCACCAGCTGCACACCGGCCATCCCAAGGCCAGGAGCCCCTCTGCTGCGATGCAGACCTTCCCCGGGATGCAGAGGGGACACCTCCCCGCGGTGTCCGTGCCAGCCTGCGTGGGCCTTGCCACCTCCGGTGTTTCAGCAGCAGCTGGTTCACTCTCCCAGGCAGAAAGAATTGCTTTTTAATTGAGAACCTGCTTGTTCCCACATCAGGAGCACTGCCCATCAGCAGCACGGGAAACCCCCCAGGCTCAGCCCGGGGGCCACAGTGCTCTCTGGAGGAGGCAGTGGTGTGACCAGAGAGCAGGGGAGCTGGAGCGGGACAGCCTGGTGCCCGTTCAGCTTCCTTGTCCTGGCCTGGACACGGCATTCCCGTGGGAGCAAGCTGCCCCAGCCCTGCTGCCCATAGGGTTTGAGGTGGGATTTGCTAAACCAGGGCAAAGCCCAGGCTGGGTGCTCCCATTTCCATGGCGGGGCTGAGCACCGGGCAGTACCCAAGGGCACGGTGAACCTCCCCGGCTGAGCCGAACCTGCGCGCTGGATGCTGCTCCCCGCCGGCTGGTGCTCGCAGGCTGTCCTGGGGATTTGCCTGACACGCAGTAAATTGTTCAGCTGTTGTGGTAACTGAGACCTACTTTAAGTTTTTCTTAATCCTGTTCTTGATTAACTGCAGCTAAAGTGAAACGAGCCCAGGTTCATGTGAAATTAGCATCTGCATTGCCTGGAAGTTGCATCACCAACGCACGTGCGTGTGTGGAAGAGCCCAGCACATCTCACGCACGCACCCCCCGGTGCAGGAGAAGGGCCACGGGCTGGCGGGGGCTGCTGCTGCCAAGGCAGGGTCCCCCAGCCCCCTGCCCACCCCTGCAAGCACAGGCAGGCAGCGAGCTTGGGCTCGCTCCTTGGGGCCCTGCTGCTCCTCGGGCTCAGCCACGGCCCTCGGCAGTTCCCCATCCACTCTGGGGGAGCATCCGTCTCCCCGTCCACCCTGGAGGACCTGCTCATGTTCCGCTTATGCCACCAGATGGTGACAGCTCATGGTCACTCCTGCGCTGAGCCCCGATGTGACACCGAGGCCAGGGAGGCAGCCAAATCCTTGAGCCTCCCAGGAGCAGGGGAAGGTTTTCCCCGGTTTCTGCCATTTGCAAACACCTTTACTCATAAAGGCCCAAGGGCGTGGGTCCTGGTGACGCAGTCAGGCAGACAACTACCCCCGGGGAACAGCAGCAGAGGCATGAGGCTGTCCCCTTCCCAGCAGGAGGGTGCAACCCTGCAAGGTCCATTTTGGGGCCAACGTTAGTGAGGCTGGGGCAAAAGCTGAGAGGGAGGCACGGCCGCTCTGGAGGGGAGCGGGGCCAGGAGCTGCTGTGCAGGGCAGCTCCGCCAGCTCAGAGCCCCAGCAGCCTCGCTAGCACCTCCAGCACAAAGGGGCCTGGCTGCTGGGCGACGAGGCGAGAGGGAAACGGGGGCGAGCGGCTGCCTGGGCCGCCCCAAAGGTGCACGGGGTGAGCTGTGCCTGTGGGTTGGCTCTGCTGTCATCAGAACTCTCCCCGCGCTCAGCTTGCATCCCGCAGGTGTGTTACCTCCCCCCCTTCTCCCTGTCCAACATCTGTCATCCTGGGAAGAAAATACCCAGCGGGTCTTGGCATGGCAAGCTGAACAGTTGCCTGAACCAGCAAGAGGCTGCTCCTGAAGATGGATGCCCAACATTTGGTTCAAATATAGCCCTGGTGATTGACAGGGCTAATTCAGCCTGTCCTCTTCCCTCTTATAACTTAATCACTTACACATTGCCTCGCGCAGGTCTTCCCCTGCCAGCCGGAGACGTCTTCATTCTGGGATGCCCTGACTTGGAGTCTGACGCAGGGCTGCTCCCGTGCTCGTGCCTCCTGCACGAGGCTGAGCCGCCCTGCGCCATCAGTGGTCCCTGGCCAGCCCGGCTTCGGGGCAGCTCGCCTGGGCTGCACAAACCGGGGCTCTGCGGGGTGGGCTCCCCCCTGGGAGAGTACGGAACGGCTGGGTTCACTGGCCTGGCCATAGCCCACCTTACCCCCCGGCTCGGGGACCCAGTGCGGTCCTGGCTGAGCCTGAGCAGAAGGCACGTGTGCTGCTGTGCACGTAGAGAGGTTTTGGGGTGCTCTGCTGTGTTCCTGCTCCAAGCCTCGGTGAAGGGTTGCCTGATGTAGCCAGCTGGGAAGGGGCAGGGACGGCAGCAGCGGTGGTTCCTGGAGGGCCCCCGGGAAGGACTCGGCTCTGGCAACCCGTTAAAAATCTGCTCGCCAAAAGCGGGAGCCCCGGGGCCTTGCGGAAGGGCTGGGCTGGGGGCTCCGGGCTGCCCAAAGCTCTGCCCACGCCTGCTGCCGCCTCTGGGCTGGCTGCCGGGCAGGAACACGGCGGGGTGCGGG
>NW_009258681.1:703025-708945 GCF_000687185.1 Egretta garzetta
TCGCGGCTTCCCCGAGAAGATGGAAGAGGAGCTGGGTTTGGTTTTGTTTAAGCTTTGGGATCCTGGGGCGTTGCAGTGGTCAGCGAGCTCCGTCCTCAGAATAACGCGGTCCTGGAGTTTGTGTTTCCCTTTGTGTTCGCAAGCTGCTCGCAGGGAGGTGGGGGGCTCCCAGCGCCTCCTTTATCCAAACTCTTAGCGAGTCTCTGGGAATTGCTCTGGTTCGTACATGGCGAACGCGCAGGGCGTGCGGCGTGGTGGCTGGCTGGCCCTCGGCACCGGGGCGGCTTTCGGGTGGCGGTTTTGGTTGCGGCATTTGTGATTTTGGCTGTTGGGGCGGCGAGCCGCGGTCGCAGCCAGCTGGCCTTGTGCGAGGACGGAGCAGAGCGCGCCCGCGTTCAGGTTACACCGAGGAGCGCGGAAGCTGCCTCGCGAGCCCCGTCTCTGCCCGGATTGTTGAGTTACTGCCCTGTGTCTTGAGTGTCACGGCTGGCTGCTGCAGCTTCCGTCTCGTCAATGTTTAAACCCTAACGGTGCGGTTCGCCCAACTGCTTGCATTAATAAACCAGACGGGCTCGGAGGCTGCCGCTCTGCCAGGGTCCCAGCCAGAGCAAAACTGGGATTTGTCTTCGGGCGGAGGCGGTGATTTGTGCTGGCTGGAGGTCTCGGGGTGCTGGTCGGCGGGATGCCGGGGTGCATGCAGAGGAGTGGGGCGCGGGGGCAGCTGCCCTGCCCAGCCCCGGGGATGCTGCAGGAGTGCGGCCCCCGCAGACCGCGCTGGCTAGCAGCCATTTTCCCCACACAGGAGCACTTCCTCCCTTAATCTCTGTGGTGGCTGGCATGCACCGTTGCCTTTTTGTTGTGTTGCTTGGAGAGGATTAAAATAAATAGTCCCTGCCCTGGCAGGGCGAAGGCAGGAGCAGCGCCATTGCAAAAGCAGCCGCGTGTGCATCCCGTCGGCTCCGGGCTTTGCGGCGCACGAGGTGCCTGCCCCGGGAGCGCTGCCTGCCCCAGCCGTGCTGGGAAGGAGCCCAGGTTGCTTTCAGGTGTGAACTGGAGCTCCCCGTTGATTTATCTACATAAAAAAGTAAAGCGAAGCAGGAGCTGTGCTGCCTCCAGCGCCGGCCGGTTCCTCCCTGACGCCCTGGCCCCCGAGCCCTGGCTGCCAGAAGGGGCCACTCGACTGGCGCCGGGTCCCATCCCGGCAATTCAGCTTTCTCCCGCTGTTGGGGACCTTCTGGGCACGAAGGCAAACGTGACCAGTTGGGGATATGTGTGCTGGAGAAGCGTTCAGCTCCCAGCAGCTTTCCTTGGGGGAGCGGAATGTAGTGAAAACCCCATCCAACTCCTTCCCGGGCTGGGTAACAGCCTCTTCCAGGGGCTGGCAGGCTGTGCCTGTGTCCCCGTGTCCCTGTCCTGGACCGGTCTGCTGCCAGAGCAGTTGGTGGTATCAGACCCGTGGAGAACCTCGGGTACCAATGGATGCCCTGCAGATCTGAAAACCAAGCCCTCGGGTAGGGATCCCTGAATTTGAGGATGCTTCTTAAACGGAACTGGTTTTAGAGAGATCTGTGGGTGAGGCTGCGCCTTTCCCCATCCCTCCCGCCCCATGTGCCAGGCTCCCCTGCTGCCGGGTGCCCACAACGTGCAGCGAACCTGGTGCTTAGAGATACCCCGGTAGCCGTAAGGCCTGGCGGCGGGCTGCAGCACGTATGGCCGGGAAGGGTTAACGCGGTATGTGTGCTGCACACTTGCATATTTATTTTTCCAAGCATGCGTCTGCTTTAAGCATTATAGTTTTCCCCTATAGTTACGTTTGCAGTTGTGTTTGCTTTTCATTTCAGCAAATACTTGGTTCTTGACCTGAGCCGCAGGCTGGGGCAAGGCGTGCTGGGCGAGGGAAAGGCTTTTCTCCGCGTCGCCCCCGAGTTTTGCCTTTGGCATGCCCTCCTTCCCCAAGGGCGCCTGGAGGGCTGCTTGTGTTGAGCCTCAGAGGCAAATTGAGTCGCCTCTCTCTGTTTCGTGGCTGGAGGGCATCTGTCCCTGGCAAGGTCTCCTGCTGGCAGCCACCACCTCTCCTCCCGAAGGAACGTGTGGCCCCAAGCTGGGTGCAGCCCCCCACCCTTGCCGACCTGGGAACCAAGCTCTCCCTGTTGGATTTGGCCTTGCCCTGTTGTTTTTCTGCCTGCTGCGTTACACGCTGGCTGCTGGCGCCGAGGCACCCCGGCGCTCGCCCGCCTGCGGGACGCTCTGACGTGGTGGATGCTGTGCGGGCCAGCTCCGCTCCGACGGGGCGGTGGTGGCTGCCGGAGCGGGGGCCAAGTCCAGAGGTGCCCCGGTCCAGAGCCGCCCCACCGAGCCGACAGCGGCAGCTTTTCCTCCATCACAGCTGGCAGCAGGAGGGCGCGGAGCCCGCTCCCGGGGGATCAGATCAGGGTTTCCCTGTGGGACAGCACGGAGCCTGGGCTCCGATCCCCAGGTGCCCCAGCCGGGCACCCTGCTCCGGCACAGGCTCCTGCTTTTGGCACCTTGGGTGCATTCCCAGGGATGAGCTGCGGGATGGGAAGGGTTTTTCCCACCACACTCAGCTTGGAAGCATTCAGCCCAAGCATGGAAGGTCCCGTCTTGTGCCGTGTCCCCGGGACAGCTCAGCCCGGTGACTCAGGGGCATGGGTGAGGCGAGAGGTGAAAGTGCAGCCCGCGGGGTCCCCGAGGACAGCAGGGAGACAGGTTGCACGAGGCTGCTTCTCCTGAACGCACGGGCGTGCAAAGGCTGCGTGATGGCATCCTCCCTGACACGCGGGGGCGCGCGCAGGTGGGCACAGGGGTGTCCTGTCGCTGCTCCGAAATAGCTCCGTGGGTGTAATGGCCGGTTGTAATTGCAGGCTCGGGCTCCGAGGGGCACTTAGCCCTGGCTCCACTCTCACTGCTTCCATTTTTAGTTGTTTGAGTCCACCCCGGAGCAGTAAATTGCAGTGTGCTGGGGCCGCGGGGAGCGGGGACGGTGCCCGGCAGGAGCCAGAGACCCACCCTGCTCGAGCTCCCGTCCTCCCGGGCAAACGGTTTCCTGTTGGGATTTATATAAAAGCTTTATAAACACGAAGAGCCATGCTGTTGTTTGCACAGGTAGGAATGCTCTCCCCGCTTCCTCACCTCCTTGCCGAGTGGGCACAGAGGAGCCCCGGGGGAGCAGGGCAGGCACCGTGGGGCTCTGGGGCTCCCTTTTCCCCCTGGGAAGGAGGGAAGGGTCAGCACTGCCCTTTCCCTATGGCATCCGCTCCTCTCTGAACACCAGGATTTCCTAGCGTGCTGCCTAGTCCGGGGGGAGCCGGCAGGATGCTTGGTGTGACCCCCGTGTGCGTCCCTGTCCCGCACCCCTCTGCCTCCCAGCAAAGCCATAGCTGCTGCCGCCTCCCTTTCTGCCCCGGGGAGCCAAGCATCGGTCGTGCAGTCTCTATATATTTTCCATTGGTTTTGAGCTTTGGATTTTTTAAGACTTTCCAGTACTTTGTAGGTCTGGTTTAGATAACATAAATATTGTGGGGTCTGATCTTGCTAGTGCTACAGTATCTGTGGCAACTGCTAGGGGAATGGGACCCAGAGCTTCTGTGTGATGGTCACCTCCTTTATTATAACTCTCATATTTATCTTGTCTTGGGTAGATTAACTAAGGTGTAGCTCCTGGCTTGGGTTTAGCTAATTTATGCTTGAAGTGAGGATTGTTTTTTCTCTTTTCTGATGAACGTATCTTTTGTGATAATCTAAAAATGGTGAGCTGTGATGTTAAAGAACAGTGGTGGTGGCTTTTCTTTTTTTCTTTTTTTTTTTTCCACGAAGAATTCCACCTCCCCCTTCCAAACCCTGATAAATCGTTAACATTCAATATCTATTTTAAAGCGCGCTGCCTGGCGCCTGGGGCTGCGGGCGCTCGGAGATAACGCCGGTGTTTGCTGGGTGCTGCTTTTCCCTGCCCGACTTGTGTCAATATTTCGCGTCCCAAATGCTCTTGTGCCAGCCAGAGCCCAAGCAGTTGGGGCAGGGAGGAGGCAGCCGGAGCCCCCAGACCTGCGCCCGGGCTGGGTTTCTTTGGGCTGTGGAGGCTGTTCAGGGGGTCTGAGCCCCCCCGGGCAGCACCGAGTGTCCAACGGGAGCCCCTTGGGGCTGGCGCTGGCGGCTGCTCAGCCCATCCCTGGGGAAAAGCCGGCGCCGTTGGGCAGGAGGGGCGCAGGGTCTCGCTCCTCGCTGGAATGGGAGAGGCGGTGGCGGCTGGGTGGCTGGAGCTCCGGCGGACCGAGTGCGTGGGGAGGATGAGTAGCGGTTTATTACTCACTACAGTTATTACTCACTGGCTCTAACAGCTCACGGTTCAGACCGACCTCTCGGGGCGGAAGGGAGCACTTGTTCACGCGGCAGGTTGGGAACAGCTCGGCGCGGGGCTTCGGGGAGCACGCGTCGGTTGGGAGAGGAGCGGGGTGAGCTCAGGGTGTTCGGCAAGGGCGACGGGCATGGAGGTACGGCTGCACCCCGGGGCACTGCTCTGGCTGCCAGAGCCTGGAGAAGGGTTTTGGGGATGGTATCATCCTGTCCACACCCTGGTCCTTGCACTTCTCCCCGGAGCACGTGCCGCCAGCAGCACCCTGGCCGGACCGGCATGGCCGTGCTCGGGTTGTGCAATTAACTGGGCAGGGATCTCGCCCGCGAGCGCTTCGGCAAAGCCCAGGGGGACAATTAACGACGGCCGGTGTCAGGACCTCCATCCCAGGCTTCTGCCGAGCCGCAGATGTGTCGCGGGGGTGGAGCGCGGGGCTTTGCTCGCATCCACGCTGCTGGGAACAGTTGGCCAGGGGCGGCTGGGCTTGGGATTTGGCTCCAGCGTCCCCCTCGAATGTGTGTTGGCAGAGCTCCACACTCCTAGCCCGGCGGGAAGGAGGGTCGGCAGGGGGAAGGAGGGATGAAGGCCATGGAGGGCACGTCCCTGGGGCACCCTGAGCCGGGATCGGGCTCTGCTGGGTCTCCCCATGCCAGAACCTGGCTCTGATGCCTCCCTGCACGGAGCGGTCCCCTGGCAGGGGACAGGGACCCGCAGGGACGGGGGGGCTGGAGAGCCCGGCGTGAGAGCTGGCGGGGAGGAGAGCAAATTGCAGTATTGGCCGTGGAAGCCGGGGGATTTCTCCCCAAACGGCCGCTCCAAACCCAGCTGTTGGTGGAAAGAGATCTGCTGCCTGCAGGAGCGGGACGAGGCGCCGGCTAACCCCTTCAGCCCCGGGAAGGCGATTCTGGGGGGCGGCTGCGTGCACGCCCTATAGGTCCTATAGGGGATGGAGGGGGCTGGGGTTTGCAGCAGGATTTGCTTCGCCGGGGATGCACAGTGGCACGGGCAACATCAGATTTTGGTCTGGGATGTGTGGGATTTGCCCCAGCAAAGCCTTGGGTCGGCCGCAGCGGAGGAAGGTGCTGGTGGTCCTGGACACCCGGGGGTCCTGGGCTGGGTCCTGGCGCTGCCGGGGGCGTTTGGGGTGGGAGATGGTGAGGAAACAAGGGAGAGGGGCAGGAGGGCGTTTGTGTGCTTGTGCCGGGGAGACCTTCCGGAGCCCAGCACAAATGGTCCTGTCCCACAGAACTTGTCAAGATTTTGAGGTTATTTTTCATCTGAGCAAAGTTAAAGAAAAGTGAGACATTTCAGGGAGCTGCCACACCGTGTGACCTGGCTTGGGCCAAGGCGGGGAGTAGTTTCAGAAATTTTGCGGTGGTTTGGTCTGTGCGGGAGTTCCGGCACAAAGTGCAGGAAGAGGAGAGCAAAGCCCTCCCTTTCTTCAGCCGGCACTTGAAAATTTCTCCCACCGTTCAATTTTGCTGCATTTGATTCTGCTCCGCCAGCACTTTTGCTCTCGACACATCAGCGCTTTTACGCAGGAAAACATAA
>NW_009258681.1:709759-709989 GCF_000687185.1 Egretta garzetta
TGTGCTCGGGCCGGGGAATGCCGGCGGGGCTGGGTTCAAAGCCGGGGCTGGCTCAGGCGGCTCCTGCAGCCCTGATCTCTGCACGGGGGCTGGAGAGCCCCTGCCCAGGGCATCCCCCTCGCTTTTCATCACCGCTGTCCCCTAAAAGCCTTGCAAGAGGTAGTGGCCCACAACGGGCAGGCTGGGGGCTTGCTCCTGCTGCAGCCCAGTGGCCCCCAGGGATGCAGGGG
>NW_009258681.1:710455-711072 GCF_000687185.1 Egretta garzetta
GGTAGCTGGAGCTGTGCATGGCCCCTGGGGGGGGGGTGCAGGCTCCAGAGAGGAGCCCGGGCTGAGCATCGCGGGGACCAGCTCCGAGACTTTTCCATTGGCATGCTTACTCCCCGCGGCTGTAAATAACAGGGTTGACAGCGGTAAACATGTTTTTCTCAGGAGATTGCTCTTCCTGAAAGAGGTTTCCTGGCGGCGTTTGGGGTGAGGATGGCTCTCATGCCGCCGGCTGAGTGGCACTGGCAGCCCCCGCATTGGGAAAGCTGTCGGGGTAACTTGAGCAAAGGTGGGGTTTGGGGTGCCTGGGGAGCCCTGCAGACCCCAGAGGGTTTGGGGAGCAGCGTCAGGCGGCGGCGAGGTTGGAGAGGAGGGCGCTGGTTCTTTGCCAGCCTCATGCCAGGGCTAACAATAACCGCTGGAAACGCTCCCCGACACGGTTCTCACCAGGGCAGCCCAATTAGTGCCACAGCAGGAGCCCGGCTGGGGCAGAGCCCGTCCCTTGGCTCCGGGGCCGGCTGGCGGGAACAAAATGTTCCCGGCAGGACATGCGGGATGGGAAAAGCCAGTCCTGGGCCAGGACCCGCAGGCCGAGCCGCGCCCACAGCACCTCGCCGGGC
>NW_009258681.1:722119-722650 GCF_000687185.1 Egretta garzetta
CCTGCCACCAGCCCACGATGCTCCGGTCCCCTTTCCGTTTGGGAAGGGTCCATGCATGGATGCTCAGCCGGGCCGCCTCTTCTCTTGCAGATGCGCTCCCCTCCGCGGAGGATGACGATGATGAAGAGGATTCCTCTTCGGAGGAGAAGGAGGCGGATAACACCAAGCCAAACCGTACGTGCGAGATGGGTTTGCCCCTGGTGCCCCCTAGCTTTTGGGGTGGCGAGGGGAAGCTGGGCACGCTGGCAAGCATCGCCCAGGGATGGAGAAAGGCAGGCGAGGATGGGCAGGGGCTCCTGCTCCAGCCCACGGTACCCGGCGGTGGCGAGGGCTCGGTGGGGGGAGCAGGTCTGGGGGCAGCCGGGTGAAGCAGCCTGCTCCGAGCTTGGGGATGTGCCAGCACGGCTACGCTGGGGTAACTGCTGCTGCAGCCAGGAGTTCCCCTCCCAAAGAACGGGCCCCGCAGGGGATAACACCCCGTGTCCAGGAGCTTCCCTCCCTGCCAGAGCCTGGCTCTGCTGCCTCCACCTC
>NW_009258681.1:722738-723255 GCF_000687185.1 Egretta garzetta
AGCACGGCTACGCTGGGGTAACTGCTGCTGCAGCCAGGAGTTCCCCTCCCAAAGAACGGGCCCCGCAGGGGATAACACCCCATGTCCAGGAGCTCCCCTCCCTGCCAGAGCCCGGCTCAGTTGCCTACACCTCTCCGGCTTCCCGGCTCAGCCTTGCCCTGGGCATCCTCGGGGTTAAACCAGGAGCAAAACGCTGGAGCTCCCTGTGGCTGAAGCCCCAGTGGGTTTGGGTGGGTTTGGATGGGTGCCCGCACCGACCACGCTGAGCCCCCGCACTCCGCTCCCCAGAGGCCATTGCTCCCTACTGGACCTATCCCGAGAAGATGGAGAAGAAGCTCCACGCCGTCCCCGCCGCCAAAACGGTGAAATTCAAGTGTCCATCGAGCGGGACGCCCAACCCCACGCTGCGCTGGCTGAAGAACGGCAAGGAGTTCAAGCCCGACCACCGCATCGGGGGGTACAAGGTAGTGGGGCCCTACCTTGTAGGGGGCTGCGGTGGCGCGGGGCAGCACCCTGC
>NW_009258681.1:724651-725077 GCF_000687185.1 Egretta garzetta
GGCCGCCGGAGAGGGGTCTCCCTGCGCGCCGGGCGAGCCCACGGTGTTGGGCTCACAACATCTGCTCCTCGGCACAGTTGGCTCCGTGGCGAGGCTGTCCTGGGACAGCTGGGAGCAATTACGGTCCCTCTGTAGGAAAGGGGAAAGGTGACCTCAAAGGGAGATTTATGTCCTGCCTGTATGGCGGGGGCCGGGGGGGCTGAGCTGGCTCTGACGTGAAGGGGAACGAGGGCTCGTGGTGCTCTGGCCCACCGGTGCTTCGCACGTAACCGGCTTTGTTGTCATCCCCCCACCCCCAGGTCCGCTACGCGACCTGGAGCATCATCATGGACTCGGTGGTGCCGTCCGATAAGGGCAACTACACGTGCATCGTGGAGAACAAATACGGGAGCATCAACCACACCTACCAGCTGGATGTCGTGGGTG
>NW_009258681.1:725665-726130 GCF_000687185.1 Egretta garzetta
TGGCGGGGACGGGGCGCGCTCACCTCCGCGAGCGGGCGAGGCGGAAGCTGCACCTCAGCCCGTTCTGGGGGTTTTTAATTGTGGTGGAAATAATTTCATAGACCAGACAGAAACTTTTTCTAATCGCCTTATTAGCCATAATTCCCAGCTGGGAAGGCTGGTCTGAGCAGTTCCACATGTGGAGCTGCTCTAAATGCCAGTAAATGAACCATTAAAAATGTGATTTAATTTGATTACACTGAGCAAACTGAAGGGAACAGTCAGCGAGGTGAACAAAGGGGTTTGTTAATGCTGACTCACCACAGTGGCAGCCGCTTTGTTAATGGCCGGGGCCCTCGTTAGGTTTGTTTGACCTCTGACCCCCCCGAATAGGTACTGACGTCCCTGTCCCCCGCCCCAGGATTTCACCTGTCCCCAGCCCCAGCCCCTCCTGGCTGCTCCCACCCCACCCCAGGGGGGCCCGGG
>NW_009258681.1:726749-728062 GCF_000687185.1 Egretta garzetta
GGGGGGGGAGCAGCCCCCCACGCCGGCAGAGCCAGTGCCTATGCTCCGGGCGCTGCCGTTCTGGACCGCGTCAATGTGACTCCATGTTGTTGGTCTGTTCCAGCACTCGGGGATTAATAGCTCTGATGCGGAGGTGCTGACCCTGTATAATGTGACAGAGGCGGAGAGCGGGGAGTATGTTTGTAAGGTTTCCAATTATATTGGCGAGGCCAACCAGTCTGCGTGGCTCACTGTCACCAGACCTCTGGCAAAAGGTAATCGGAAGAACGCCCGGCGGGGTGTTTCCTTGGACCGTCAGTGGAAAACAAAACTCTGGGCTCTCTTGTTTCTGCTGTGTTTCTGGTGCGACAAGCCATGGAAAAATACTCGGCGGGGCCGGCTCCGTGTTTGTGCTCTGTGTGTCCGCCCCAGTGTTTCTCCTGTGTGCTTCCCACCCCCTCACACAGACACCGGGACAGCCCGGTGGGTCTGGCACCGCCAGTCCCGGGTCCCCGTGGGTGCTACCAGCCCACGCCGTTGCACCCAGCCCGAGCCCCCCGTCTGCCGCGGGGCTGGGGACGACACGGCACTGCACCCCCGTCCGTGCTGCCCTCCTGCCTCCCTCCTCCTGTCTCTGTCCTTGTGCCCCCCGTGTTGTGCCAGCCAGCCGGCCGCCCCTGCCTGAGGGTTATTTCTCCATGTGGCCCATCGCCAGCATGTTCAGATGGGCAGGACACTCCGTTTGGTGACGGGTTTTTAACCAGCGTCTCCTTAGGGCCGCCCGGATGAGTGGTCATCCGGAGGGTCTCTAGCAGGTCTGCAGTGGTCTCTGTCTGCTCCCCGGGGGTCTGGCGAATGCGACTGGGCTCTCCCTCCTCTCTGGCCTCCTTCCCAGAAGATCTCATGTCGTTTGCTTCTCCGTTTTTTGCTTCCGTTTTTCCTTCTAGACGGCTGGCGTTAACACCACAGACAAAGAGATGGAAGTCCTTCACTTAAGGAATGTCTCTTTTGAGGATGCTGGGGAGTATACATGTTTGGCGGGTAATTCTATTGGGATCTCCCATCACTCTGCATGGTTGACAGTTCTCGAAGGTATATACTCCTCTTCCTCTCCCTTTCCTCCCTCCTTTCCAACGTATGCATTGCGGTCTGGGAGAGAGCGCTTCCCAGCCCCTGCCCGCCCGGTGCTGGGGAGCGTGCAGCGGGAGGCTGCGGGGCTGCTTTCGGCAGCTGGAGCAGGATGGGGCACACAGCCCCCCCGCCATGCACATGCATTCCACCCCCCGATTGGGGTCTGCCCCCCTGCTCTCTCCCTGGCCCAGGCGACGCCTCCC
>NW_009258681.1:728796-731446 GCF_000687185.1 Egretta garzetta
GATCGCTGCCGCTGGAGCTGCTCTGGCTGCTCTGCCCGAGCTCTCCCCAGTCATTACCAGTAACGCCTGGACTCCCACAGCCCCAGGCACTGCTGGACGGCCCCCTCCATCCCAGCGTGCCCAGAGTAACCCCCGGACCCCGAGGGACATGCGGCAGAGTGTGGGCAGAGCACGGCAGCTGGGAGGGGACCCTTCCCCAGGGGCGCCCGTGATGCCCCGTCCTGCGGGGTGACGCAGGAGAGCATCCCCTGAGCCCCGCTGCCTGGCCCTCACGGCCCCAGCCAAGGGGACACGGGCACCGTCCCCCCCACTCGCACCTTTCCCAGTTGACCCCTTCCCAGCCCAGGGCCCCGTCCCACCCCAGGCACGTGCCTGCGGATGCGGCAGAGGCATTGCCCGGCTGCGGGGGTGAGGAGCCCGGGGGTACGCACACGCCGTCCCTGCCGGGGAGGGTGGGCAGCCCCCCAAGTCCCTGCCGCACGCTGCACCGCGGCCTCTGGCAATGCTGAGCGTGTCCCCTCGAGCACGGGGAGGAGCCGGGGGGCTGGTCCCAGCACAGCTCTGCTCCGTGGTCCCGGGCGGGCTCTAATGCCCTCTTCACACCGACCCAGCTATTGAGGACACCCCAGCCATGATGACGTCCCCCCTCTACCTGGAGATCATCATTTACTGCACTGGGGCCTTCCTCATCTCCTGCATGGTGGTGACCGTCATCATCTACAAGATGAAGAGCACCACCAAGAAGACAGACTTCAACAGCCAGCTCGCCGTGCACAAGCTGGCCAAGAGCATCCCCCTGCGCAGACAGGTAACAGAAAGTAGAGAGGGGGTTTCTTTGCACCTACTGCCCCCCCCGGGGGACCTGCCCTTTTTGGGGGGAGTTTTCTGGATGACAATGGATCAGGGGAGACCCAGGGCCATCTCACCCTGCTGCACGTGCCACCCTCTCCAGGCTTGTGCCCATCCGTGGCGTGGGGTGGGGACCATCAATGGGCTCTGCCCTCGACTGGCAGCGCAGCCAGTCTGGGGGGGCTCGGCGAGGGTGATGAGGAGGACCAGAAGGCTTTGCAGCAATTTAATGTTCGAGCAAAGAGCGTTATTTTACGCGCCAAGGAGACGGGAGGACTCCCAGGCCGTCCGTTTTGTGGTGTCGGCGTGCTGGAAATTAATTCAAAATCACAGAGCCCGGGTCCAACGTGGAAGCAGCGCTGACGGGGCCCCACGCCTGCCGGTGGTGCTGGGGGGCAGCAAGGGCTGCGGGTTGGGGTGTGAAGGCTCCCAGCAGCATCTCCCTCCCGGCGGGGCCGCCAGCTGCGGCGCCCGGCGCTGCGTGAAGGTAACCCACGGTCCCCGCTGCAGGTGTCGGCCGACTCCAGCTCCTCCATGAACTCGGGCGTGATGCTGGTCCGGCCCTCGCGGCTCTCCTCCAGCGGCACCCCCATGCTGGCCGGCGTCTCCGAGTACGAGCTCCCCGAGGACCCGCGCTGGGAGCTGCCCCGGGACAGGTGAGGTCCCATCCCCGTGGGGTGGGCTCTGCCCTGGGGACGAGCTGCCGGAGCAGCCTGGCTGGGAGCTGGGTGAGGATGGTGGCACCACGGTGCCATTTGCCAACACCGGCAACCGACCGCCCCCGGCGTTGGGGTCTCTCCTCCCACCAGGCTGATCCTGGGCAAGCCCCTGGGAGAAGGGTGCTTCGGGCAGGTGGTGCTGGCAGAAGCCATCGGCCTGGACAAGGACAAGCCAAACCGTGTGACCAAGGTGGCAGTGAAGATGCTCAAGTGTAAGTGGCGGTGAGAAGGGGGGGGGTCCCAGCATGATGCCAAGGGGGGCTGGGTGCATGCAATGAGGGGGAACCCAGCCTGGCTCCCCCTCCCCGACCGCTGCCTTCTCCACCACTTCAGCCGACGCCACAGAGAAGGACTTGTCCGACCTCATCTCTGAGATGGAGATGATGAAGATGATCGGCAAGCACAAGAACATCATCAACCTGCTGGGAGCCTGCACGCAGGACGGTGAGGGCGTGCGAGTGGGGAGGGGGCTGGCCCAGCACCCGCGGGGGGGGGAGCCCCTGCTCCATGGTCCGGCCGCTCACCCTGCCGTCCCCGCAGGACCCCTCTATGTGATCGTGGAGTACGCCAGCAAGGGCAACCTGCGGGAGTACCTGCAAGCCCGGCGGCCCCCTGGCATGGAGTACTGCTACAACCCCACCCGTGTCCCCGAGGAGCAGCTCTCCTTCAAGGACCTGGTCTCCTGCGCCTACCAGGTGGCCCGGGGTATGGAGTACCTGGCCTCCAAGAAGGTGAGGAGCTCCTGGGGGGCCCATGGTGGGATGGGGAGCCCAGCAGCTGGGCTCTGGGGGGATGCACCCTTCCCTCCCAGCCTGTTTCATCGTGGGGAACCATCTGGGGGCTTCGGGGACCGCCTGACGGCCCTGCGCTCCGTCAGTGCATCCACAGGGACCTGGCGGCCAGGAACGTCCTGGTGACCGAGGACAACGTGATGAAGATCGCTGACTTCGGTCTGGCCCGCGACATCCACCACATAGATTACTACAAGAAGACAACCAACGTGAGTGGTGGGCGAGGGGCTTCTCCGGGGTGGGTGAGGGCAGCAGGGCTCTCCATGCAGGGGATGCGCCAATCGGCGCTGG
>NW_009258681.1:731513-732656 GCF_000687185.1 Egretta garzetta
GGGGATGCGTCTGCCTGCCGCCCCCCCTGCCTGTGTTGCTGCCTGCACCGCTGCCTGCACCGCTGCCTGCGCCGCGCAGCATCTCGCCGAGGTCCCACCCCGCTGCGTCTCGCCTAGCAGCACCCAGCGTCCGCTGGTGAAGGCGCTCTGCGCCGTGGCGATGCACGCCAGATGCACTTCGTCTCCGTTTAACGAAAATATAATTAGCGTCAGCACAGCGTGTTGTATCCAAGTTCTGTTTGGCGCTGGGGCTCGCGTGCCTCGCGGAGCGAAGCAAAGCTCTTGGGGCTTGTCCCTCCCCGCAAACAAACCTCCCCCTGTACCCCAAGCTCTGAAACGGGGGTGTCAGCTCCACGGAGCCGGGCGCCCCAGCCCCTGCCCTGTGTTTGCCCCGGGCAGGTGGTCCTTCGGCGTGCTGCTCTGGGAGATCTTCACGCTGGGCGGCTCGCCCTACCCCGGCGTGCCGGTCGAGGAGCTCTTCAAGCTGCTGAAGGAAGGCCACAGGATGGACAAGCCCAGCAACTGCACCAACGAGCTGTGAGTGCGGCACTGCCCGGGGAGGGAGGGGGATGCCAGCACCCCAGTGCCCCCCGCCCAGACGGGGACCAGCTCCGCTTCCCCTCCCTGCGCCCCCGGAGCTGGGGGCTGCAGCGGCCGCGGGGTCGGGACCCTCTGGGTGCAATCACCCGAGCCAGGGCGCAGGCAGGGGGCCCGGGGGGGGGTCAGGCAGATGTTCAGAGCTCCCAGCCCTGCGAAAACATCAGCTCAATCTGTTTGCAATAATCAACGTCTCCCTTTGTTATTGCTTGGCAGGCGCGAATCCCAGGATGACCCCAGAGCAGGGACTAGCTTAGCCCCCCGAAACAGCCCCAGCGGTGGCCAGGAGGGCGGGCAGGGGGTTCCCTTCCACCCACCCAGGGCATTAACCCTAAATCCCTGGAGGACATTAACCCTAAATCCCCGGGGGAGCGTCTTTGCTGGCTGCAGGTCCCAGCCCGAGCGCTGGTTCAGAGCTCCCAGCCCTGCGAAAACATCAGCTCAATCTGTTTGCAATAATCAACGTCTCCCTTTGTTATTGCTTGGCAGGCGCGAATCCCAGGATGACCCCAGAGCAGGGACTAGCTTAGCTCCCCAAAACACCCC
>NW_009258681.1:732716-733025 GCF_000687185.1 Egretta garzetta
CAGGTAGGCGAGGCGGCACCCACGAGCCCCCACCTGCACCCACCCTGCCTGGGGTGGGCGCTCCCGCGGGGATGCCCGGTCCCCTCCTGAGCCCGCCCTCGGGGTTCGTCCCTCCCAGGAGTACCTGGACCTCTCCATGCCGCTGGATCAGTATTCTCCCGGCTTCCCAGACACCCGCAGCTCCACCTGCTCCTCGGGAGAGGACTCTGTTTTTTCTCACGACCCCCTTCCGGACGAGCCGTGCCTTCCCAAGTTCCCCCCTCAGCACACCAACGGCGGACTGAAGCGACACTGAGGGTGGCACTGCCA
>NW_009258681.1:733111-733960 GCF_000687185.1 Egretta garzetta
CCTTTACCCTCCCGCGTACCCAACCCCCCCCCCCTCTCCTGCCGCCGTCGTTGTGAGCTCTCTGCAGCCCAAAGGTTTTGTCCTGGTGTCTTTTTGGTGTTTCCTTTTTCTTTTTTTTTTTTTTCTTTTAAAAACCTCTTTTCGTTTCTTTTTTATATTAAAGTGAATGAATGTATTTCCCCATTGCCAGGGAAAGACAGCTTCAGTATTTTTATAATGTCCTTTTTTGATTCAGTCGGCGCAGGAGTCCTGCCCGAGATGCTCCGGGGCCGGTCCCTGCCGCCCAGCAGTGCCAGCACCGAGGGGCTTTGCTGCCCAAACCCCTGGGACCTTGGAGGCCGGAGACGCGGCGTCTGCATTGCTCAGCACTGATGGCAGGGGCAGCCGAATACACCAGTGCTAAAAGCAAAAGTCCTGTGTACATAGCTAAAAATATGTATAAATATGAATATATATTTACATGTCTTTTTAAAAGGGTTGTTACCAGAGATATACCAGTTTGGTAGTAAGGTACTAGTGGCTGGTAGATATCAGTTGCTATAAAAAAAAAAAAAGTTCATATATTTTGCTACTTTTGCTGTTTTTATTTTTTTAAATTATGTTCTAAACCTATTTCAGTTTAGGTCCCTCGATAAGAATTGCTGCTGCTGCTTCAGTTTTATATGGGGTTGTATTAAACAATAATAATAACGTGTCGATGCCTTTTGGGAATACGTTGTCATTACGTGCCTGGCCTTTCCCTGGCCCCCGCCTGCCCCCGGGCTCTGGCAGGGCCGGGGCCGGGCACCATATTGGTGCGTGGGGTGCCGGGGCGCGGGGTGCCCTGCGTTTTAGGCAGTGCCGGTGAGG
>NW_009258681.1:734102-736292 GCF_000687185.1 Egretta garzetta
CCCCTCGCCGGGGAAGGGGCTGTGCCTGTCCCCGTCCCTCCCCGCCACTGGTGTTGAGACTCCAGAGCCAGGATGCTATTACTTGAAAGTTTATTTTGCCTTTGTATGGAGAAATATTATTTGTTGTAAACTCTTCTGTAATGAATCTGGAATTCTTGTAATTATTAAAGACTTTAACCGAGACTTTACAGCTGTGGCCCCATCCCTGGGGGGGCAGGGGGATGCTCTGGGCTGGGGATGTGATGGGGAAGGGGCTGTAAGGGGTCCAGGCACTGAAGCTCATCCAAGTGACCGGTGGGGGAAGGCGACGTTCAGCGAATAGTGAGGAACAGCGCCTGGTTTTGTGGGAGCTCTGTTTTTCATGGCTTCAAAAATCCCCATAAAAATATTTTCTCATTCCACAAACAAATCGCATTCGCCTTCTTTTTGCCAGCAAAATGACGCGTGCATGACCGTGACGGTGTCAGGAGGTGTCACCTGGCAGGTCCCTTCCTGGGGACCACCGAGGGACCCCGCAGAAGGGCTCGGGGTGAGGCCGCCCCGCGGGGCTGGGGCAGTGGGGGTCCGGCCGGGCAGCCCTTCCCTCCTGGGGGCTCTGGGTCAATCCCTCCACTTGTCCCATCTTTTTTTTTTAATCCTCCCAGGAGGGAGCCAGTGCCAGACCCATCCTGTTTGCATTTAAACTTGACCTGATGCCTCCCGAAACTGCTGGCCCTGGGAAAGGCATCTCATGGCCTGAGAAGCCCCCAGGGCAGTTAAAGATGCTGCTGAGGACCCTCAGCGGGGGCATCACGGAGCATCCTGCACCCCACGTCCCCCCCAAGCAGCTCGGGCATGTGGGGTCCGGGCAGGGGTGCCCAGTGGTGGCTCACCTGGGGAGGGGGGCAAGGGGCTGCCAGCCCCTTTAACGAGCACTTAAATGGTTAAGATGAAAGGGCTGGGGGATCAGCCAGCCTCCCCCGCCCTTAAAAAGCATCTGCTTGTTGCTGTTTCCCTCTGTAAATTAAATCGATCAGCTGCACTCTGTGTCCGCCCCCCACCCCCCCAAATTAAGTAGAGCTTTTAATCAAGTGATTTATGTTGAATTCACAGTCCCAGATTAAACTCGCAGCCCAGGCAGCCGGGAGCAGGGCTGGGGGTCTCCATAAATCACCGCTCTCCCTGGGACCGGCTTGGCAAGGCGGCGGGGAGAGATGGAGCTCGTGTTTACATCACCAGCAACTGCTGCTATCACAATCTTCTGCTCATTTCCTGGGGTTACCAGGAGGGCAATTAAATATGATAATAAGCAGAGCGACTCCAGCAGCGCTGCTAATGCACACCGTGGGGCTGGGGAAGGGCTGGGCACACGTGGGTGCCCTCCTTGCATCCCCTCGGGGACCCAGGGCACGGACGGTCCCTCGGGCAGAGCCCTGGGGATGCTGCGTTCCCTCCATCAAGCCCAAGCCTTGGAGGTCTGCAAGGACGATGCTGCCTGCACGCTGGCCCCAGAGCAGGGAGAGCTGGCTCCTCTCTGCTCTTCCCAGTATGGCTCAGGTGAGCAGCTCCAGGAGATGGAGATACCTCGAAGCTGGCGTCAGCACCCTTTGCTCGCAGAGCCAGCACATGGGTGGCCCCCGCGCCAGCTCCGCATGGAGCTGGACCCTGAGCCATCGGCCCCGAGAGCAGCAGCAAGCCCGGGGCCAGGCTGCAGGAGCTGCCCGGGCACCCTCCCTGCTACAACTGAGCTCAGGAGGTGGGTGGGACGGGGTCCCTTGGGAAAGGACCCCAAAACAATGCGGGATCCGGAGTCACTGCCTGCGGGAGCCCCCTGAGCGGGTGGCCGGGGGCACTGGGTGTTGGTGGCCACCGAGTGCTCAGCCCACGAGGGCATGTTTGGCTCTCACAGCATCCTTTGTCTCTTCCACTCCTCGCCTTCCTCTTTCTCTCCTTTTAAAGCCCTCCGGCTGTGCAGGACCGAGACAATCTCTTGGCCCGGGCCCAGGACCTGGCTGCTCCGCTCGGCACTGAGCCGGGCTTTGTCCGCCTGCCAGCCATGGCAGGAAACCTTTGCAATTCCACCCCGGTGCAGGGTCCCACGGGCCAGCTCCCGGAGCACGGCTGGGTGGGTGTGTGGGGAGCAAACCCCCCTCCCCGCTGCCCCTGCACGTTCCACCCAGCTGTGGGGTCCAGCCCCAGCCCACCCCGGCC
>NW_009258681.1:737113-742266 GCF_000687185.1 Egretta garzetta
CCCAGCTGCGGGGGAAGCCCTGCAGCTCGGGCAGGGGACGAGCATCCCCCCGGCATCCCTGCGCAGTGGCTGGGGCTCCATCGGGGTGCGAGGGTGGGCAGAGGTGGGACGGGACCATCCCAAGAGCCAACCCGGGGACGATGCCGGCTGTGCTCCGTAATGCTCCGCGCGAGGTTTGGCTATCGAGCCCTTCTCCTACGTTACTTTAAGCTGGTGTAAGCCTCCATCTCCTTTGTTGCAAATTTATAACAGAGACAGAAAGCCTGCTAGGAATGCAATGCTCGAACGCAGGAGGCTATAAATCTCAGCCTTTGTTGTGCTTGGGCCTCACTAAATCAGTGCTTTTCCCTCTGAATATTAATCTACTATAAAAGTGCTGACCAGTGCATCTTTCCCCAGCAGCTTTCTGCAGGAGGGGCTGACGCAAGGAGCGGGTCTGGCTGTGGCACGGGAGACGTTCCCAGCCAGCATCCAGCAGAAATCCCCCATCTCCCGGGCAAGCCGCTGCCCCCGCACCGGCACGGCGTCCGCGGGCAGGACGGTGGCAGACACGGGTGCTGCAAAGCCCGGCTCCGAGCAGGGAGCAGCGACAGCGCAGGGATGCCCGGGGGAAGGATAAACCGGCGGAGGAGCCGGCTCTCCCAGCCGAGGGGAGGGCTGAAAGGTGTTTGGCACCAGCGTGGCTGGAAAAGCTCTCCCCACGCCAAAGCACACACGGCCTTGGATCTCTGCAGCGTTTAATTTGCCCGATGTTGCAGAACAGAATCCAGTAATTTATGGGGCTCTGCTGGGTTTGTTTCCTCCGCTCGCTCAGGGGGGGTCATGTAGCAGAACTGCTGACTCTCCCCTTTTTGTGCCTGGGGGGTAAGGGGGTCCCAGGAAGGCCCCTGGGGTCTTGGCACACCAGGCAGAGCTGAGACTTGGGCACGTGCCGCCAGCCCCACAGGTGCCACGGGCAACCAGGGCTCCTCTCTGAGCTTTGCAGCACAAACCCACCCGGGAAGGGCTTGCCTCTCCCAGACCGGGGCTGGGGGGAAGCAGCTGGGGGGGATACGGGGATTTTGGGGCTGAAAACGTGTTTGTTCAGAGATGTGTAGGTGGCCCAAGGCCGCTCTGGGTTCATTCACCTCCGCCCGGCTCCAGCACCCCGCTCCCCCCGGGAGAAGGGGGGGCTTTGCTCACGATTTGTGCTCGCTTTCAGGCTAAACGCCAAAGCGGGCAGCCCCGCCACGCGGCTGGGGGCGACTGCAGGGAAAGCAGGGAAGAGCAAGCCCCAGCTTCCAGATCTTTCTGAATTAAGAGCGCAGGAGGAAAACAAACACGAAGGCCAGCGTGGTGCGGTCACGGCAGAGCGCAGCCAGGAGGATGGGGCTGCGGGGAGCACCTTGGCTCGCCCTTGGCTCGCCCGCGGGCGTACGGCCGCAGCGCAGCGCCCAGGTGATGCCGCAGGCTCCCCGCCAGGCCCTCTGCGCTCTCCATCTGCAAAACCTCTCAGCAGAAGAATGTGCTGCTCCCTCTGCGGCAGGCGCAAGCTGGCTCTGCCTTCATCCCGCCCAGGACACCCCGCCAGCTTCCTCCTCTCCCTCGGCCTCGAGCAGGGGCTGCCGGGCAGGGGCATCCCGAGGGAGCCAGCACGGGGTCGGTGCTCAGAGGGAGCAGGCAATGGGGACAGCTTGCTGCAAGCTTGACAGGGGCTGAGCCGAGCCCCAGGGCTGGGTTCCCACTGTGGCCCCGGGCGCCAAGCACGGCTTCCCGTGTTAATTACTGTTAATGACCATAAAACCAGTGCAGAACAGGCCTCCTCCTGCTCCCACGCCTGGGTCGGGGAACTCGCAGCTCCCAACACCCTGGTGAAGCTGCCGAGGCCGCGGAGCTGAGCAGCTCGCCTGGACGATAGGACGAGGGAGAATGATCTGAAGTTGTGCCAGGGCAGGTTTAGGTTGGACATCAGGAAAAACTTCTTCACCGAAAGGGCTGTCAGGCTCTGGAATGGGCTGCCCAGGGAGGTGGTTGAGTCCCCACCACTGGAGGTATTTAAAAGCCGGGCAGAGGAGGTGCTTAGGGACATGGTTTAGTGGTGGGATGACAGGGTTAGGTTAGCGGTTGGACTTGATGATCTTAAAGGTCTTTTCCAACCTAGATGATTCTATGATTCTAAAAATAAGAAGGTGGCACTGTCCTGAGAAACTGCACCCCCCCACAAGGAAATGACTCAAAAGATTTCACAGAGCATCTTTAAATTATGAGACAGGTATAGTCTCAGACTTCTCATACCACTCAAGAAACAGCTTGAATTTAACTACTTTTAGGTACAGATCTGTCACAGGCAAATCATAGAATCATAGAATCATTTAGGTCAAACCTGCTTCCTCCCTGGGCACAGCAGCCGCCGAAGGAGCTGATCTGATCATTTCGCCTCGGAGCTCCCCAGGCGCCTGCCGAATGCTGCCAGGAAGAATTCAGTTGGGTTCAGAAGTTGGAGCCATCGCAGGCTTGGAATACTGGGCGGGAGAAGATGACTTCCCTCATTATCCCGTATTATGTGGTATAAGATGTTCTCCCAAGGTGTATTTAAGGACTATCGGAGTGGCAGTCTTTCAAGGGACCATTACCCACTTGCAGGAAATTAAGGGTATTATCTCAGTAATTTTCTGCCTCCCTCTTGCACCGAGACTTGGAAAAGCCCCTGACAATGTGAAATTCAACTCCAAATTCTCCAAATGCCCTGAAAACTTCCCAGGCTGCCAGGATAACGCGGTGCTTGTCCCCCAGCCAGGCCTGCCATCGCGCCGTGCAGCACAGACCTGGCGGTGGGAGGGGAACCCACCCCGAGATGGGGGCGCAGGGCGGCTTGGGGGTGATGTGGGCTCCCCACGGGCTGGCACTCCTTTCCTGCGAGCCAGGCAGAGCTGAAGCAGCCCTGGGAAGGGGACACATGCCTTTCCCCCTCCGCGGCCAAAGGGCTCGCTGGCAGAGATTGTGCTTGCCCAGCTGAGTCCTGACTCCTGTCTGTATCCGGGCAGGAACAGCCTCCCTGGGTGGCGGGAGCTGGGGCAGAGAGGTCTGCAGCGCTCAGGAGTGGGGGGAAAAGCCTTTGATGGCCACTGGTGGACCTCCCAGTATGTGGATCCACCAGCTGCATGGGGCAGATCACCCCCGAGCAGGCTGAGGGCTGGGGGTTGAGCTGTGCAGCATCCCCGGAGAGGAGCATCCCCAGGGGACAGGGCCTGCAGAACGCTTTGAGAGGTGCGTGAGGTCAGGTCTGCAGCAGCCCAGCCCCGGGGCATCAGCCCAGGGCACCCCCAGCGAGCCCCCCGTGTTCCGAGTGTGCGTGGGCAGGACGCAGCCATTCCTCCCTCTCCTCTGAGGGCAGGAGCCCCTGGGTGCAACCCCCCCGTTGCTGGGTGACCTGGCCCATGAACTGTCATGATTTGCACCTTGTCACAGCCCCGTGCTGATCCCTAGGACAGCCGTGCTCTGAGCAGGACCCCTGGCAGGAGGGGGGGGTCTCCTCTGGCTCCTGGGCTGGGCGCACCCCAGGATGCTGTGCCCCCGCACCCCACTGCTCGCCTGCAAAGCGGGAATGGTTCCAAAAGCAAAGCCCTGCTCCCCTGCCTGCCCCTGGGATGCTCTGGCTCTGCCCAAAGGCCTGGGGGAGGCAGGGCCACCCCTGCCCCTGGGAGCCCTGTGCTGGGGGGTGAGTGGGTCCCTTTAAACCCAAAGCAGGAAAACAGCTCCTGCCCCATAACTGCTGGTAGCCCGCAGCCCCCAGCATTAGCCACTGGCCCCCAGTGTGTCCTGGGCACCACCTATAATTGCTGATAGCCTGCAGCCCCCAGTGTTAGCCCCCAGCATGACCTGGGCACCACCTATAATTGCTGATAGCCCGCAGCCCCCAGTATGACCTGGGCACCACCTATAATTGCTGATAGCCCGCAGCCCCCAGCATTAGCCACCAGTCCCTAATGCGTCCTGGGCACCACCGGTAAGTGCTCCCCAGCTTGGGGGCTGTGCTCTTCTCCTTCAGATTGTTGTTCTCCAGGGAATGGTTTATTTTTTGCGTAACTGAGGCTGTGAAATGGGCTGGGAGGGGTCTTCTCCCTGCAGCCGCTCGCTCCTGCCTCTGCCCAAGCAGCTCAGCTGCTGGCAGCGAGGGTTTCCCTGGAAATGGTGCTGGTGAGCTGCTGCTGTCAACTCCTATTCCTGGCTGTTGAGAAACTCAGCCCTCACCTCCCCAGAGGGCTGGGGGCATGTGCTTTTGCCCAAACCCCTTGTTCCCAGAGTCAGGTGGCAGAGCGTGGGGCCAGCCCCGCGGCGCACGTCGGAGCGGGTTTGCTTCGCCTCTCTTGGCTGGAGCTGGCCTGGATGCAGCGCCGGGGTCTGAGCTTTGGAGCTGGGCTGCTGCTGCAGGCGTGGAGCAAACAGAAACCTTTGAAGTCTGGTTGGTGCTGAAAACACTTCATTACGCTGCGCTAATGAACGGCTGATTCTGGGAATTTGAAATTCCTCAGCCGTGATGGGACGGGCTCTGTCGAGAGGGTATTTCTGGGTAACGCTCCCTCCTGTGGCTCTTAACTGCCCCTGGAAATAAAAACAATTTCTCAACCAAACTTTGCCTTCCCTGACGCAGGCGTTGGCTGACGTTGGCTTGTTATTGTAGGGTTGCGTGCAAGGCCCAGGCTCTCCATGTGCTGCTCTGTTGTTGCAGGGCTGCAGCCAGCTCTTGAAAATGAGAGAGGGCTCGCAACGCGCCCCGTACGTGTGGCTTTTACATGCTGCTCGGGGAGCTGGCGGGGGCTCAGCTGGAGGAGGGAGCCACAGCGCGGCTGTCCCCGCTCCAGGCTGGCCCCGGTGGCCCCAGGTACTGGGGAGCAGCACGGCAGGTCTCGGGGCAGTTTGGGGCATGACCTGTCCTTACAGGAGCCGAGTGGTTTTGTCCTCGGTTGCTGGATGTCCCCGCACCCGGGGGCAGGGTCCTGGCTTAAACCCAAAGGCTTCACCGGCAGCGGTGTCCATGCCCGGGACGTGCCGGGGGGTTTGCACCCATTTTTGAAACTATTGTGGGTTTGTTTGGCACCCGCTGCCTGCACCCGGGACGTGCCGGGGGGTTTGCACCCATTTTTGAAACTTTTGTGGGTTTGTTTGGCACCCGC
>NW_009258681.1:742451-743196 GCF_000687185.1 Egretta garzetta
CTGCTGTTTATTGCGCAGAAGTATTTCACATTGTACCAGCAAATCCACCTCCCTCGGCAAGAGCAATGTAAACTCTTGACCGTGGCAGAGCGTGGGGCGGCGCGGTAGAGCTGGGGGAGTCACCAGGAGTCACCGAATCGTTGTATGCGTCCACAAGCGTGGGACAGGGCTCAACTCCCTCGGCGTTCGCACCAGCAGAGCTGTCCATCCTACAGAGGCGGTTGTCGAGCCGCGGTTACCCAGCGCCGTTTGCAAACAGGTCTCCAAGCCGGGCGCTGCGGCAGCGACCCTTGGCTCGGCGGTACCCGCTTTTCCACTTGAAGCTATGTGTGTAATTCCATGAAAGCGTGGGCAACTGACTTTGGCTTCTGGATTGACCCAGCAGCTTCTGTCGGCGACTCGAAGGCAGCCAAGCTCCAAGCGCAGGGCTGGGTGGGAGCTGTCGCAGTTCGTGCTGCACTCGTTTGCTGTATCGGAAAGACCAACTTACCCCTGGTCTGAGCCGTTCGTGCTTTGATACGGGTTAATGAACCAGGCTGGCTCATAATACACAGATTACTTGCATTCTTTTACTTCTGCACACTGATCTCAGTGCTCCACACCAGTGAAATCTTGCCCTGAATGCTTCTACTCAGCCCTTTAGGGGGTGAAATGTTTTCCTAGGTGAAGCAGGCTCTGCTGGTGCTGGGGCAGGGTTCTGTTCCAGTACCAGCCACTGTCAGCCTTATCGAGGAGACAAGGCTTT
>NW_009258681.1:743209-751137 GCF_000687185.1 Egretta garzetta
GTAGCCAAAGGCTATTCTGTCTGCCAGCAAGGCAATGGCTACCAGCCACATCTCATCCGTGCTACACAGAGGCAGGAGTGACACTTGAGCAACAGGGTTATTTTATTGAAGTGATGTTTGTTCTGATTTACTAATCACCCATTAAATACAAATATTCAGCGTTGCATACTGGCTAACAAGGCGGGGGGCAGGTACGGGACCACGAACGCCGTACGGGGGTAGCTGCCATCTGCAAGCTGTTTCTGCACCGCTAGAAAGAGCCCAAAGTCACGGTTAAAGTGCTGATAACGCCTGACCTTGAGACGACTGGCTTTGTTCTAAAGGCTGACTGACCTCTAGAAAAGACATTCCATTCTACTTAGCACCAAGACTAACCCTTATTTTACAGTAAGTATAAATAGACATATTTAAAATCCATAATGTGAGTAATTTATGAACATTTACATAGGACAGAGTAAAAAAAATTACCAAATGCTAAAAACAGCTTTTCCGTATCCTCCTAAAGAGTCTACCAAAAACCTAGCCAGCGCTGGAGTGTGTGAAGAATCCCTGTGCAGAGCACAGTAAAGTCTGGGAGCACTTGCTGATGTGCAGTTCTGAGCCTGGGAAGGTTTAACCAAGTCTTACATTGGACTTGGGGAAAGGCGTGTGGCTGCCACCTCGCATGATGCAGGGGGATGCTAAAGATGCGTCTCTGCCTTCTGTAACAGGGTCTGGCCCCTGCTGTGGCTCCCACTGACAAATGCAAACGCTCGTGCGGTGGAAGCTGTCCTCCTCGCTGCTCTGCTCTTCTCCAGCAAGTTCTTGAGTCTTTCTGAACAGTTCAGCCATGCCACTGATGAGAGCATTGGTCCTCCCTTTGCCGTGGCTGTTCTCCTTGGTACGAAAGTGAGTTAAATACATGGGTCACTGTGCACTCGTTATTGGTTAAACCACGCTAACTAGGATCAAGAGCTGAAGTTTGTAAAGCTGGGGCAGCAGGGCAAGCTGCAAGTCCTGGATTTGTGGGTATGTTCCTGCAGAGGATTTCAAACTAGAACAGGCTTTACTGGACTTCCAGCCCAGTTTGTTCTGCACCTGGGCCTTTAGGACTGTGAAAAGCTGCCTTTCCTAAGGTTTAAGAGCACAAATGCCCCTTCAGCACAGACAGTAGCATCATTATTAACATATTTACAGCATAAGTTAAAGTGGTGGGGGTAGGGGATCCAGTCCACACGAGCAGCCGGTGCCACCCAGACAGCCTTAGCCTGGTTGAGTTGCTTGGAATAGACAAAGAGGCCCCCGAGGGCTACTGACACCTTCTTGTGTCAAGCAGGCTCCTGGAAAAGTCACTCTTCCCTTTTAAGGGGGTGCAGAGATGAAAGCTCTTCTCTCCCAGTGTTAGGCAGTCCTTGCTGGCTTCGGGCTAGGCTCCGTTGGCGCCGGCCTTGCTGCTCTGAGACGCTTCCATTTTGGCCTAGGGTGCAAGAGCAAGTTGCAGATTTTAGGCAGTACCAATACAAATGCTTCTCAAAAGCCAAAGCCTCTCTTTGAAGAAGGTGTCTTCCCATTTAATACAGGAAGCTGCTCTGGAGAACAACAGCTGACTTAAGAACAAAGTTCTTCAGGGTAAAGGAGTGTTCTCCTGTCGGTAAGAGTCAGCCCGAACTCCCAAACTTGCCTTAAGTGGGCAATAAAGTGTGAAATAAAGCATTCACAGAAGGAAAATGGGTGGAAGAAAAGGCAAGTCACTGTAGAAATATTTTTATAAACTGGCACTTAACACCATGGTGGTTCTGCCAGAAGGCTGCTCTATCCTAGTGGTCCAAAGCAGGTTATTAAGGAGTGTGAGGAAGGGACATACTGGTAATTCCCCACAATGTTCTGCCACCTTCCCCAATTTGCTGCAGTCACATATGATATTTCTGTATTTAACAGCCTGCAATGCAGCTCTTGTCCACAATTTCTCCAGTCACTCCTTGAACTTAACACCACAACACCTTGCAGCACAACTCTCCGTAGTTTGTAAGTTGTGTGAGGAACAATCTCCTTTGGGAAGCCTAAGAGTTTTGAAAAGCTTACCTCTCGTGGGGGAGGCTTCACAGACACTGCTGAAATCGGCAATTTCTCTGGTGGCTGAGATACAAACTCTTCACTCTTTAAGGAAAAAGCAGCTTTAAGTCACAGAACTCTCTCAGAAAACAAAGCTGTAGCTAGCCCTGCATACAGTCCCTTCTCCTTTCTGAGCAAGGCTGTTCCCTGCAATGTGTTTGTGAAAGCTCTATGTCGGCATTTCCATCATTTCCCCTACGCCACCTAACAGAGCATTTGGAAATGTTTCTAGCAGTTGATGCAATATTGTCCTGTAACTTCTGTTGCTGCCTTTATCAGCTTGGACTAACTTAAGGAATCCACATTAGCCTTATGCTGAGAACCGTGTGCTCTGGCTTTCTTACTCTAGATGTTTTGGTACTCGTTGGCCTGGACAACTCCACCCAAGTTCGCCAGGAGAGCTGAGAACAAGTCCCCTGTAACTGGCTTCCCTGAGCTAAATGCACCTGGGTTGAAGTCTCTGGTTTACGCGGGTACAGCAACCTCAGAGCTTGTGAGTGCTCCTTTGCTGGAAGCCGGTAAGATGGCACTGACCAGCCAGCTGTCTGCAGCGACAGGACAAGATGTGCCACAGCAGACCTCTGCACCCTTTCGTTGTCTCTTAAGTCAGAGTACGCAACTGTGAGGCTCTCAGGCAAAACCATGTACACAGTGCAAGAATATTCATTGCTTATGTGCTCTGTGCAACGGTGTCAAACACTTTTTTGTCTAGTTTTGGAAAGGCTTGGTCACGTGCTCTTCCCAAAGATTACAGCACTACAGACTCATTTTCCTGCTTGTAGACTGCTATTTTCTGACCTTTCTTCCCTGTACAATGGGGGCAGGATCCACAAGGGTCTCTTGACCTCCAGGAACGGGTGTCGTGATTTCAGCAGTTTCACCTGTCTATGGGAGAACACGTGGTTCAGTACAGTCATAACTTCATGGTTCAGTACAGTCATAACTTCAGTCCACTTGGAGGATCAAAGAACAGGATTCATGTCACGGTGCTTCATTTTTATAATGTGTAATGGTTAAACTATTAACCTGAAAGGGTTTTTTTTTTTATTCACACAACTCACCTTATTTTGTGGAACCGGAATAGATTGTGGCTTTACATCTATTAAGTACAAGGCACGGGAAAGTAGGAGCAGAGAAGGTGGAACATTCTCTTTTAAATGCAGATCCAGCCACTGTTAGAAGAAAACAGAAGGGAAAGTTATTTCATACTGGCTCTATGTCTGTAATTATTGATACAGCACTCTTTGTCCTTAAAGATGTTAAAGCTATCTTGAGTTTGGCTAATACAGTTTTAAGTCAGCACAATGAGAAGAAACAGTTTTGAAGAGTTAAGAATACTGTATGGAATACAGACTAGAGAGGAAGTTTCCAGCTACTAATGAGGTACCCACGTCACTCCTGACCAACAGTGAAAGCTGAGTACTTTGAATTATCTACAGCTTATCTGAAATACAGCGCCTACAGCAGTATCTGTAATCTGTTTGAATGTTTATAAATTACTAGTGTTGGCTCTACTACAAGTCTTGGCTACTTTAGAAGCTTAAAACATATTCTGTGTTTTCCCCCCCCGACTTCATCTTGCTTCCAGCTGGCCCCGATGCTACCTGGTTTTCTCTTTAGTCTAAGACTGAATCTGGATACTTCATGCCTTAAAGCTCAGCTATGCAGGTGAGGATCCACCTAGAAACACTTGCATGAATTCTTAGTGAAACTGTGCCTGCTCCATCTGAATGCTGCACTGCTCTGTCCTGGGAGAAACCTTGCCTAACAGGACCAGAGCAGAGCGCACTTGCCTGTCTGAGCTGTTCCTTTAGTTGCTCCTCTGAGAGACCCAGTGACCGCATTCCTCTGGCTCTGCATGCACTCTGCAGTTCAGACACACTTAGGCCATTGACTCCTTCCTTGGCAATCATCTGAAATGAAAAGGAACGTTCCTACCTAGGCACAGAGAAAGCCAAAACCCCAGTGTACTTGATGAGCTTGAGACCAGAGAAATATTTGTTCAGGTAAACGTGCCTGAAGTCACACCACTAGGAAGATGACAGAGCTGACTCTGCAGCTAATGCATTCTGTCCTTGAAAGCTGAGTCTTCAGCTACAGAGGATGAAAAACTTTGATCCTGGTTATTCACACACAGCCCCACCCAAATACTGAGAATTTCACTTTTACATAGGTTTGAAGAATTTACTCCAAGACAGGTAACCCTGAGAACAGTCAAGATTGCAGGCTTTAAAGCTGAACCTGTGGTTAGTTGCACGTGCCTTTCAGAACCAGTCACCTCTTAGTAGCAAGAAGTTTTCTGGTCTTTCCTCCGTGTCATAATAGGATTCTTAACACCATTTCAAATTTCAGTTCTAACACCATCATAAAATGTGGCTGGAAGGGACTTCTGGAGGTCCAACCTCCAGCTCAAAAGAGGGTTAACATAAGTTTCTTTACAGTGCTCAGGGTTAACATAAAAGTTTCTCTACAGTGCTCAGCCTTTTCCATTTATACTATGAGGTTCTCTAGGGACAGGATTTCACAACCTCTAGACAACCTGTTCCACTGTTTACCCACTCGCTGATTATTTTTCTTTTCTTATCATGCTGGAATTTTCCTTGCTGCAATTTATGACCATTACCTGTTGTCCTTTGCAACTGCAAGTCTGGTTCCATTTTCTAAATAACCCCATTAGGCGTTTGAAAACATCAAGCAGATTCTCCCTTGGCCTTCTCCAGGCTAAATAAAGCCAGCCCCTTTAACAAACTGAATTCAGTATCAGTTTATATTAGTTCATAAAATCTGGCATCTTCATACAGTTATTTATTCCAGAATCGGATTTTTTTTTTTTTTACAAGTTAGTATGACTCCAGAATAAAAATAGAAGGGTGTTCTAAGCAGTGACAGTATCTGCAGTGCCCCACTCATTGGGGTTCACCAAAGGACACAAGGGCACAGGAAGATGAACTCCCATTCTGTTTTTTTCTGGAATCTCTCACAGAGAGAATCCCACTCCCACCACTATCAAACTTCACAGCTGCGGATGGAGCGTGGGCAGTGCCACACGCCCTATGTAAAGCAGGCAGTCTGCAATTCAGAGGGCAGGACGTGAGACTGCGGAAAGCGCGCATTCCACCAAAGCAGTGCGCCTGCGCTGTTCTAAACTTACTTCATCGTCCGCCTTGATTGTCCTGAGTCTCAGCAGAAGTTGAAAGCGGAGCAGGTTGTTGGTGCCAATGGGCTGCAGCTCAAGCAATTTGCAAAGAGCCACCAACTGCGGCCGTTCCAAGTGCTCCAGGGTCAGCTCGTCCTCAAACAGCTTGGAGAAGCGTACGATCTCTTGGGTACTGGGCTGATGGCCGGTGTGACGAATCTAAACAACGCAGAGGCATCAGGGCCAAAAGCCAAACCAGAGCAGGATCACAGCTTGTGAATCCTCTTCCCCCTCTGAGGAAAGAGCCCTTCCTGTTTCCCGCACTGGAATTCCCATCTCTCGATAGAAACGGAATGCTATAGTCAAAAGGCCAAAGTAAAACAGTGGTTTTGGGTGGCGGCTTATAGGATTTCACAGGGTAAGACTTTCACTGTTGTTGCAGGATGGAAATGCTTGTCTGTACAGACAGCTCTGACAGATGGGGTCAAAAGCCAGTGTCAGCCTGGAATTAGCTGCAAGAGGGTACCCAGTCAACAATAACCTGACAGGACAGCTCTGTGCTGTCAAATCTCTCTGCAATCTTTATACGAAACCCATACTCTCTGCCCGAACAGCAGCACTAAGCTGGTATAAGTACCATTGCTGTCATCCCCAGCACAGCCCCTTTTACCTGGTGTACATAAGAGGAGAATTGTTTTCCTTGCCCTGTATCTGCTTTGTTCCTTTTGGCCATCTCTGCAATGGTCTCCTGCAGGAACTTTGCTAACTCCAGCTTTGCATTTAATTTCTTCTTCTGCTTTTCTTCCTTCATTTAGGAAACAAAACATAGTTAGAAACTCCACTTGAAAATCAGAAGGGAGGGGATTCTGGGGAAGAGATGAAATAAGACTTCAGTACTGAAAGCAAATAGGCTTTGCTGCTTACTGTAGAAAATGAAATTGCTGTGCACCTTCCCACTGATAACTGTTTACAGTACAAACTTCAAATCCTGCTGTCCTGTCTAGGAATAAGCAAGGCAAGTCTGACCTAGACGTGTGTGAGAGGCCGATACTCATTTACAGCGGCAGGCAAGAAGCAACAGCTCTTTATGCAGCTGTACAGATGTTCTAACAAGCTGGGGTACACAGTCTACATCTTCAGAATGACACAAACCTTTTTTGACTCTGTCTCGAATGTCGAGGGCAGCATTTCAGGAAAGAGTTTCAAGAATACAGGTAACAGAAATTCCATGAAGGGGACGATGACAAACACCAGGAAGGGAACCAGCCGGAAGAGATCTGCGCAAGTTCTCAGCAACTGTACAGGGAAGAGCAGAGCAGAACTTATTATTCAGCCAGACAAAAAAATACAGGTCTTCCAAAGAAGCATGGAAACGGAGTGGTTAAACAACTTCTGTTACAATAAGCCTCCTAATGCATCATTTTAGTACGGTGTTTGTATGCCTGGCACTTACCCTTCGTCTCTCCCTCCTAGTGAGGACCTGACCGTGTAAGAGCCTCCACACCATCCTGGCAGCCACCTTGGTGTCAATCCAAAGCAAGTGGAAGCCATTGTAATAGTGTTTCAGTTCATCCACAATTTTTTGGCGTAAAGGCTTTTTTCCCACGGCAGTCTCTGGGACTTGTTTCGTTGGAGTGTCAGGAGGCTTAGTACCCTGGTTCACAGTACTTCGTTGGGGCGGAGGTTCACCTCGGAGCTCCAGGCGCAAGCAGGTGGACGCGTGAAACGTTCGCACAACTGTAGCTGGTGAGTGAGGCAGGCCAGTGCCCAACCCCGCGCAGTGCAGCGATGCCCGGTTTTCAGAGTCTCTCACGCAAGGCCGGTGTAAATGAGAACCCACTAGCTGGACAAACGCAACTGCTGGCGAGTACGGAGGATGGGAGCGCGCAAGAAGATGGGAGCCTCTGAAACTGGAGAGGTATTTAAGCAAGTAATAGCGCTTCGTGGCTACGGTAACTAGGCATTACACACAAATTAGCGTTCTTAGTGCCACATTAATCTTATGGCTGCCTCAGCATCTGAGATTCTGATCCTTCAGCAACAGATAAAATATTGAGAGTCTGTCCCATGCTAACAACTTTTCTCTGGGGGAAGACTTCAGACTGCCTCTAGGAAGCCCTTCTACCCACTGCATCAGCTAAAATTTGCCAGTTGCAAACAAAGAAAAGTCGGAGGCCCCTCTCCTCTCACCAAGCCTTCTCTGCAGTTCCTGCCCCTTCCCTCCCCGAGCAATGTCCCCTGGAAGAGCCGGGCCGCACACCGAAGAGGGGCAAGGGGGTAGAGAGCTTGATCGGTTATCTATGAGACCCAAGAGCTCGCAGACTGCTGCGCATCGTGACAACCGCTGAAATCTCTGGTTTAGGTAAATCAAACCTCGTATTTCTCACATGTAGCCAGGTAACCTTTGGCAGACGTTTGTAGTACTCCAGTTTAAAGCACGGATGTTACATGGAACGCGTATGCTAGCAACAGCAGGAACAGCACCGGTCGCCGTGAATAAAGGAAAGTGTCACCGTGCAGGGAGCCCCCCTGCTCCCCCAGGTTCCCCTCACCCCGTTCCATCTCCGCTCCACCCAAGGAGCAGCGGGGACGTTGCAGCACAGAGTGCCCATGAAAACCAACCCATGACTTACCTGGACCTGGCTGCGGCGAGCAGCGCGTTACGGCCGTAGGCGGCCATGGTGCCACGGAGTCACTGGCC
>NW_009258681.1:751818-754772 GCF_000687185.1 Egretta garzetta
GAGACGGGCCCCGGCGGCAGGGCCTGGGGCAGCCTCCGGGCCTGAGCCCTGCGGTGAGGCCTAACGTGAGGCCTAAGGCGAGGCCTGTGGCGAGGCCTCCTCCCTGGCCTGGTGCTCGGGGCAGGCGCAGGCCTCGGGGGCGCAGGGGCCTTGGTTGTGGGGACCTGGGCCCCCCTCCGTATCACACCCCCCTTGGTTTCGCTGCAAGTTGCCCCATCGCGCTCCCAGGAGTTGGGCGTGCTCCTGCCCCAACAGCGGGGGCGGAGGAGCTCTGCTGGTGACCTCTCTTCACCTGCGCCTCTTCACTGTGATTTATGTAGCACCCAGAGAGCGGGAGAGGAACTGGAAGCCATGCACGGAGACGGGGTCCTGGCTGGAAGGGACCCTCTGGTTCTGCTCTGCATGCCTGCTGTATCCCTCCAAGCCTTGGCTCAAGTCCTGGCGAAAGGTAGGAGAGCTTGTTAAGCCGTTAGCTTGCACACTAATGTTGCTTCATTGGCGGCCACGTTGGATGTTTCTTGGCACATTTATCAGTCCTTCAAAAGGGAAAATGCCATTTGTAGTTCATCAGCCCAGAGTATCCAGCAAAATGTTGATAGCACCCCTTTATTTTATTCATCCTCTGTAGCTGAAGACTGTCAGCTTTCAAGGACAGAATGCATTAGCTGCAGAGTCAGCTCTGTCTTTGCTTTTACACCAAAAGTTCCCGTTTAAGTGATTGCAGTTTGTATCCCTATAGAGAGCAGAACATACTCTGAGCAGCTGCGTGTATGACAGGGCACGTAAGAGTGGAATCTCCTTTTGTGTGTTATCGCCTGAGAACAGCTTTGCATGGGATTAGGCGTCAGAAGGAAGTTTCAAGCCCTGACGTGTTTGAGACAAACACTGTGGGTCTGCAGATCTGGTGAGGCACGTAGGCAGCTGGAGAAATGTTCTCAGTAGGTGACAGGAGACTTGGTTTCTTGAAATGTCTTCTGTGTTTGAGAGAGTAGTGGGGAAAAAACATTTTATTGCCGGCAATGAAAACGGTTTGTAACTTTTTGGCAATTTCACTAACGGGTGCCTAAACAGGTGAACAATATTTTAAAAAGTAGAAAATAAAATTGGGAAAGTTGGGTAAGAAGCGGGACAGAAAGCTCCCAAGGTGTTGCCACCAGAGCTTTGGGCGCGTTGCTGTGTTTTCCATCGGTTGGAAAGCAAGTTTCCCATAAAGGGCTGGTCTCCAAGTCCTTTACATTCCGGAAAAAAACCCACCCCACCACTAATCCAAACACTTTCTTACTGTCAGAAACATTTCTGCAATTGTTAACGCAGACCGTGTAATAGCACAATTCAGTGCCCATGTGCTTTATTCTACCAGAGTTGGTTCTGCTAAACCACGTCCCCCAGGATCGTGGAAGAGGGTTTTGTTTTGGTTTTTTTTTTTTTTCCCCTTGGGAGAGGCTCTTGCTTGAGGAAGTGACAGAATAGGAAATTAAAACTAGATGAGTAGGCAAACACGAGCTCCTGTCCTCTGAGCCCAGCTCAAGAGGGTGTCCTTTGTTCCTCATGCTAGAGTGGGAGAGTTGCGTTGCTGCACTAACACTCCAGCTTTCCCAAACTTGGAAATGCTGATTTTGTCTCCTCAGAGAGTTGAATTCGTGAGATGGCTTCTAAAACAACACAGGCCAGAGTCCGTTGGATGCGCTTATTTACCCTCTGTTTTTCACGGTGATCAAAACTGTGATTTAAATGTATTTAGATTATGCCTTCGAGAGTTTTTCCTGCACGAACGAGGGCTAGTTGCTGCTGTTTCAAAGGAGGCTGGTATGCGGGTGCTCCCTCACTGTGTTAAGCGCTGGGTCTTTAGGAAAGTCACTGAAGTGCTGGGGGGGTCACAGCCCCTCCTCGACACTGCCCGCATAAAGCCCTGCGGGAGAGCTGCAGCTTCTGCCCTGCTGTTCAGTGCCCCTCAGCAGTGCCACCCCTTCTTCCTGGGAATGGCATCGGGCACAGATAGCTTGTCCAGGAACAGGCATCGCTTCTGAAGGGCTCTGAAATGCACAGGCAGCGCGATTCGGGGCCCGGCGCCTGGAAGCAATTAGCATGCTGCGTTTAAAGGGGAACATTCTCCAGGGAGAATGCAGCACCTCTTTGCTTGTTCAAGAACATTGTTTTTCTCTTGCGTACGTCGTCAGGCTTATTGTAAAGCACTCGAGTGTGTGGTGTATATGGAATGCTGGGGTCTGTTACTGATGGAGCTGCGGTCGCTCCCTGGCTCGGACCATGTGTGATGATGATCTCCCGGAGCTGGAAACGTGGAACCCGGTGGGGAGGTCCCGGGTGCCCGCAGAGCAGCAGAAGCGTGTGTGAGGGGTCAAGTACCTGCAGGTTCACCAGTGTGGGCTGCGTGGCCGGTCCTTAACCCTGATGGTGGGTTCTTCTGGGAGTGGCTGGTTGCGTCTTGTAGTGCCCGCACAGGGCAAGCGAAACGGCATTTTATGTTTCCGTGCGCGGATCACCCGGCCTTCCTCAGGGGCTGAGGAAGGTGAAGCTGCTGTCGCGACGCTTCCCTCGTCTGCGTTCAGCTTTAGCTCTGCGTGTTCCTAGCCAACAGATCATTTCCAGAAAAAAACTTATCAGGAGCGGGGAAAAGTAATGAGACAGAAAACTGAACGGGGGAAAAATGGAGGAAACACTGTAATTCTTGCCAGAATGTTCATTAGTTGTCAGAAGGAATCAGAAAGAAAATATATTCTCATCCCTTGACTGCTTCAGCTGCAGGAACATCAGGACCCCCATATATTAATCTTAACCTTAATATTAACAATTAATATCAAGCATTTAGAATGTACAGAAGGGAGGAGGAGAGAGAGACAGACCTTTTCTAGGTCACTTCCATTTTTGGTGCCTTATTGTATGCAAGGAGGAGGAGAATCGCTTTTTAAATTCTCTTTATTACAGCAATTCCCGCC
>NW_009258681.1:754823-755522 GCF_000687185.1 Egretta garzetta
ACAAGAAAAACACCTCCTCCTTGTGGGCTCTGAGCCTCTGCTTTCTGGGCAGCGGGAAATGCTGTAAATTTGGAAATCATTGCTCAGCCTTTGCTCAGTGACTCGTAAAGCTCGTATCTCTTCAGCTTCCTCTTTCGTGTTGGGTCACGTCTCTCTTTCTACCTAATTCCTCTTGGTTTATTATCTGACTTTTTTTCCCCCTGGTAACAGACATCATCTTATCTTCCCATCTTGTTTACTTTCCGTTCTCTTGTGCTTTTCTTGCTTTCCATTTTCCTTTTTTTTTTCTTGCATGTGAATGTTTTTGCTGCAAGAAAGATTTATTGTGTGCGCTTCGGTTGTGCTTTCTTCCGCAAAAGAAAGACTTGAGGGTTGTGGAGGAGGGGAATTAATTGCAAACATCTCAATGCGTAATTTTTCAGCCAAAATAGGATTAGAAACTACTGGGGACGACAGCGTTTTCTTTCTCGATCCAACGCAGGCGCCAAACCTCAGGAGCTAGACTGAGACTCGGCAAGGCACGTTACGATCTCTCCAGCAGAATTTGGTTTTTCCCAGGCCCTGAGCCGCCTGGCTGTAACGAAGCGCGCGCGGTGCGCCTCGCCTGTGCCCTCCGTGTTTCCTAACAGCGGTGCGGCCGCACGGCACGGTTTGGTGGGGTGGTTCAGCTGCACGGTGGGATCAGCAACGCCTCGGCAC
>NW_009258682.1:0-480 GCF_000687185.1 Egretta garzetta
TTTCCTTAAACACCTCAGCTAAGGGCACTGCCATAAACTCTGCTTTAATTTTTTAGTAAGCAAAATAACAATGCCAGTTTGGTCTCAGCGCAGGAATAAAAGCACAGGGAAAAATCATGAGCCTGTTGTTATTTCCAACACTGTCCCTCTGTGGTAGAGTACCTGGTTTGCTACCCTTTGCTCTTCTTGCTCTTTGAATCAGTACCTGGTTTGGGGTTTTTTTGTTAAAGTACTTGAAAGCTCTGGCATGAAAGAATCAAATCAAATCAACTGGCATATCAGAAAAACATCGTGACAAGTCTGAAAAGACTGTTGAAGGCTCCTCTGCCAAGATCAGCCCCAGCTGCTCTTGTAGCAAGGGCAGAAAACCTTGGAACACGGCTGGGTGCTCATCAGAACGGCACGCCCAGGTGTCAGGCTGGAGGCCACCCACTGGGGCTTGGGGCAACGCCTGCTCCACCAGCGGCTGGGCGGGCACGA
>NW_009258682.1:493-1686 GCF_000687185.1 Egretta garzetta
TAGCGGCGGGGCTGCTACAGGGTGAGGAGTGCTAAGGGTGGCTGGGTGCCCGGGTGCCCCTCCTGCCTGCCAGGTCCAGGCAGACGCGGAGGCCTGCCCAGACAGTGTGGTGATGACCTCCTCAAAGTCACCGTCGTCCAGCACTGAGTGCACGATGGACTGCACTCTCCTCTTGCAGAGGGGGCACTTGGGCTTGCTCTCAGCCCACCGCAGGAGGCACTGGAGACACAACTCGTAGAGGTATGCAATCACGCTCTTCGCTATCCCTGCTTCTGTCACTGGGCACAACCGGAGAGACTCTGCCTCCATCTCCTTTGCAGCCTCCCTTCGGGCCTCTCTGTACACTGATCACAGCCCCACCGAGCCTTTTCTCTTCACCAGGCTTCTAAACTGTCCCTGGAGAGCCCCCGGCTGGAAACATCTGCCCCGGGAGCAGCTGCAGAGATGCAGGGCTGGAGCTGGGCTGCGCTTGCCTCCGGGGGAACAACGACATCGGGCCTGGCATGGGTAGAAGGACCCCGCAGCACAACTATTCCAACCCTCCCAGCCAGGGGCTGCATCGCGGCACCCCCTCTCCCACCACACTGACCCCATAGGGCCCAGTGGACACGAAAGGGAACAGAGGACACATAACCAGGAAAAGGGGGGGAAAGCAAGGGCGGGGATAGCAACACCAGCGGAATGCCTTTAGTAACGCTGAGACTCTTTCTGTAGTTTTCATGCATTTATTTTCTTTGCTAGATCCAGACTAGTGAGAGCCTTCTGATGGACTGCTGGGCCAGCACATGCCCCAGCTTCTGGCCTGGCGCGCCCTGGTTTTGGCAGCGCCTGGGTCCTGGATCTACTTTTGCCGGCGGGGTGGCCTCTTGCAGGGCTGGCAGGAGTCCTGCGAGGTGCTGGCCCTCCTCTTCAGGGGTCTCCGTGGCCCACCAGGGGAGTGGTCCCTGCCCCGGCCAGGAATGGCGGGACCGCCCACAGCCTCCCCCAGATCCTCGCGCTGCTCTTCCTGCTCCCCATGGGTGGGAACGGGGGCACTGGGGGGGCTGCTGGCACCCCCACAAAGAGCAGCAGTGGAGGTGCTGGGGCGCTGATCTTCATCCGCTCCCACAGGGCTGCCAGAGGGGGCTGGTCCCGGGGCAAGAGACCCCCTTTGGGAGGCAGCAGGATGAGGGGCAGGCGCAAGTCTACCCTCC
>NW_009258682.1:10814-11880 GCF_000687185.1 Egretta garzetta
GGCATCAAGGGGATGGGGCCAGCCGCTTCCCAGCACCGCCTGGTGGCAGGCTGAGAGAGGGTGGCCCCTCCTGAAACTGGAGAGGTTCAGACTGGAGAGAAGCAATCAAAACCAAAATCCCTGTGAGGACCATGAAGCACTGGACTGCGTGACCTCTCCTCTTCTTCTGGACTAAGAAGTGGTTTAGCACAGTGCTTCTGAAGTAGAAGGATGCTCTTCCAAAGAGAAATAAACCAAAGATTTTTGTGATTCTTGCAACTGACAAAATAAACAATGGAGAAGTATCCAGTTCCTCTTTTTAAACATGGTGAATAGCTGGAAGTGATAATACAAAGTTTTTGAGTTTAGAGAACACTAGACAGTACATCTGAAGCATACACATTTTTTTTCTCTTCAGGCTAGAAGTAAATTGAAACGTGAAATGTATCCAATGTAAGGGCTCAAGAAGCAACCCAAGCACTATCCACAAATTATTTAAAGTTTGATCAGCCATATCCCTGAAAGACAAACGGAAATAGGAGAACAAGGAAAAAATTCTTGTTCACAAGGCATTGAAAAAAACCAGTATAATTTGAAGAAAACAAAGTGTATACTTAGAGGATATCATATACTTTTATTTTAAACCAGACTTTTGGTAGAGCCTGCCCAGAATACTCAGATCTCAGAACTCCGTGAATAAATCCCTTAACACTGAAGTTGTAAATGTATGATTTGGAGAATTAATGTTATCCTATTCACGGATACAAGCAGTTTAGCAATGCTTGGAAGACGCTAGGCCTGAGGAATTCTAGAAAGGTCTAATGGCAGCAACAAATTTTTTTTTAGAACTTTTTCTCTCCACTCTGCAGAAGAGCAGGTCTTGACACTTCTGCTATCACTGGAGCACCTCATGGCACCAGATCCAGCCCTGTGGATTAGTGCCAGGATCACAGGGGCAAAGGAAGCTGCTCCCTGTCACTACCATCACTGCCAGGGGGTTACTTCGTCATATTTCTGTGGGCTCTGATTGACTCTGCAAGGCAGCTTAATTAACAGTCGCAGTGTATGACTTGAAAGTTCCTGACTG
>NW_009258682.1:11894-27526 GCF_000687185.1 Egretta garzetta
TGCCTGACAAAAACATGGCATGTGGGGAAAGGAAGCCTAGGAAGGGAATACCGCGGCAGTTCTGGTACCTGTGCCGTATTCAGTGCCATGTGCCATAGTCAGCAATAATGTGCAGAACGACAAAACGCTGCTCTCTGGTGACAAGGTCAAGTGTTATGCACTTATTTTTCAGTGAGAGACACAGAAGATGTTCCCTGTAATTGTTTCCAGACCTGAAGCCTTTTTGCTGCACCAAACAGTATGCTAATGTAGTGACAGTCATTACTTGCTTGGCACAGTATTCAGTCTGTTATTGCAATGGAGTTCTGTAGCACTTGCAGCATTTCTGTAACAAAGAGTTGCAAGTATTTGAACTTACTCTCAGATCTTTTAAGGGCAACACTTACTGTGTATTTCCATCAACAGCACAAGGAACTATGCCTCACGCCAAGAGTCAGCGCTTGTTCTTTACATTTTGAAGTTCTTTAAATGAGCCAGGGAGGAAAGCAACCAGTGCACCTACTTGGCAGAACTTAAAGCTGCCAGTGGGTGAACTGAACTCATATTTCAACTTCATGGAAGTTTTATGCAAATGTTTGGTTTGCTTTTAAATAAAACACACGCAGGTACTCTTGGAATGGCTAGCAGCACTTCACAAAAGACTCATCTTCAACAGTCTGTAGTACAGCAAAGATTAGTGGTCTGAGATCTGTCAAGGGTCTTGACAATACCGCCACTAGCTTTTGAAGGTGGGCCATTGACTGTAGGACAGGAAGGTCATCCTGTCTCTGACTCTGATGTGTGTCACACTGATGAGAGCCTGCCAAAGAAGGACTGCACATCCGTAAATTCAACATTGCCTTCTTGATCCTTCTTCTTCAAGAGAGCTAAATACAAGTTGAAGTGCCTTTGACATGATAAGCCTTGCTTAAGAGGCAGATGCTTAAATACTTTGTTTAGTGCATTTGTTTAAACACTGACAGGAGTAATGGGAAAACAGTTTCTGAGGACTAGAGGTATGGCACCAGGATCAAATTTAACTCTGTATTTTCTCAGGGCTTACTTGCAGAGGATTTGGGTATATCCTAGGTAATCTAGTTACTCCAGGGAGTTGAAACAGGAACTTCCAGGCCAGAGCAACACATTACGATTGGTTTGAGACTTCCGGACACAAAATATTTATTTTGGTTTCCCAAGTGGAAGTTGTTACCAAAACAAAATTTTGCAGAGGTTCTGATTTGACAGTTTGGCAGTTGACTTAGAGCAGGGGAAATGACTAGCCTGATCTCAACACACACTTTACTGTGCCTCAAACATACCTTTATTAAATGTCGTATTATATATTATCAGGACTAACGTACTTTGAATCATAAAGTTACCAGCTTGGTCACGAGGATAAGTAGAAGAGAACTTCTCTTGATGGGTTTCTCTGGCTAGAAAAAGAAAGTAAAGTTAGCATGGAATTAGCTAATTCCAGCAATTATTTACTGAAGCACAACTGTTCTGCAAGATCTGGGCATATGGCATGTAACTCCCATTCTAGGACTAGCAACTTTTGTAAATCACTAATTCACAAAAAGTTTTCTGTCCCTGATGGTCTTGAGGACTCTAACTTCTACAGAGTAAAGAAAAGTAGTAAAAAGATCATGACTCCATGTGGTTTTGCCAGGACAGTCATGGAGTAGAGCACAAATGACACAGCAGTTCTTGATTTTGTGAGGCTTTGTTATAAATTAGGTGGTGCAAGTCAATACAGAAAAGAAATGGAAGGAGGGTCTGGTTGATGGTGTGAATTGGAAAAGTAAGTGCTGAATGTATGGCAGACACTAGCATCTGGTAGTGAGATTTGTGCTTCTGCCATATCCAGGGCGTTTTCAGTGCAAGCTGTGCCTTTGCTCTTGGGCTTTCTACCATGGCTTCTCAAGCAGTAAACATTGCTGATGGATTCTTCTTGTCTTTAACCACCTAAACCAAGGTGAACCTTGGTCATCTCCTGACATCTTGTTTTACTTACAATCAAACATGTTCAAACCACAGAATAGTGGCTAGTTTCCAAGCTCAAGGAAGATGCAGGTGATTACATTTTTCATCTGTTCCTATGAATCTTACACTGCCTGCTAGTGTCATGAATTGAAAAATCTGGTAACATCACTTTATTCTCTTTGACAGCTATTTCTTAGTAGTTCTGTATGATCTCATTAGTTGACTAGTACAGGAACTAGACATAAATCTAGTGGTTTAGACTTTCCCTATTACAAATGGTATCAAGAAAACTCACTTTTGTGCTCTACTTCTTAAAAACTGAAAAATGAGATTTTGAGATTTCCTATATTAGTTGCTGGGACTCATCATATCCTTGCTCATTATACAAAAGCACTTGACTGTAAGCTACTTTAGAATTCTCCACTCATCTGTAATCTGTGCAAAAAAATACCCTGATGGTCTTCCTGTCCATCGTGGTGAGAAAGTCCAGAATTCCGGCACTGCGTATGTCCAGGCAAGGCCTGAAAGCATAAGAACAAGCAGAAATGAAAGCATCTTCATTCCTACAAATATTTCATCATATCTGCTAAGAGCGATTGGCTTGACACTTATAGTGAAGTTTTATCTCTTTTAAAAGTTTATCTGCATCAGTCAGTATAACTTACAACATGCTTGCTGATTAAAGTACACATTTTTTAAAAAGGATGCAGTTACTCATACAAAATATGTCATGTGCCAATAAGCTGCACTATTTGACTGTAAACAAAGGAAAATATTTATTTCCTACTGCAAATTTCTATTTTTCTACCTGCAAATATTAATTCATTTTTTCTCTGTTTTATCCAAGAAACCATATAAAAATATGATTCAACTGATATATAGACATGGGGAGGTTTGGGGTTTTGGGAATTTAGGTTTTTGATTTGGTTTTGGTTTCATTTGTTTTCTCAAATGCTGGAACAAGAGGTCCTGACATGTTTTGCCTCTCTTCCCCCCAGGCTCTTCCAGGACTCTTCCAATCAGATCTTTGAAGAGGCCAAAGTTTTCTCTCCTGAAGTTCAGGCATGTATTTTTCCTGCAGGTCCTACTGGTGTGCTTTGTGACCCAGCAGTGATTTGGGGTTGGTCCTCTATTCAGGCAGGGCCTGGGGGGCCCAAGCAGGCCATGGGGCCTGGCATCTGCATTCGCAAGGCACAGGACAAAGAGGCCCTGCATGATCCAGGGCCAGCCTCCATGGTGCACAGCTCTGGGGAAAGAGGCCCTGCACAAGGTGAGGCAGATGGACATGCTGCTGTCATTGAGCACAGGCTTTCTTCCCACTTTTTCAGATCCAGCCTTGGCACCAGCTCTTCTTCTCCCCCACTTGGAAAAGACCCCTCTTCAGCAGATAGGCGCCATCAGTTCCCCAGCACCCACCACGACCACCACCACACACCTCTCCATCATGCAACACTTCCCCCAGCATGAAAGCTTGGAAAACACTTTTGTGAAAGCTATTTCGCATTTCTTTCCAGCACCTTCTCTATTTCGATGTTCTTTCCAGTTCTCCCATGGTGCATCTCATCCACATAGTAGATGGTGGCCATTTTAGAGCAGGGACTCCTTTATATAATTAATTCATGTAGTGCCATAGATCTTGGACTTTGGGCTTTCAGGCGCTTACCATAACACAGGTGCATGGCAGTGTTGCACTGATGCCCTGTTGTGGTATTAAAACCGCTAACGAATGTAAAGATGTAGCTGATATCTCCAGCAGTACTTTGTGGTATGTTTTCCACAGCACACCCGTGCATTAAAAGAAGTTAAATAGTTGATGATGAAAGTGATGGCCAAATGCCAAAGGCTGAAGCAGTGTTGTGGTACTGTTTATTATACAGTTTGTCCAACATCCATGAGAATTAGTAGTACTATGTAATTATTTAATAAGTACTTCAGAAATATTGTTTGTCTTGACTAACCAGCAAGTTATGCTCCATCTTTATCTGCTAATGAGTAGACTTCCCTGTTAACTATTCAAAGATACACCATAAGTTTCCAGACCATATGTTTTCACACTACTCAGTTTTTTGAAGGAAATGTTGCCATAGTAGAATCTAGGCCAGGAGCAGGCCATTATAGTAATGGACTTTGGCTTCTTCTCCAGGTGACTCCACCTCATTCTCTGGCCATTGGTGACTGAGCAAGTGCTTTCTGCTGGGGAAGGCATGCCAGCTTCAGTTGAAAATACCACAGGATGGAGAACTTAATGTATCCTGCCATCATGACCTCCTATGATTGGGTTTCCTTATTTGAAAAACTGCACGTCTTGCTCCAGGTTGAACTGTGTCCATTGCCAGTTCCACCTACTCAGCTGCAATTGGCAAATGTGCTTTGTAGTTTTAGGGACCTCTCTGTGTCATGCTGAAAGCAAAGTGCTGATCTCCTTAATAGGCTGGCATATTCATTGTTATTCCTGTTTCCAGTGTTAGCATATGGCTAACATCTAATTTCTGCTGTCATTCACAGGCACATGTGTGCATCTATAACAACCTCAAGAGAAAAGTACAAATCTGTTATAAAATGCTGAAATCATAACTTCTTTGCTTTGTTTCAGGTTATCACCTGTCAAGGTAACCCAGCTTGTCCTAAACCCATTTGGAAAACAAACTTTGTCAAGAAACCTGATCCTGAACTGTTATGTTACAAACACCTTCCCATTCCCTCTTTTTGTCTCCTGGGCCTGCTCTTGGCTTAAGCTACTTTTTGCTGTCACTGTCTGAGCTGCTGATGACCTGACTCTGTTCTAAGCACGCAGGACAGTGACTCTTTTCTCCTAGATGTATTCAGGGCCAGAATTTCTTCTTGGAATGGCATCAAAATGGAGGCTTCACTGAGGTCAATGACAATTGAGCCATGAGTAGTCTTAAAAACTTAAAATTAAAAATATGTAACTAAGGGAAGTGGAAGCAGATTACTTTGTTTTTACCGCTAGAAATATTATCGTGGAGCATTCCAGCTTGTACATGGTGGGGAAAGAGAATGGATAAAACTTGGAGGGGATCAGAAATATTTTGTGTTTAGCATCAATAGGACCCAAAGCAAGTTTCAAACTTCTTGCAATATCTATATACTTACTAGCATTTAAAAAGAGGGTAGGGATTTTTGTCCTTAAAAATATCAAACCCAAGAATTTGAGGGTTTACAAATAAGAAGTAAAACATTCAAGCAAGTCAATGTGAAACTGTGAAATGTGCAGTTTTGGCAACTCCAGCGTTTCTTTTGATCAGCTATTTTACCAAACTCTGCCATTTGCCCACACTTTTCATCCTTCAGCTACAGGATCGCATTTCCCCTACTCATTACCGCTCAAAAGCACACATTTCCAGAGAGTGTATTTTTCCTCTGCTCACAGTTAACATTGTAGAAAGCAACATTCACACAGTGGGGGTCTCGTGCTTGTTATTAATCACCATAATGATTTAGAATGATAACAGCCCTCTACAAGGGTATGTATTTCACCCACGTTAAGCTTTGCAATTACAATAAGAATCCTGTATGCTCACCACTTTTTATGCTCACCAATCATTGGACAAAGATTACTGAGATGAAATATAACAAGTCCAAATACAGGATTCTGCACCTCAGATGGAAGAATGTCAGGCACAGGAATAAATTGGGAGAGGAGCAGCTGGACAGCAGCCCTGCAGAAAGGGATCTGGGAGTGCTGGTCGACAGTAGACCCAACAGGAGTCAGCAGCATGCCCTGGCAGCCATGAGGGCAAACCCCATCCTGGGGTGCCTCAAACACAGTATAACTGGCTGGTCAAAAGAGGTGATTAGCTTGCTGTATTTAACGTTCCTGTGTCCTTGCCTCGAGTACTGTGTACAGTTCTGGGCCCCACAATTTAAAAAGGACTGTGAGGAACTTGAATGCATCCAGAGGAGGGCAACACAGCTGGTGGAAAGGTTGGAAGGCCTGTCCTGTGAGGAGTGGCTGAGGACTCTGGGTTTGTCTAGTTTGGAGAAATGGAGGCTGAGGGGCGACCTCGTGGCTCTCTACAGCTTTCTGAGGAGGGGAAGTAGAGAGGGAACTGCTTCTCTTTTTTCCCTGACATCCAGCAACAGGACATGTGGGAATGGTTTAAAGCTGCATCAGGGGAGCGGAGGTTCAGGTTTGACAACAAGAAACCTTTCTTTACCAAGAGGGTGGTCAAACACTGCAACAGACTTCCTGGTGAGGTGGTTGGTGCCCCATGCCTGTCACTGCCTTAAAAAGAGGCATTTGGACAATGCTTTTCATAACCAGCTTTAACTTTTGGCCAGCCCTCGGGTGGACAGGCAGTGGGACTACAGGATCACTGTAGGTCCCTTCCACTGAGCAATTCTGTTCTATTCTGTTCTGTTCTATTCTATTCACTTTAAAGGTTTTAACAAACAACAGTGAAAATAAAAAAAGGATAACTGCACTAGCTCAGACAAGCCTGTAATTCCCTCTAACCTGGGACAAACAAGCCTCTTTGTAGGTGGTCCTTTTACTTGAATGTTGGTTGAGTAAAGCTCCCGCTTATCTTGGTGGTAGAAAGTAGGAATTGGATAATGCAGGGAAAGATGAATCAATAATTCTTTGTTTCATTGTCATCTTCTCAGCCTCTACTGGCTTCAGGGGGAACTTTGACTGAAAGGTTTAAACATCTGGTACAACACAGAAGTAACCACTTCTGTGGAATGAATTTTTAGTAATGTAGCATGGTTTTGGTTTTCTAATTCAGGATGGTGAGACCACAGCCATGAGCCCAAGTCTTGAAGTCAAATGCCCTCTACTGGCTATGAACTGATTTTCTTAGTGTTATAGAAAAGGCATTCAGTATTCTGGAGCATTTATTACAAGCACAAGCTGTGCTTATCTGCAATCTTTGTTGTTGTTGTTCAACTGCTGTCTTGCAAAGCAAGCCAAATTATTGAGAGTGGCTTAAACTACTATGATTCAATAGGTGGGGTTCCTTTGCAAAATGTTCTTCATGCTCTGTGTCCTCAGGAAAGAAAGGCAAAACATTACTGTGTCAGGAAACAAAGCAGAAAATTATTATTTGTCAGAAATTGTAACAGAAATTATTTCTGTAGCAGTGTAGCTTAATGCCCATGCTAAAATCAGGGCAAAGTTATGAAGAAGTTGTGCAATATCCTTGTATGAATGTGTTCTGAAAAGCTTTCAACCATGACAGAAAAAGAGAAAATACAGGACAGGCCAAGGTCATAAAAGATAAAGAAAATCTGTGATACGGTCAGGATTTCAACCCAAATGTAGTCGGTTTTCATCCGCTGTGACAAATGAGACAAAGTCAGACTCTATCTGAACTGAGGTTCCGCTAGGGAGGGGAAGGGAGAGTTGGAAGTGTGCTTATCCCTGTGAACTACGAAAGCATGAGGACGTTTCCCTCCCTGGAGCACTTACATGATTTTGCCTTCTAACACATGGCCACAACTTACTACCTCTTTTCCTTGCGACACTCCTGGCACGCAGCCGTCTTAACTGTCCAAAGGGCGAATTTGTCACTGCAGAGCATCTCACTGCAAGCAAGCAGGTGAGCTCTTCCACTTATGTAGCCGATATGTGCTCTGCTCAAAAGCAGGTGTGCTTCTAAGAAATTTAGGAAATTATGAAGCATGGGGGACTTGAGGATGGGCAGTGAGCTTGTAGCCACAAGCTCATTTTCCACAGCTTATCATGAAATTGATTAACTGACCTCCATATAGATTGAGAGACTATCCTATTCTTGCCATGTTGACCAAGCAGCCATCAGAGTATGAAAAAATCCTGGGGCGGGAGCAGTGTCTGTACTTAAGTGTGTGTTATTTTTCTCATGGATTAAATCTGTTCTTTAATTGTCACTCCTACAAGCAGGAATGGTGGCTGGGGGTGGGGGGGTGTTCAGCTGTAAAAGCCAGTCTCCAGAATAAGTGGTGAGACTGTTTTCATGGAGAGCACAGGCATGTAACAGCAGATGCTATAAGATAGCATGTACAGGATGTGGAGAAGGGAGGAGCTTAAAAGCACTGTTTACAATTTTTCTTTCAGCAGAAGCCCTTTCAGGGTGGTGCAGAAAAAGGGAGCAAACCCTTCCAAGGTGCTGTGAATAGGAATGACATGTTGCAGGACATTTTCTTCTTAGGGAGAGAAGGCCCAGCCCCGCTTCTGCCACAGGACCCTGCCGTCAGGCTTGTACACCCCTGTGATTGCTGGGGCCCCCTCTGAACAAGCAGTGCCTGTCCCTGCTGAGGTCCTCACAAATGCAGGTGAACTCCCCAGATCAGGTTTGAGGGTCAAGGCCTCAGCTGGCACATAGGACATATGAGGCCAACAGCCTAGCATGCTTCTTCTAGGAAATGCCATCTTCATGTCACTTCTTCATGAGATACACAATCTCCTTGTTCCAGGCTGGTCGTGGTGCCCTGATAACAAACAGAAGCATACCCTTTTTCTATTACTGTGTATTATGGAACAAATTTGTCAAGACACGTGGCTTCAAGAGGTTTTTCAGTGTAGTTGCATGTTACTTTCACCAACAGAAGAAATATGAGGCTGGGTAAACCAACACAACATCTACACACTTCTTGCTGTACCTATTCCCTGTTCATATTCTCTTTTGGGTTTCAGATGGTGACCTTCTGAAATTAGGAGAGCTGAAGATGGTTTCTGAGGCAAATTTCTGTGTCTGTCTCTCCTGGGTGGAGACATCTATTTGTTAAGCTGCAGCCTGCATTATGAAAGTTGGTGACATTTTGGCAGCAGGTTATTGAGCATGCTGGGAATAAGTCACAGCCCTTGAACTTGAAGGTCAATTTTCTAAGTCAGCACAGAAAAGGAGGACTTGTTGGGTGGGCTACGGAAAGCAGACCTCAAAGTTCCACCCCAGAGTTCACTCAGGTTATTTTCTTGCTTTCATTAGTGATACAGTCTATAACACTCACTCCTGGTAAACGCAACGTCTATTTGATACGCTTAAGCTCCTTGCAAGGCAAAGGAACAGAAATAATGAAGAGTGAAACCAATTGCTAAGTTTTAGGTTTGTGAAAGGGAGGAGGGAGGGGCTTGGCTTATTCTGCAGAATGATTCAGAAGGCTAGGTGTGGTGCTAACACCAATAGTTTCAAATTAATTATACTTCTTACTGGTCTACTGTTTAATGTTAGTTGCTTTCTCCAAAGTGGATTCTGAGCAGTTGAAAAATTCCAGTCATGTACTTTGTTTTAATTAGCTTTTGCAGTTCTGAAAACAACCAAGAAATAGAAGAAAACAGTTCCAAGGATAACCTTGAGTGAATTCTTCAGGGACAAATATATCCATAGATACAGAAAGAAGAAAATGCAGTAATAATAACTGAGGCTGTGGAATTAAAACAAAGGAATTCAGGAAATGCAAAGTTTAAAGTACTGCAGAAAATACAAAGTTTAAAGTACTGATTTGTCATTGTCTTCTGTCCTCTGCTGTCTCTTCAGTTTGTTCAAAGATGCTGTGACAGTGCATTAATCATCAGCAATTTCTGCATCAATTTTATCCCTTTACTAGAATGATGAGGAATTTGTATATAGTCTTTTATAAGACTGAATAGCCCCTGAGGTGGACAGTTCAGGTCCCCTCTGGAGTGTGGATGTTCTGTGAGTTGCAAAGGCTTAGAATTGGAAGCAATGACTTTTCAAGAAGATAAATCCCATTCTTAAAGAGGCATCATAATCAAAACATTCCAGCAAAAGAGAAAAGAAAAAAAAAAGAAATTAGGTTAGCTGCTCTTGTTGTTGAAAACAACATCAACATTTCCACTGACTACAACAGAAACACTAATGGACCTTACAGAGCATTTTCCCTGAGAGCACAAGATAATAATGGTGAAGCAACAGTGCTTGAAAGAAAGCTTCGGAACTCTAAGAAATTGAAGATAGGACAAGTTCAAATTGAATATACAGCTTACTAATACTTGGCCTTCTATGGTGCAACAACTTTTATTCACCACTGTAAGCTCAAGGCATCCAGTTTGTTGCTAGCAAAAAAATACATATACTTAAATCCACCTTAGTTTTCAGTGGAAGAGCCAGGCCACACAGACACAAGCAAAATTAAAGTGATCCCTTAAAGATAACATGGTTAAACAGAGATAGCAAGATACCTGCTTAACAAGAAAAGGAGACAAGCATTTGTCTAGCTTGAAAAAATAGATACTTGATATGGTACACTGGGTTTTTCTGAAGAGTCTACCTATGTTTCCAAAAAACCAGAAATCTAGCCTTACAAAAGCCAACATGCTTCTGAAAATGGAAATGTAGCCCTGCTGGAGCCAACAGGAAAAAAATAAACCCACCTCTTTCAAGAAAAAGACAAGGAAGATGGAATTTAAGTGTTAACGCCTCCTATAAAACAAAAAGAGCTCTGGAGTAAAATGAAATGTGACCAAACCTGTACTTTCACTGACAATTTTTACATTTTCATTATCTAAACCAAACAACTGCCTACCCCTCCCAACCTTTTCACAATGTAATGAACACTGATACTTTAAAAGTCTTCTAAAAATATTTTAAACAGCTACTTTGAAGACAGAAGTCCTTCTTTCTCCCACACATACATATGAGAAGACACAGACATGTGTTCTCCATGCATAGGAGAACAAAAGGCAACATTAGACCACGCAGACTTCTAACCAAAATAGTGAAGAGTGGCTGTCTATGAAAGTGTTTAAGCACTGGACTGATGAAGAAAGCTTTCCTAGTCCTTATCATAGCCTTTGATCTATGCTCAGAATCTGTGCTCAGACCCTTGCCAAGCCAAAGGTATCTTTGAATTGACAGTAGCTTTTTGGCTGTTATTTTTCCTTATGTTTTGAATCCCTTTTGAACTGATGCAAATAAATCCTCTGAGATCCACAGCACCCCGTGACAAAGAACGGCAGTGCAGCTGTGGGTTACCACCACCACCTTTTCTTTGTTTTGAACCTGCCACACACTGGCCCCATGTTCCCTCTGTAAGATAACGACAGTGAACAAATATCCCCAAAGCATCTTTCCCACTCCAATCATTGTTCTACAGATCTCTGTCATACACTTATTCAGCCATCTCTCATCCATCCATCCTAAGGGCTTTATATTGTTGTCACCCTTTGCTCTATTTTTTCCTGCCCTTCTACCTTTTGAAAGGAGAGGAACCAAAGCAGCACCCAGTATTCAAACTGCAGGTGCATCATGGACTTAATACAGTGTGAAATTTTTGGCTTCTGTGCTACACTCTTTTCCTAATAGTTCCTAACATTTAATTTGTTTTCGAACTCCACCTGAGCCCTAAACTGTATTTTCATGGGACTAGCTATTACAGTGATCATCTCAGCATCCGCTGCTGTCTATGTCAAGCTGTGTGTGTGTCTTTTCCCATGGGCATCGCTCCTCATTTATCTACACTGACCTTGCTGACCTGGCCCTTAAAACACGAGTCCTAGGAGGTCCTTTCACAGTTAGTCACAACTAGTCCTTACCTAATATTCTGCACTGGTTAGTGGCATCTGCAAACTTTGTCACCTCTTCCAGACCACGAAGATGAACGCTGTATCTGACATGGGGACTGAGCCTATCATGATTCACCTTTTCTTTCAAATAGATTTACATAAAATTTGAACAGTGGGACAGTGAACAGACATGATTCCAAGCTAACCACCCGAGCTGCTTTACATACTCCCGTATGTGTCACTGAAGCAGAAGATTCTGGGGGAGAAGATAAATCCATTCTACTGACATCGTTCAAGGAAATGGTGGTACACTTGCCCTCCATACCAGTTTTCACCAGTACATCTTCCAATTGCCTGACTATTTCAGGGAATCCTACTGAGACAGTGACTTCAAGGTGCCACTGGTGTCCAGACTCAGCTGTAGGGTACTGAGCGTGAGGCAACTGAGCTACCGACTCTACTCTTCCTGAAGGCATCAAGCTCAATACTTTGTCTGGAAATTTTACCCAGTTGAAGCCAGAGAGTTTTTTGTTGACGAGCAGGATGTGAATTACTCCTTTACATGCTAGAAAATACATCTGAATGATGACATAGGTTTCTAGATGTTTTCAGTATATTACCTGTAGACTTTCTTTACAGGACCCAAGTGTTGTTCTGCTGATACGCTGGGTCCCTTTATGGAAAATTACTAAGGCCACAAAAATCAATTTTAAAGTATACGACATTTGCTAAGGAAGAAATCCACATTTTTCCCCTCACAAATGCTCCTGTCTTCCAGTTGAAACCATTTTCTGCTGATGAAAGCTAATTCAAGAGTGTATCCTATATCCTTCAAAGACTTTTTTCATTATCATTTAAAAATGCAAAAAAGTCAGATACATGTGCACACAGGCATATATATATATATATATCTCTGAGAGGCTGGCTTTCAAACTACCTTACATACTAACAGATAATAGCTTCAGCAAGGTGAGGCATGATATCAATGAGAGCTTTAGCAATGGTAAAACATTTGCATACTACTGCACTGTAAGGGAGTGATTCTCTTTCCACTTCATAAATCAACAAAGAAAAAAAACCTGCTGCTGAGATAAAGAAAGGGTCATGAAAGCTTGAGAAAGTAATAGCAGAAGGACCCCTCCTAGACAGAGCTGGCACACCTCATGCTGCAGCAGCCTTTGGAATAACCTGGAGCACTCTCTGAAGCCTGGTTAAGAATACAGAGGCACATGCATTAGAGAAATACTTCACTGCTGAGTGTAGTATTATTAGGTGGAGAACTGCACAGAGTAGACAGATTAGTCCTATGCTTTCCTGAAGTTTTTGTGATGCTGAGTATCTTTTGGATGATATATTCGTGAAACTCTGAAAGCCTTAACTTAGTCTTTTGAAAGGCAAGCATAGCTTCACTGTATGGATTTTTTTGCTGTGTCACAGTCTGGACTAGCAAGCCCATGAATACCATCCTTCACAAAGCATTTCCCACTCACTGTTTGCTAGTTGCCTCAGAGAACAGTTGAAGAACTTGTCTGCTATTAAACAGATGCACTGAACCAAGGTTTCTTTCATTTCAGGTTTTACATTCCTGCATCCTGTATACTTTTGAAGGGCAAAGAATGGCAAGGTCTCAGCACCTTAGTGCTGCACTGAGCCTCACCTGCGCAGCTCTCTACCATTTGGAGAATATTGACAAGAATAACAACATATCCTGAGGTATTTAAGTGTTCAAATCTGAGAAATCTGTATTCACTTATGGTCAGCTAAAGTTGAGGACAGAAAGGAAAGGGCATGGGTTTAAGGGATTTTTGGTCTTCCTAACCTAAATGGTCCTGGCCACATTCTTAAAGATAATCTTTATCTTGATGTTAGGCAAAATGAACAGCTCACACCTGCTCAGAAAAATTTCTAGTTTGAGACAAAAATGCTATACAACACACAGTTTTAGAGAAGAATGCTAAATGACAAACAAACAGCACTCGAAATGCCAGAAGGCTCAGTGACGGGTTTGTCTTGGACCCCCAGGAAAGGGATAATGGTTTCTGGAGCCAGAACCAGAGCTCTGAAGCCTGAAAAGCTCCATCTGCTGTGTGCTCAAGAAGAAAGGTAGGAATAAAACTGTTTTGAAGTCTCTGCAGCTGGAATTCAATGGAAATTTTTTTTTCTGCAGGAAAAAACACCTTGAGCACTTCAGCAACGGGTCTACTCCATCTCCTTTGCTGACATTACCTGCAGGATGAATGTACATGCTGCCAAAAGAGGCAGACCTGGCTGCTTTGCTTTTCTCGGTTATTTGTGCCTACAGCACTGCCGCTGTAGGTTAAAGAGACCCAGGGAATTGTCCTGGCTAAAGAATAATCTCTCTTCTGGCTAAGCCAGTTCTCAGCTCGATCATTTTCCCCAATGTAAGTCTTGTGTCACCTGCCACACAACTCCTGAAGCTGTCTAGGCAAAGGCACGGAAGTGCTTCTCATTTGTCATTTTGGCGATTTGCACAGCTTTTATGACACAATTAGCACACTGTGTGTTGTGTGCGGGGTATGCCAGATGTTTTATGATACAATTAGCACAGCATGTGTTGTGGGACCCACATCACGTGTTGCGTGTTGTGTGACTGGATTCTTGTGCGGAATCCTTGTGTTCAACAGACACTTGATATATTCGTATCACATTGAATATTTGACCTTATTTCATATTTCGAGCATGATTTGTCATATATGCACAGACAATGTACTGGTGCTGATGGAGAGGAATTTAGCTTGCAATCGTTGTGGAAGTCAAGTAAGGTACATATTACTGTTAATTATAATTCCTTTCTAATTTTCACTAATTTTCTCCTACATCAAAAAGGGGCATCATACTTTCTATCCATCAGGCAGTAACCACCGGATTCTGTTTCCTGCATCAAAATTCTGTGAAGATTCTCTGAAGCTCTAAAAAACACCCCATCCCACGCTGCCAGCGACTCAGTACTTTAACTAACGTTAATCTGAACTTAATCTACATTTAGAACAGTGTGGCACAATGTGTGTGAATTTTTTATTTACTCAATAATACAATACATATACAGGCAGGAACTATCAACAGCATCTTAGGTCTAGCAGAAAATTGTATTTCTAGGTAAGTAACGCATCTTACTTCGCAATGCTGAACCTTTGCTTTTCTGCACGGTGCCAACCATGCAGACGTCTGAGATGTAGTCTGAGATGTCCGGTAACAGTAAAGATGTTTCGCTTGGCTTAGCTGTTTTCGTTAGGTAGATCTGGGCAGCTCCCCACTTTGGGTGTGAATGAACAGATTTCTGCTTAGCTCTCCACTGCATGAGGAGCCTCAGCGCCTAACTCAAAATTTTCAGATTCCACCCAGAGACACAGTAATCATTTCTAAGCTGCACTGCACCCTGCCCCACTCTGTAGGCAGCTGAGCGACTTTGTATGTATTAAATACCAAAGGAAATACATGAATTACTGAAGGAAGACACAAGCTACATTGATCTGTCTGGCATTAATCAGAGCTAAGCAACCAGAAGGACCTCCTTTGAACTCCTAATTGGCATAGCCAAGTGGGAAGTGGTTGACCATTGACCATCACAGTCTATCACTGGAGTACATGTTCATTTTCTCAAGTTCAGTTTGAAGGATGCCTACCAGCCATCTCTAACACTTTCCATTTATGTAGCACACCAACTAGGAAAAAAAGCCTCCAACGAAACGTGGCAAGCATGATTTCTTTCCCTTTATTGAAGAATCAGTATCCATGAAAATTTGTGAAGAAATTACAATCAAATGGATTTTTGTTTTCCTAAGTGAGCATAACGCTTCATTGTCTCCACGAGCAGAGATGTTAATACTGTAAAATGTGCAGTGTATTTGAATTTCTACCGCTGCAGACCTGTCCTCAGATGCAGTTTATCTAATCTACACCTGTTTATACCAACTGAGCATACTGGTCATTTGGTCCACCTGTCCAATGCTGTGCATGTTCATTCATCACTTTCTCACCCACAACTCCACTATTTTACTCTTGTGTCACCAAATACCATCACGTTTATGTGTCGTTACTCACAGGTAGTAAGGAGAGAGTTCGAAGTCCATGATCAGACTTCTTTTACTTGCTTAACACTGATTCTGAACAGCCCTAGAGATTATGGCGGGACTTTTCTGTCTTGTGTTTTATTCTCATCAGCCCAAGATACTTTTTTTTTTTTTTT
>NW_009258682.1:28220-38512 GCF_000687185.1 Egretta garzetta
CGCTCTCTCGGCGCCCTGGGCCCGGGAACCGGCGTGTTCCTCCGGTGCCCGGGAAGGTCGCGCGCTGCCGCGGGGCCGGGGGAGGCTTTTGCTGTTGCTGGGCCCTGGGTTTGGTGAGCAAAGGGGAGCGCTCACCGGTGCCCTTGGTCGCTTGGAGAACAATGGAAACGAGCTGCTGTAGGAATGCGTGAAAGCAACGAGTGGCGATTGCTGCTTTCCCTTGGCTTTACAACCCTTCCGCATCCGTGGGTTGCCGAAGAGATGCTATTTATTTCCAAGAGTCTCATATTGTTTTCACGGTAGAGTGTGTTGCAACGTTTATGAGGAATTTATGGTGGTGGTGTGTGGGCAGGATAAGATTTCGGCATAAGATAAATCAGTGTATGACGCTGCCTGTGTAAGGATTTTTATTTTCTTTAGTTATTTTGATTTATTTGCAATATGATTCTGGCATTTGTAGCACAAAATACATTATTCCAGAGGTAGAATTTATTATTTGTTTATGGAGTTGTGGTTTGCATTAGGGAATACGTTTGAAAATAAAGGTTAGTATTTCATAACATGGTAAAATAAGTTCTGTTTTCTGTTTCCTAGTAGGAGGAAGAAGAAATGATGCCATAATATTGGTGAAAACCATAAGGTTAAAGGACAAATTTTTATTTCGCCTGAAACTGAAGGAAGAGATCTTATTTTTGAAGACTGTGGGGTCGCATATAACTTTTATGATGGGAAATCAGTTAGGGAAAAACTGGAATTATGACTAAGGAAAGGGCTTACTGCAGATTAGCACAGACAGCATGGCCAAATGTTTCCAGCAACTGGGAATAAGAATTCTGAGTTACGTTACACGTGGTGCTTTCGCATGTTATGCAGATTTGAGCAGGTTTGGCTTACATATTTTCGTTTATCTGTCAGGTGTATAGGGAAGCAGCATTCCTTAAATATTTTTGTAGCAATGGGACTTTCTTTGTAAAACCTTTAGGGTTTTTGTCCTAATTAATAAGAAGCTGTAGTGAGTCTGTGGTGTCTTGTTGGTTTAAAGGAAGAAATCCCCAGTTCTTCTGTAAGGTACTACTGTCCTACAACCTTACGTGGGTCCTGTGCTGTCCCGATTGAACCAGAATCGCAATATGCTGTTAGCTTCTCAAAGTCTGAGCAGCATCCACGTTTTGTGGCTTTGGGTTTTTTTGGGTCATTTTTTCTTCTCACTTGAGTCTCTGGGAACACTACTGTGGTTGTAGATCACTAGTCTTGACCCCTTTTAGACTCCAGAGAGAATACTTATTTATATGCCGTTAAAAAAAACTTCCGCTAAGTTGCTGTGATAGTTTGGATTTTTAATCTTTCTTAGAACTGCTGTGCATGTTGTGTCTTTGTCTGATTTGGGAATTTTAGTAGCTCTTCCAGTCTCATAACAGGTTTAATTACATTCAGCAAAGGTTATGTTAAGTAGATTAGCGACTCCTGATAGGCCTTTTTTATAGCAGCCACGATGTCTTTTATATACAAGCATTCGAAATACAGAAGTTTCATAGGATGCTCCTGTCAACTATAATCCAAAAGATGCTCATAGAGGACTGCCCAAACAGTCACATGAGTCGGAATTAAGTTTACTAGCTAGTCAAATCCTTGGCATGACTTGATAGCTCTTTTAATTTACAAAATTAATTAAATTAATGGACATGTACTTTTTCATTTCAGAAATCACATGATGGCAATGATTCAGGCAGACCGTTCCAGAGCAACATTTCATCATGTGTGCCAAGTGTTCCTTATCGGACAACCAAAAGCGTGGATTCAAGTGACGAAAGCTTTTCTGAATCTGATGATGACAGCTGTCTGTGGAAACGAAAACGACAGAAGTGTTTCAACTTTCCTCCTTCTAAATCTGAGCCGTTTCCACTTAGCCAGAGCCACCAGAAACAAACTGCTCTAGGTGGAAAGAAGGTCAACAACATTTGGGGTGTGGTGCTCCAGGAACAGAATCAGGATGCGGTGGCTACTGAACTTGGGATTCTAGGCATGGAAGGTAGTATTGACAGAAGCAGGCAGTCTGAGACTTACAATTATTTATTGGCTAAAAAGCTAATGAAGGAAGCTCAACAAAAGGAGGCAGAGACTTTAGATAAAGAACTGGATGAATACATGCATGATGACAAGAAAACATTGCCAGCAGAAGAAGAAAATGGGCAAGGCTTTCTCAAAAGGAAGCGGCCTGTAAAAGATAGACTGGGTGAAAGACAAGAGATGAAATATAAAGGAAGGTATGAGATAACGGAAGAAGATTCAGAGGAAAAAGTGGCAGATGAAATTGCGTATCGGTGAGTTTAATAACTGTCTCTTCACTTGTTTAAGTATTGCTAAGCTGGTGGTGGAAAAGAAGGGGGGGGAAGTTTTCTTACTGCTAACTATCAAGATGTCATACCAGATTACAAAAAGCACGAGTTTTAAAGATGCACCAGAATGGTCTGTTATTTGATAACAATGGCAAGGAAAAACAGTGTTTCTCATGATCTGGATTTATTAGTGACTTTTTTAGGAAATACCCCATAAGTAAAGATGCGTGTTTGGAGTTGGACACCAATGAACACCACCTGTGGTCACCATGAAAATCTGCCGAAGTTAAAAATTTTTGAAAGTGTAGATAACTCGAACTGTGTAGTGTTTTGGAGACCACAGCTTCTGAAATACAAATATTTTTTACATGGAACATTATTGTCTGAAGAAAACGTTTTGCTGCTGTTTTAACAAGGGGCTGTACCAAGCTTAGACATGAGCACTGAAATCAAGCCTTGCCTCTTTTTGTGTTGCGAAACTGAGCTGCAGTTCTGTGCTAATTTGTGGAAGCTAGTGTTGGGGTTACCAAGTTCCAGCTGTAGGCACACTTGCCACCATCCAATTCTTTTCACAATCCTGCTATTTATTTATTGTACACTGAGCCTGTTGCTTTTTTTGAAGAGTTAGTTTGCAGGCAGATTTTTTTTTCCCCAAACCAGTTTGCTGCACAGCTTCCTTTGGGCTGGCAGGGGCAGCACTGGACGGATGGTGTGAGGGAGGGCACGTGACTGCAGTCTTTCTTACTTAGATTGACTTCAACTGCCACAATACTTTTTCAGTGGTGCAAGGGGAGAAAATTATGTTTAATAGAAGAGTTACAAGATTTACTGATGGTTAGTTTGACTTTCAAATAAAACCCAGGTTTATTGATCATTGTTGATTTCTTACGTTGTGACACTTAGTATTGCCAGATGCTGAAATACAGCAATTAGGCAATTGTTAATGCTGTTATCAGTTCTCGGTAGCTTCTCATTTCTGAATTTGAAAACTTTGAGCATGTCCCTTGTAATAAACTTTTCTTTATTATATTGAGCTTCATCAAAATAGGGCAAAAGCCCCCTTTTTTTTCCTAATTGTTTATAGTAGCAGTGGCACTGAACTGCATCAGTAGGATTGTGGTTATACACATTATAGCACTGTTGTTTGACCTGTGCTGTGCCATCTGTGCCTGGAGTCATAACCTTTTGTTGTGCTGGCCCACACTGAAATCAAAGAGTTTTTCTGACCATCTTGTGCCATTTTTTGCCCTTTACTTCATTCAGTTTCTGTTGCGGTGCACAGTTGCTTGTTAAAGCACACATACAGGAGGATTGTACAGGGCCAGGATGAACACTAGGTGGGGATTTGACTGTTTAGAAGTTGCTGCTGCTACTAACAAAAGGTCTATTTAACCAGCTCGCTAAAGAGTCCTGGTTATCTTAAAATTCTCTGCCTCTTTGAGAAACACTTCCGTCTCTTCCAATAATTCACAGTTTAGAACTCAATCCTGTAAATATTTAAGAAAACATTTACCTTCTGGTGCTTTGTCATTCATTGAACTCAGTGAGATTAAACACAAAGTATAAAGTTAAGCAGGTTGGGTAATCCTTTTCATGATTAGAACAATTGTTACTAAAATGTGAGTTTTAACATTTAATTTCAGGTAACTCAAGTCATACAGTTGAAGCTAGGCCTGGTTCTAATAGTTGTGCACACCTGTAGTCAGACACCTTTTATTATGCCATCATTGTAACATATGCAACTTTATAACATAGTAATGTCACTTGAAGCAATTAGGCTAGACAGTGGTCCTTAAGAAATTTTGGTAATGCTGGTTGTCTGTTGGCCCCAAAGTGTAAAACCACTGAGCTGTAGCACTTGGGACTGGGCTTAATGTGAAGCTTTGTCATTAAAAAATAAGGATTTAGCATGTGAACTCTGGCTCCAGACAAGTAGTATTGATTTATGGGCTTACAATGTTTTCCACTGGGAGTATGTACTTTGGCACAGTGAACCGATGCTGTATAAGCCTCTCACTTCACGCAGACTGACAATGAAAATTTCTGTATGAGGACATACATACTTTTGTTCCTAAGGAAAGAATACAGTTTAACTCGGTAACATTGCAGTTTTTTTCTTGTTTGCATTTTGTGAGTTATAGTCAACAGACTGATACGTGGGTTTGCCCGAATCACACATGATACGGGGGAACTTTTACACTTACTGTGGTCACCAGTTAATCGTTGATTCAGCTGTAAAAGGTGCTGTAATTTTAACTGTTAAATGCACAGCAGACATACTTTAATTTCAGAGATTTATACAGGTATTTGCAGCTTCTCACTTGGTTTAAACTTTCATACATCAATAGAAGAAAAAAATCACTCAATGCATTTTCATTGAAACAAATTTTACAAATGCATGCTTTAGAAAAAACTACTCCTGAGAACGTCAGTATTTTGAAATCTGATTCAAGAAGCCGTTGAAACACATTTAAATGTATAGACTTTTTAAGTTTAGAACAGTTTCATGTCCCACAGAATGAATTATTCATTATGGGGGTTCCATGGTCAATTTTACTAGAGAAATTACACAGACAATAAATGTGCCTTTTTTTCCCCTTCTCTAAGGCTTTGTGAACCAAAGAAAGATTTAATTGCCCGAGTAGTGAAAATAATTGGGAAGAGAAAAGCTATTGAACTGCTTATGGAAACAGCTGAAGTGGAACAAAATGGCGGACTCTTCATAGTGGTAAGAAAAATGTGATACTGTGGGTTTGCGGGGGACACACACACAACTTTTTACTTGCGGAATATTTATGTAGTACTACTGCACATCCTTCACGTTGGACAGGTTCTCCCAGAGTTTCGCGGCCTTCCCTCACATGAAAGTTGTTTATAAATACTAATGTAACCTTCCAGCAGGATTTGAGTAAGCAATGAGATGAATGAACCTGGAAAATGCCCAACGTTTTGTACTGAGATTAGTATCCGATTTCCCGTGATAATGCTGTATCTATTACTCTGCCTCCTCTTGGGATCTTTCCCCAGCACTCCTAAGAGTAAAGGATTCTGGAGCTTCAATAAAAGCTCGTAATGCTAGGATCCAGGTGAAGCCTCTGGCACGTGTCTTCAGTCAGCACTGACCCATCTACGGGGTTAATCAGCTTGCCATCAGAGGTCAACACGCTCAGTAGTGAGCCTTTCTAATGTCACATTTGAAGAGTAACTTTCAAGAGGGAATCCGTTAGCTTTATTAGAGAACCATCGGCTTGTGTATCAATAGAGCAAAACGGAGTTCTGGTTTCTGTTACAAATCATGGTAAAAATACTATACTTAATGGCTAGGTTATCAATTTCTCAGCTTGTTTTTATTAAATCATCCTTGGTGCAAAAGTTCAGCAGAAAATAAAAGCGTGAGGAAACTAGTAAGTACTTCAGGCATTTGTAGTTTATATTTTTTTAAGTTCCATCACTGGAAGTGGAGATGAGGAAAAAAAGGAAGGGAGGTGTCCAAAAATAAAAACCAAACTAACAACACAAATAAAAAACTGCCACAACCATCTCCCACTCCCCACCCTCGCCCTGCCAAAAAGCTACAACATTCCAGCGAGGACTTCTCTTGGAAGCAGTCTATTGTCTTGAAGGATTAAAGTAGTTGTTAAAAGTATTTACCAAGGAGTTGAAAGGACATAACTCCTGGTGGCACAAGTTCCTTTGGCTGCAGATCAGAGTGCACCATTTGAAAGGCAGATCATACTATTTTTCTTGGTTGGGATTTTGTGCTGATAGGATGATAAAAGTATGTGGCATCTGCTGTTTCAAGAACATACTTAAAAACTGACCTTCCCTTCTCCGTTCTTAGAAGTTTTGGATTGTATTTTACTTTGTTATTTAGCAGAAAAGTTTCATAGTTAATAAAATATCAGAGCACTGGAATAACAGTTCAACTGTACATACTGTGAATGGTAATTGAAAAGCACTACGATAATTAGCACTTTTAATTTACAAAGGTTTCAAAGCTGAGTCCATTCACGCTTCAGTATGACACATTGCACCACTGCTGTTACACTGAAAACCGTTGAAGCACAAAACTAGTATATGTTGTAAGGAGAAACTTTAAAGTGGTGTTGAGGTCACATGGCTTAGGCAGAAACGGAAAAATCTTGCAGGTATGCAGAGAAGTTGTAGAATTGCTGAGCACAATTAAAAAAACTCAAGATCTACCTAATTTTATGAAATTCATTTTTGACATTTAACTGGGCATATGTTCTAGGAATCTTCTGAATATTTAGCTAGTATATACATTATTGCAGATAATTGTGAGGTTAGTTGGAATACTAATCGTGTTTTGTTTCTTCACTACCAAATCAGATTTAGTATGTAGCTGAGCAGTTTGATGCTATGTTCTAAAGCAACTTCTTTGTAACCTCATAGTTTAGCTGTCCAAATGTAGCTAGCTGGTTGGTGGTGGTCTTATGACGAGTTAGATCACAAAGAAAACATAGCCAGGGTTGGTTTTATGTAATACCTAACACAGCAGGACGTAATTTTTTTTTTTTACCCTGTCCCAATACAAAGCATTGTCTTAGGTGCTATTTTTATATCAACATTCTAAGTATTAAGCTTGCTATTACTAATTTACTCCTTCCCTCATAAGAACGGCACCAGGAGAAGAACGCCAGGAGGTGTTTATTTAAACCTGCTGAAGAACACACCTAGCATCAAGGAAGAACAAATCAAGGTAAAAATTGTCAAGACTGCAAATGATTGTCCAGAGAAAATTTGGGGGTTTTCTACTAGAAATGTTATGATTGAGTCTCTCTTATAGCCTCTAGATAGTTTAACTCTATTCCAGAGAAACCAGCTTTTCACATTCAAAATATAAGCAAAAAACCCACAAAAAAAGTCAACAGATTGCCATTCGCACTAGGCAGAGAGAACACCTTTTATGTACTGCCAGTCACAAAAACCTGTTGAGGATGATGAGACTGTAGAGTCTGAAGAGATAAACACTGGGTTTTCCTTAATTTGTATATACCTTACAGCAATGTTGTCTGCAATTGTATTTCTCCCTTTGGAGCTCTGTGTCATTGTGCATGGTTGAATGGTGTTCTCTTAATAAAATATTTTTGTCCTATATAGCTCCAGCTGTAGCACCAGGCGGTATTTCCCATTAAGTCAGATACTGGTCTGAACCTAGTCTGAATTGCTCACTGGCCTCATCTGTGGTGCTCACCAAATTAGTTTTGTCAGCTTGTAAATATTTTTGCCTTTCCTTTTAGGATATGAAATAGACTGAGATGGTATTTTCTTCATTCAGTTAAAACAATTTGGTTTTCTTCATGGTATTTGCCACTTTAGTTAAGTTTTTCTTTTTTAAAAAGATTCATTTATTTTGCTTGTAGGTGGCTCAAATCAACACAAACTGTGATTGTCTGGTTTATGTTTAAAAAAAAAAAAAAACAAACCAGCAACCTTTCTCAGCTTACAGTGGTCACAAAAAGTTGCAAGTTTGATCACTTTACCCCATTCCAAAAAAAAAAAATTTGCTCTTCTGCCCCTCTTCCATGCCCTTGCAGTTGTCTCTCTCGTTCTTCTCTTGCTGATACCGACAAGTGTTTAATGAGGCAGCAGTTTTCCCTTAAGAAGCTTGTTTGATGGTATGAGACATCATCATTTGGGAAGAGTATGTGTACTCCTGTCATCATGGAGGTTGTCATGTTTACAACTCCCACAGACTTGCATATCCTTAGCACTTGACTTGCATCTCAGAAAAGGTGTTAATGAGGTTCACCAATGTTTGACAGTAAAGATCATGAGACCTGGACTCAAATTTCAGTTGTGGAGGAAAGTTCTCTTAAGCTGCCAAAGAACCTTTGGTCATATTTTCTCTACAGGTCCCTCTGTATGGCAACATCACCCTCTAGTCCACCACCCATTCCTCCCAGTTTTGTATCAGCAAACTTGAAATGAAAACTTAGTGATGCTTATTTACGTACAATTTGAGATCACTGAGGAAATCGTGTAATAAAATTATTTATGGGGCATTTTCCTTAAGTGCAGTCTATCATCATACTTGTGCTGTCAATAATGTGTATCTTAGTAAAATATTATGGAACAGTATTTGTAATAAATTTTTTTTTTTTACTTCTTCATGTTTTCTTTGGGAAACACTAGTAAAATGAATATGCCAAACTTTTGTTTTGTTTTCTTTCAAGGAAATATTCTATCTGGAAAACCAAAGGGAGTATGAAAACAAAAAAGCTGCTAAGAAGAGGAGGATACAAGTTCTAGGAAAGAAGATGAAAAAAGCAATTAAAGGGCTTAACCTGCAAGAATATGATGATGCATCCCGTGAGACTTTTGCTAGCGATACTAATGAAGCTCTGGCTTCCTTGGATGATCTACAGGAGGGGCATCATGAAGCAAAGATGGAACCTGAAGATATTATTGAAATTGATAATGCTCACGATTTGGAGATCTTTTAGTTACTAATGTTCTTGATAACAAAGTCTCTATAAAATTTATTAAATGAGCCTTTCTTATAATCCCATGGCTTCTTGTTTTCATAAACTGCAGAAACATGGGAAATACTTGATGCTGAAGAACATGACATAATTCTTAGCTAAATTTAACAGCATGAAAGATGTTAATTGTCCTATTATTTGTTTGCTGAGCCCTCAAAAACTGTTAAGGTTTTCTAGATAACAGCTTTGCATCACCATGTTTGTTCCTTAGGGACTTTCTTTAGCCACATGCTAAGTTTAGGTTTAAGGGTATGTTTTAATGAAATACATCATACCTAATTTGCTGAAGCTAACAAAGTCATCAAGTGAGCCATGCTCCTTGTTGTAGTTGAACAGAAAAGAACAGTATAAAGTTAGTCTTGGTATAACAGAACACGTGTTCTTAATATGGCCGTGTGTTGACAAGAATAGCAGCGTTTATAGGATTCAGACCTGTAAAAACAGATTGGTTTGTGAAAAACTTGATTGTCGTAGTCAGTGACCTTTGAATAACAACCTTGTAGATAAGCACTGTTGAGCTACGTATGTTTTAATTCTCTGCAGCAGTTTAATCTTTTGTGTTATAATAGTGGCTTGAGCTTCCGACCTGTTCTGTCTAGAGTTTTTCCACATTTAGACACACACACGGCTTATACAGATCTTTGTGTTTGAAAACAAACTGAATGCTTTCCAAGTAGTGAGGTTTTACTAATTTGTGCTTCTTTCAGGGGCCTGTTGACTCTACATGCGGGTATAAACCCTTTACCTTGTAATTTTTTTTTCCCTGCTGTTTCTCATGTGTGCGGTATGATAAATTAATGTGTGGCTTGCAGAAGTTCTGAAGTTTTTCTATGCTGACTCTTAAGAAAACAATTGTATGCAAAAAATGATTTTTTTACTTCATGCAGAAGACTGTTGTGTAGTTTGTAAATTCAATTGAAGACAACTTTTATGTTGAACGTTGTTTTTAATACAACGGAAGAACATGTACGACACTGTTCTGTAACTTAACATATGTACGATGTAAGATTTCTGAAATATTAACGAATTAATTCACTTTTAAACCCAACAACAAACTTCTGCACATAAATTTTGTTCACCTGACGTCCTTGGATTTCAGAAGCAAAGCCCTATCACTAAAACATGTAATGAAGTTCTGATATTGAGCAATTCACTACTGTCAAGAGCTGGTATTTAAAGGACTACAGTATTTTAAGAAAGAGTTCTTAAGCATTTAGCACATTCCATTATATGCTTTACTAAACTTAATTTGAGTTTCGGCTTTTCTGCATTTTTCTCTTCATGTGCCAGAGCTCCCTGTTGTTAAGAAGTTGTTCACCAAATGTGAAGCATGCCTTTGCTGGTAGTTGTTGCTCGTGCTGAAGTAACAGAAGGATTTGATTTGTTTATTAACTTTCCTAACAGACCTGTGGTGGTCAGAGTACTAAACTGATAACTTGTGTAAGGGAAA
>NW_009258682.1:38634-41552 GCF_000687185.1 Egretta garzetta
GGGAAAGAGAATTTAGTACTATTTAGTTTGGGACTGTAGCATTTGATCCTAATTTTCGGAACTGCTTGGGAACATCTTAACAATTTTCTGGATAGAATCAGGAAATTTTAATAGTGGTTTAAGTAATTTTTTATTGTTATGTAATTTCCTGCTAATGAGCACTGTGTATTTTTTAGATGTTAGTACTTTTAATGTTGATTTCCCAGGTAAGGGGTACTGAAACAACGTGTGAAGTCTTCTCGTTAGCAAAAGGAAGATGACAGAGTTCCCATTCCTTCCAGGGTCTGACTAACTGGCCTTTGCTTATCTTCTGCTTTTTCTCTCTTTTCTAGTTTCTCTGGCTTTCAACAGAGTCCTTTCATAAGAAAGCCTGTTCAGAGCAATGAGCAACTAGTCTTCATTCCTGTTACGACCAGCCATTTCTTTTTCCTTACCTTTGGTAGCAAAAAGGTTGCAGTAAGCAGCACCGTTTTTTGAGTAGCACCACAGTCGAACTTTGGTTTGTTAGTGGCATCTCGGGGCTGATCCTCCGCTCTCTGCAGCCTGAGCTTGTGCTGGGCTGTGGTGGCAGTGGCTGTGCCCTGGGTCTGAGCGTGACAGAGGTTGGGGCTTATGTCAGCAAGCCTTGGGTTGAGCATGGGCAGTGCTGGAGCTGAGGAGCCCAGGGCTTAGAGTCTGGTGCTGCAGTCACCACAGTTTTGGAAGGGACTGATGCAGGTTCACAAGGGTGAGAAAGAACAGGCTGTGACATTCCTGCGTGTTGCTGTAGATCTGGATCTTTTCTCTGTATCTGACTGAGCTTGCTGGAAGGTGTGGGGAGGGATACAGCACTGATCATTTTCATCGTCCTCATCAAACAGCTTTTCATTCCTTTCTCTTGAATTTCACTACTGCGAGAGTAGAAAGCATTAGTAAGGCTAGAGATTGTCTCTCTCAACTCCCATGTATTCAGCTGGTTTAGTCTGTCCTGAGCTGATACTTGCAGAGAGAGCAGCTCTGTGGTTGCTTGGTAGTAACTATAGCTTGTGACCACGCTGGATTGTGTGGGCTGCGTTTTGTCAGGGAACAGATGTGCCTGGCTGTTTAGATTTTTTGGTAGGTGATGTTTTACAGACAAAAATTCAAATGTAAGGGTTGGGATTTGTGTTCATAAGTTTCTCTGATGGGCAGAGAATGTGACTTGAGGTGCCATCTTTACTGCAGATGTAGACTGCGTGCTGCCGGGACAAATACCACTCTCCATCCCTTAAGCTATAGCAGCAGAGTAAGCCATCTCTGTCACACCTGAAGCAGACAGTGAAAACGAGGGAAATGTGCTCTGGTGTGAAAACACAAACCTTGTTTGTAACCAAAGATTTTTTTCTTCCTTATATCACAAATTCAAATAAGAGAACAGTGCTTTTTGGTATCACAGGGAAAATGAACTTATCAATGATTCAGTTTTATAGTGTATCATGAAAGCATCATTTTAAGTATAATTACAGTTTCTCTTTCCCCTTCTAAGTAGTTGATTGCATTAAAATGTTTTTCTGTTCTCCAGGCTTGTTAACTGCTATTTACCAAAACTCTCAAGCAAGCATGGCATGACCCAGTGCTTACTGTAATGCCTTGGAAGGAGGATACAAGGAATAATTTGAATTTAAAGGTAGTGATAGTGAGATCAGAAAGTGGTTTTGTACTGTATGCAGCTTAGGAGTTGTCCCATGTTCCCCACGGTGCCACTGGGTATCTGCTGCAACTCGAACTGAGTCCCGTTCCAAACATCAAGCCAGGCAGCAGCACTTTGCTGTTCTCTCCGTGGCATCTTCACAGTGCTAGCAGGATGTTTTATACTGAAGCGCATTACTGCTGGCTAAACCTTGTCTAAATCTTTATTCTGTTTTTTATTTTGATCATAATTAAAAAAAAAAAAAAGTCGTGACTGTGACTCCTCCGTTCCTGTTACGAGGTACAGCTAGAGGCAGGTCGTTGGCACAGTGCAGGGTTACTCATTCTACAGGTCAGTGTGTTAAGGACTGTGTGGTTCCTGAAAGATTGATGGGGAGCCAGGGAGGGAGGGGAAAACAGCAATAACAAGGAATAAGGGTGATGGGAAAAGTGAATGAAAAGGAGATGACTACGTTAATTATGACAATCGCTGTTACAGAGGAGTTGAATTCCTTGTACTTTGTCAGGAAAGGTGTGGCGGGGTAGACTGGGTAATAAAGAAAATTACAAGTTTTTCAAAAGGCGTTTTGTTTCAATCTGTCATAAAACTTCACTATGACAACCCTCTATTTATCTCCTTAACTTACGCCACCTTCTGCAGCTGCTGTTTTGACAGAGAAAAGTCTGCCAGAGGCATTTTCTTAAAGCTCATTTCAATATACAGAGGAGAAGCATATTCATGGCTCCCTTGAAGGCCAGCTTACGTGGTACGCCACTCCTGCTCCTGATCCTTACTGGTCAGCAGCACATCAAAGATAAGTCTGTTTCTGAACTACTGCGGTACTTCAGTGATTCTGGGAATATCCATTCTTGGAGCCAAATATCTGTTCTTAGAGCATCGTGGTTTGTTTCATAGAATGATAGAATCATAGAATGTTTGGGGTTGGAAGGGACCCCTAGAGGTCATCTAGTCCAACCCCCCTGCAGGAGCAGGGACACCGCTAACTAGATCAGGTTGCTCAGAGCCCCGTCCAACCTGGCCTTGAATGCTTCCAGGGATGGGGCCTCCACTACCTCTCTGGGCAACCTGTTCCAGTGTTTCACCACCCTCATTGTAAAGAATTTCTTCCTTATATCTAGTCTAAACCTACCCTGGTTTAGTTTAAAACCATTACCCCTTGTCTTGTCACAGCTGGCCCTACTAAAAAGATTTTCCCCATCTTTCCTATAGGCCCCCTTTAGGTACTGAAAGGCCACAATCAGGTCTCCCC
>NW_009258682.1:42763-46219 GCF_000687185.1 Egretta garzetta
GGCTTGCCGGTCTCGCTCATCAGTGGGGGTACGCTTTCTTTAACCATCCTTTTCCAGCTGGTATACCTGTAGAATCCCTTGTTTAAGAGATTCAAGAACCTGGCAGAGACAGCGGTTGCCACAGAGAACAACCTCTTGGATTCGGCAGGCAGCTGGAGAGCACGTTACACAGTGGCAGCCTTTGCAGCAACTCACGGTAATTTGGACCTACTGCATCCTATTTCATTTGTGACCTGCCTGGCCCTAGGAATTTTTTGCAAACAAAGCTTCCCAATATTTAGAAAGGACATATTTGAAGCTTTCTCATCTCCTTACCTGCAATACTGATAGATGCCACTTTTTCGGAGCTCTGGAAGGAGGAAGGAACATTCAACTGTGATAGACTTAATGTGGCCTAGACAAACACATTCCTAGAATCGCAAACATCCAGACCTAAATACTGATGAAAATGAGAAATAGCTATCTGAAGTTGTACCGGGAGACTACACACAAGTTAGGTATTACACATACTATCTTTCAGGTCAATTTTTTTTTTTCCCTCTTTGTATCATTAAATAGATGCAGAATAATCTTTCTTGTCTTGAAAACTTCCCCAGAAAGAATTTTTTTTTCACCTTGAAATCTCATTTGCGATTCAGTGTTATCAGCTTTCTTGTTTAGAACAACATTCCTTTGGAAGGTATTCTCATTTTCCCCCAGAAGTTGCACTTTTTTAATTTGCCACCTGAATTTTTCATTTGTTCTATCAGTTTGGGTTTTTGGGTTTTTTTCAAATGATAGTACAGCTGTTTACAGTAATTATTTTGTATTTGTTCAGTTACCACTGGCGAATTTTGCACTGACTGCCTTCAACCACTGGAATGACTTTATTCAGCATGCAGAACTTGCTGAAATATGTACTGGGGCTCTGGAAGACAGTTTGTTCTTGGAGCACCAGGAAAGATTTTGCCATGGAGATGAAAGAAAAAGCCTCCAAGAAAAAATAAATGCCTTGGGAAATGTTAATTGCAGATATCCTCATGCATTCCCATGTGTCCAGATACTGGGCAACCGTGGTGCAGAAAACTCATGACCTGCTCTTCCCCCTTATTAACAAACTGACATGTTATAGTATGTAATGTTTAAATGGAGTACAAAATGGCACCAAACTGTTGTGTGAACTATTTTCTTTATAGGGAAAGGTCAGCAAACCTTGCCTTAACATTGACCTGCTGTCCTTGATAAAGAGTATGAGTACTCAAAAATATCTGGGACTCGACATTTAGGTGGAAAAGCAGAATATCCGTGTAGAAGCCCAGTCCTATATTGTCATCTCCTTGTAAAGTCCTGATGGCTTTATTCTATTCCGCCCACATCTGCTGGAAGTGACCCTATTCATTTTTTTTTTTATTGTCCTTCTGGAGATATTCCTGTGACCCACCATACCTTTTCTTTTTTTAACTTGTTTAAGCAGTATGCCTAGTTCTCTGCCTAACTGAAACACAAATAAAACACTCTTAGCTTCTCTGTAGCAGGGATAAATTATTCCCAAGCCTGGCAGGGTGAACTAAAATTTTTTGAGGGAAGAACTTCTGATCTACAGTCCCTGACACCTTTTAAAAGAAAAACGAGACAAATGCAGAAGGATTCTCACAGGCCATCAGGGAGAATGTGCTGAAGACCTAAGTGAAGAATAAGCTGAAGTAAATGAAGGTATAAAATAAACTCCACAAACAACAGCAGTTGGCTCCAGCCAGCCAAACGGCTCCCTGTAGAGCTGCCAGCCCAAACCAGATGCATACGTCTGAGAGATGCCATTCAATTTTGTCTTAGATTCTCTCGCCAACTCCTTGCTGTGTAAATTGTCAAGCTGGAGGCTGGCAAGTGGGAAATCTAAAGAAAAAACCTTTCATTTTGCAAGGGTCTGAGTATTTTTTAAGTTTTCCCCAAAGTGTTTTTAATATCCTGGATACCTCTTTGACTTTTGTCTTACATGATACACATAAGTTTGTTTATTTTCATGTTTCTCTAGATACTTTATTATTGTCTTTTAAAATCTCATATACTAAAGCTTACTAAAGGTTACTCTCTTGAAAAATGTGTTTTATTCCAAGTTACTGTATCTTCATATTCTGTTTTGTAGTGGACTAACTCTATTAAATCCAAGGGACAGAAGCTGCCTTCAAAGCTGTAGGTGCTTATTAAAAGAAATACAAAATTGCCACGGCAACAAATGCAAAGGAGGGCTTTGAAGATTTCTACATAATTACTGTCCATTTAGTTTTGTGTACGTAGAAACATTGGTCTCTAAATAGCGTTATTTTTCCTTAAATGGTCTCAAATCTAAAAAAGTTGCGTTTACGTCTACTTAGGAAAATGCATTGTGCACCTTGTTGTTTTTCCCTGCAGAACTTCTGTCACAGTGGATAAAAATCTATGGTTGATACAATCTTCTTTTGTACAGAAGGCAATAAAAATGAGCTAATACATCATTGCTGTTAATGCTCAGTGAGTCTATTTCCCTGCTCTGAAAACACGTAACATGTTCTCTTCTCCTGTTTGTATTTGGTTTTGATTTTTAATGACATTCCTCTGAGCTATTTTCTGCAAACTGCTTAATTTCTTACATTATCCAGATTTTCCCCAATGAAATGTGTTCAAGATTAGTTTCTATGCAAGAACATCTACAGTACTTCTCAAAAGACTGATGTTCAGTAAAGTCTTTTGTTAATTTTAACAAAATCTTTGGAGGTGAATGGAACCTTTTATGTGATCAGCTTGTCATTTTGCAATGACATTGATTGCATAGTGCTCTGTTTTAGTGTTTTCAGCTTGGGATGACTATGTCTATAGAAATCAGAATGCGGTTGTGTGGAAGGAGAATAGTAATGTCACATTCCTTTTTTTTTTTTTTTAAGGATTAATTATAACTCCTCTTGTGTCAAAATACTCATAACTGGGAGTAAGAGAATACTGACTACACTTGTCTGAAATAGCTCAGCAGCTATCTCTGGCAGTGCTAATGTCCCCGTGAGTTTCCTGTAGCTAGATACAAAAGCATGTGCGGGATAAGCAGTTTGCCAAGTTGCCTCTTGGTAAACCATTTTCTTTCCTCCCTCCCTTCCTTCCTCCCTGCTGCAGTTTTGTTTACTTTTTCTCCAGCAGTGCCCAGGCATGTGAATCTGGTAGCAGAGAAGTGATTTCACATCTGGAAGGGAGACATAGGCCTGCTGCAACTTTTTCTGTACAGCAACCACATAGAGAATAGAAGGGTGTGTATATGAGACAAGCTTTAAAGTAATTCTGAGTTCACCTTAACAATTATGTCAGGAGTTAAACAGATGAGATTGAGGCAGATATGAAAGAGGTTGTTCATGCAATTCATGTATCACTTTGCTGATATCTAAGAAATCATAGTCCCCACCCAAGAAATTGCTAAGAGATCAATAGGCTTCTCCAGACAGCCCTTTAAAAAGT
>NW_009258682.1:46229-56924 GCF_000687185.1 Egretta garzetta
GAATAGAATAGAATAGAATAGTTCCAGTTAGAAGGGACGTAAAACAATCATCTAGTCCAACTGCCTGACCACTCCGGGGCTGACCAAAAGCGAAAGCCTGTTATGAAGGCCATTGTCCAAATGTCTCTTAAAGACTGACAGACTTGGGGCATTGAGCACCTTTCTAGGGAGCCTGTTCCAGTGTTTGACCATGCCCTTGGTGAACTTCCCCTGATGCAGCTTTGAACCATTCCCACATGTCCTGTCGCTGGATGCTGGGGAGAAGAGAGAAGCTCCCTCTCCACCTCCCCTCCTCAGGAAGCAGTAGAGAGCCGTGAGGTCGCCCCTCAGCCTCCTTTGCTCCAAACTAGACAAACCCAGAGTCCTCGGCCACTCCTCACAGGACAGGCCTTCCAACCCTTCCACCCAGCTGCGTTGCCCTCCTCTGGATGCATTCAAGTTCCTTACCGTCCTTTTTAAATTGTGTGTCTCAGAAATGCATGCAGAAGAGCACAAAATACTCCTCTGGCCTTTCTGGAGCTTTTGGGAGCTGCCAATTTTATCTACGGAATCTTAAGCCTCCCAGCTGTGAACTGGAACTAATTATACTGCTAAACCATCTCTGTAAAGTTACTTGATATGAGAATAGATTTTAAATATTTTATTTTTATGAGGAAATGAGTTTAATTGGGTGAAAGCAGAAAATTCTTCCCTGAAGATGTAATTACATGTAAATTCAAAACTGCCGTGTACTCACTACGGTTCAGAAGCTGCTAATAATGACTAAAAGTAGATGCATGTGCCTTTACCTTTCAGATCAGGATAGAGTGGTTAGATATTAGCAGTCGTCCTGGTTTTGGCTGGGATAGCGTTAATTTTCCTCCTAGTAGCTGGCATAGTGCTGTGTTTTGGATTTAGGATGAGAAGAATGTTGATAACACACTGATGTTTTAGTTGTGGCCGAGCAGTGCTTACACCAGTCAAGGACTTTTCAGCTTCCCCTGCTCTGCCAGGTGCACAAGAAGCTGGGCGGGGGCACAGCCGGGATAGCTGACCCAAACTGGCCAAAGTGATATTCCAGACCATATGACCTCATGCTCTTCCCTTCTTGTTCTCCTTTTCATTGCTATTATTATTGTTGTTGTTGTTGTTATGAAATCATTAAACTGTTCTTATCTCCATCCACGAGTTTTCTTACTTTTGCTCTTCCAGTTCTCTCCCTCACCCCACCAAGGGAGTCAGGGGGAGGGTGAGCGAGCAGCTGGGTGGTGCTTGGTTGCCAGCTGGGGCTGGGATAGCTGACCCAAACTGGCCAAAGTGATATTCCAGACCATATGACCTCATGCTCTGTATATAAACTGGGGGGGGGTGGGTACAACAGCCCTTTTTGGCACCCAACATGGGGCTTGAAGGGTTTGAGATAATGACAGGCTAATCATAGCTTGTTAAGGAATTTATTTCTCTAAACAGTTGCAGGTCACAATATTGATTCATCTGTTCTCTTTATTTGCAGTACATGCTAAAGATTGGTGTTGGGTTTTGCAGTTTGCTGTGTTCTGCAGTGATTAGCAATGTTTTGCCTGGGAGAATTGTTATTAAAACACTGACCTGGAGCTTTATCTGGTATTTGGGTTTCATACTAAAGCCATTACTGTACTTCAGGTACCACCTTGTGGAGAAAATTAGCAATTATACATCTTCTTCTAAGAGTTTTTTCTGGAGGAAACACAGAATGACACCTTCGCTACATTCTTCTATGGTGTTTCCTCTTTTATTACAACAGCTTTTCAGTATCTTGAACATCTTTGGATAGTTAAGATACATCTATTGGTATTTCTTGGGAATATTGTTTTGGTTTTGTCTAAGGTCAGTAAATAATTTAAGACTATCATCCAGAGATCTGCCCCAAGGATAGATAGTTATGAGTGGCAGGGTATGTGGGGTAGTATGGGCAAGTGCCTAGGACAGTGGGCAGAACTTCACCCCTGAACAAGTGCAGAACGCTGAAAAACTAGTAAAATATTTGGAAAAAGTGTGCTGTCACCCTGGCAATTCCAGTGAGACACAAATCACTGCAATGTGCTGGGGCCTGGTTTGTGCCTACTGAGCCCTGGTCAACACTATTCAGTGCCCTCAAGGGGAGGAGAAGGTCTCTGGACCTGATGACAGAACAACAGGCACTGCAGCTACTCCAGCCCTGGTGACAGGCACTGCAGCTGAACCAGGGAACCAACCCATGCTGGCATCAATTGTCCCTACAGACAAGAAGAAATCTTGGAAGTGAAAGTCAGCTTGCTTAGAAAGGGAGGACGAAAGAGCAGGGCCATCACAAGGAGAGGAGGAGGAAGAGGAAGAACTCATAAAGGAAACAGAAACCACCCGATCTCTACCCCTGAGTGAGCTGCAAGATATGCAAAAAGATTTCAGCCGCCCTGGCTGCTCTGATGCTGGGGTAATGAGGCCAGTGGCCTGGAACTGGAGGATAGGGAAGCCAAACCGCTGGGATCCTTTTCTAGGGCAGGGGCCATTGACAAAGCGATTGGAAAAGGGGCACAAGCCCTCAGCCTCTGGAGGCAACTACTGTCAGGCATAAGGGAAAGGCAGGTATCCCTTCAAGGAAGATGTCGTATATGACCCAGGCAAATGGACCACCATGGGGAGAGGTATCCAGTACCTGAGGGAATTAGCTGACCTGGAGGTGATTAATAGTGACCTGCACAAAGCAGTTGCATCACTTGTTTTTCCTGGGTTTTATCTCTCTTTCTCCTTTGTTCTCCTTCTCATTATAATTATTATTGTTGTTATTGTTGTTAATATTGCTATTGTTAATATTATTATTGTATTTCTATTATCATATTTCAATTATTAAACTCTTCTTATCTCAACCCACAAGTTTTCTTACTTTTGCTCTTCCAATTCTCTCCCCCATCCCACTGCTAGGCAGGGAGGGGGAGCGAGCGGCTGGGTGGGGCTTAGTTGCCAGCTGGGTTTAAACCACGACAACAGTTCAACCTGCAATACTTTTAGCCTTTTAGCTGAGGCCACCATGCAGTATGATTTAACGGCCCTCCTTCAAAATCCCATAAACTGTCTGTAGTCTGCAAGCCAGCATTTGCAAGGGAGTATGTACAAGGGGCCTGAGAAAGATGTTCTTTGCTGTGTGCCAGGCCGTACCACAGGAAACAAGGCTGCACTGCTGCTTTCATTTATTTGTCAGTCTTTGATCTGGCACTGGGCAGAAAAGAGAGAAAAAAACACTGACAGTGCGACAAAATTAGATGAATAAACAACGGCTTGCTACTATGCTTTCTATTCTTGTTCGGAAGAATTTTAGAGTTAAAAATGTTGGCACCTGTGAAGTTGTATTGAGGCTGTTGGAGAAAGCTGTTTTCAGAAAAAGTTGGGATTTGGTTGTTGTTTTGGTTTTTTTTCTATAACCCAGTGATTGACCCTCCTCATCTGTAGAGCTGTGTTGGGAAGAGCAATTTCCTTTGAGAGGTTTCACTGCTACTGGGGGAAGAGCAGAGGGCTTCAGGAGCGGTATGGGAGAAAATGTCACATCTGTGTTACCTGAGCCACTTGTATGGCTCTTCCCACATTCCTGCATGCTGACAGCTCCCTCCAGAATCTTGCTGTTCATGCAACGGTGTGGCTGGCCGTCTTTTCCTCTTCCCCCCACAAGTACAACCCAGTGTTTGCTCCACTTGTCCCCAAAGGTGATCAGACTTCACCTGCAGAATGGAGACCCTTGGGACATCTTTAAGTGCTTCAAATCAATCAGAGGAATAGTTTCTACCCTGTCTCTTGTAGAGTGTTTCAGAGAGAGAGTTGGACTCTCAAGGAGGTGGAGCTCCCCCTTGATGGAGAAAAGGAAAAATGATAAGGGCCACATTAAGAGCACTTAAGGACTAAGAGTATTTAAAAGCTGCCAAAGGTCGTTCAGGAGACCTGAGAGAAATTGGTTGTATTTTGTTAAACTGAAAATACCTATAGGAAAGAGTTAGGTTCAGTGACTCTGGAGTTTCAGATTGAAGACATGGGAATGAGGCCAGAGCCAGCAGTTGCATCCTGGAAGGAAATCCTGCCCAGATGCCGGATAGCGTCTCTGAATCAAGAATGTGAGCTATCAGCTAGGAGAAACTTGGATCTGATGTGTGCTGGGAGGCCAAGCTTCCCCAGAGGAAGAGTAACTGAGGAAGCAGCATTCTGTTGTCTAAAATCTGTTAAGGAGGTGTTAGCAGCAGGACCTGGAGCCAAACTCAGTAAGCCCTGTTTTAAAGTCATGCTGGGGGCTCGCTGAAATCCAGATAGGGGCACTCACCATCCCCTTGGCTCAGCATTGGCAAGAAAATGAAAAAAAAATATATATATACAGCCACACCTAATTTAAAACAGCTGACAAAATGTGTCATCTCTCCCCTCCTCTAAGTGTCACTCCTGCCCCAAGAATTTCCTAGCCAAGGACAGGCATGGAAAACAGCTTTTTCTCAAAAGAAGCTGGTGGTGGGGTTAAGTTTGTGCAGGTTGTGTGTGCTTATCAGAGACGAACAGTAATCCTGTTTACCTTTAAAAATAATAATAATGAAAAAGGTAACACATTAGTATTGCTTCATGATTCCAGGCCAGTTCTTTGAAAGCAGTTTTATGATGTTTGGCAGTAGAGCTGTATTTTTAACCTTTAAAGCTTAGCCAGGGAAAGTTTTGTCTCGAGGATTGCTTAGAGGGAGAGGAAGCTGCAGCTGCGAGGCCGCGGAAGCTCTTGGCTTGCAAAACCCTTCCTGCCCTGTTTTGCAGCCACCAGGTCCTGCGACAGTTGCGTGAGCAGCACACAACGAGCGGGGCCGGAGCCACGTGGCAACACTTCATTGGACGCTGCGACCCTGAACGAGAGATGAAGGAGCCTGTCGGAGCAAAGACGGCGCCATCGCCCACCACCGGGAGCCAAGAGACCCAGACCCCCGGGATGCCGCAGATCCCTGGTGGTGACTATTCTTGCAGCCCTATTCCCAACACTTGCTTGATTTCTACCCTTTTACTTCCCTCTGTCCTATCGCTGCTGTTATCCACCTCACTCCCTTTTGTAATAAAAACTGGTTTGAGTGAACGGTATTTGGCCTCGTTTGTGTCTTAATCTCGCTCTTGGGATCATAGCGAAATCTCCCCAACATCGGATCAGGCCATTTTTAATTGGCATCACAAACAGGATCCCCTGCAGTGAGGGTGCTGCACTTTTTTCTCTAGCTTGTCTTATGTGTGTACCACTCAGGGACGTGAGGGGTGGAACTTGGCACTGAAGTGATACCTATGTACTGCCTTCCTGAGACGACCACCCCACGCTTGTTGAGAATGTGCAATGATAACATTATCCCTGCAGGCAGGGACGCACTGTAAAATGTTTGGAGACACATAATGCATGCCCTTCAGTACCAGGCATTGATTGGGCACAAGATAGTTGGTATAATTAGCAGAGTGACTGAATCAGTGCCCTGCAAAGGGATGCTAGACTCCGGTCTGGAAAAGGGGAATCTATTGAATGTGCTGGTTTGGGCTCCAGTTTAGCTGCAGCTGTGGAAGCAAGAGACTTACAGTGTAGTGCCGAGTCTCAAGTCACACATCTCTGCAAGCCCTTGTCCAGTCCTTGCAAGGACAAGTGGCGGAATTAAAAAAACAACTCAGAGGGGAGAGAGATCAGGTGAAACATCTGCAGATTGCTCTTAAGGAGCAACTTCCCATGGGCATTGCCCATGAGGAGATGTCGTGTGTCCCCCCCCCCCCCCCCCCCCCCAATTAGGAAGTTGTTGCGAAGGAAGAAGAGGAGGAGATCTCTGATAAAGGAAGTGAATCCGAAGAAGAAGAAACAAACAGGGACTCTCAAAGTGAAAAAGATGATGGAAGTGACAGAGACTCTGACAGAGAACAAGATGAGAAGCAAAACAAAGATGATGAAGCTGTAAGCCTTACTTTTTCTTGAAGTATAATGTTGCCTCTGGGGTTGAGAGAAAATGCATTTTAATCCTCTAGCATCCCCTCAGGCTAGGCAACACTAGGATGAAGGAGTAATATCAGTTCTCCAGAGGTTTTCAGACCTCATTCCAGCATAAGAGCTTTGTCATTGCAAGTCTCTTTCAGAGAGAGCAGTGAAGGGTCTTTGCAGCATAGACAGAAAACTTAAAAATGACATGAGAAAAATAGATTAACTTTAGGGAGAGATTGTAATGTTTCTTTCAGCTTAATTTGATTACTAGCTGCTGCAGATTTTGTGAGATAGTCTCTCCTTTGAACTTTGTTCTTTACATGCAGCAGCTGTTGGATGCTGCACAGTGCGTACTATAAGCATGCAGTAGTTGAAGGAACATATACATGTGCTTACTAAACTCCAGTGACTGTTGTTATTAAGTTAGTTATTCGAAATTGTAACTGAGAATGAGGCATTGGGGTGGTAGATGATCTCTGCACTGCAGGTCTTGAAGTCCTGTACAGGGTGACAATAAGCTTCTGATGGGAAGAGAATCATCGAGCTTGTAATCAGGGCTCTTACAGCTCAGACAGTGAGTGTTTATAGGCAGTGCTGTAAAACTGAGTTTTGAAGAATGTGTGCAAGCCCTGCAGATCTGTGTTCTGTTCTGGTTGGTTTGGTTTTTTTAATATTTACAGGAATAGTCTAAGTTTTACTGTAGCTTGATTTTTTTTTTTTTTTCTTCTTTTAATCATACTGTATAACTTAATCTCTATGTGCCTTTCACTTTTATAATGTGTAGTGTAGCACAGGAACTTGTCATATATATCATTTCCATGGGCTAAAATTTCTTTTTTTTTTTTTTTTTTTTTTTAAAAAAAGCTCATTCGCCATTGAAATCACCCAGTTACAATGATTGTTTTGATTGCAATTTAAGGTAGGTTCGATGGCTAAAAGAAAATGACACAAAAAAGCCCCCCTGGGGATGCGCAGCTCTGCACCCTTCAGCAGATGCTGCAATGGCATTTTGGAAATGGGTACCAGGGAAGAATCAGTAGCTCGCTGCCTGCCTGCTGCTGGCCACGGTCACCTCCGGGTTGTACATGGCAGGGTCTGGCTGGGCCTGGGTAAATCAAACAGGACACAGGAAGTTGTTTAGCAGCTTTTGGTCCCCCACTAATCAGACTAAAATTTATATTGCCGGCTCCACCAAAAATTACACATTACACTATAACACCAGTGTTAATTGTTCTTGGGATAAGGATGTCGGTGCTTGGTCCTGTTCCATTTACAAGATGTTTAGCGCTCAACCCGTATCATTATACCATCCTCTGGGAGCAGATAACACAACATATTTCCAACCACTGTGGACATCTGAAGACCTGTTTGAATGTGGCACCCGATTATTAAAGGGTCACTGTTGGGTTTGTGGAAACAAGGCTTATACAGCCTTGCCTGCGGATTGGACAGGGGTATGTTATGTAGGCCTAGTCTGACCCCTGTTCTTTTTGCTTCCGGGAGCTGAAGGCAACCCCCTGCGTGTCCAGGTGTATGATGATCTGAGTCAAGATAAATGCTCCATTGGCACCTCCATGATGGGGGGGAGAAGGCAAACTTGTGACAAAGATGAGTGGACCCCTCAACATATTATATAACATTATGGACCTGCTACTTGGAACCCCAGTGAACTGATTAGCAGTGCTCAAGAACCTATTTACAATTAAAATCAAATCATTCGGCTGCAAGCTACTTTGGAGATTATTAGAAATCAAACAGCCAAAGCCCTGGACCTATTAACTGACCAGGCTACCTAAATGCGAACTGTGATATTCCAACACTGCATGGTTGTTGATTATCTGCTAGCCGAGGAAAGGGGCATCTGTGGTAAGCTAAATGATTCCAGCTGTTGCTTAAAAATTGATGACACAATGATAAAGTTGTCAAACAAGTCACTGCAGGGATACAGAAGTTAGCCCATGTCCCTGTCCAGACCTGGAAAGGCTGGGATACCAATTTGTTTTCCTGGCTCCCTGGTGGTCCATGGGATAAGTGACTTTTATTTGACCTGTTATGTGGTTTTACTATATTATTGGTTTTGCCCTGCATCATTCCTTGCTTTGGACAACCGATTCAACATGCTGTAACTAATATGCAGTTTAGAACTACTGCTTCACCTGATGGTATTAAACATATGCACACGATTCGAAAACCTGAATCCCCAATTGTCAACACTGTATAACAGGATAGGTGCTCTTTTCTAACCTTTTCTAAATAGATGTCTTCTCTCAAAGCCACCATGAGTCTTAAAGCCATCCTTGAGCCATGGGGTGGTGTGAGAGGCTGAACTGTGGAAAGTTTTGTCTCAAGGATTGCTTAGAGGGAGAGGAAGCTGCAGCTGTGAGGCCGCGGAAGCCCCTGACTTTGCAAAAAACATCCTGCCCTGATTTGCAACCACTAGGTCACGTGGCAGTCCCTGAACAGCGGATGAAGAGCGGGACCGGAGCCGCATGGCAAAACGTCATTGGATGCTGCAACCCTGAAGAAGAGATAAAGAGCCTGTTGAGGCAAAGACGGTGCCATCGCCCACGGCCGGGAGCCGAGAGACCTGGATCCCCAGGACACTGCAGATCCATGGTGGTGACTATTCTTGCAGCCCTATTCCCAACACTTGCTTGATTTCTACCTTCTTACTTCCCTCTGTCCTATCGCTGCTGTTATTCACCTCACTCCCCTTTGTAATAAAAACTGGTTTGGGTGAACGGTATTTGACCTCGTTTGTGTCTTAATCTCGCTCTTGGGATCGTATTGAAACCTCCCCAGCATTGGACCGGGACAGGAGGAGGAAGGAATAATGAGTTTCCTGTCCTAAAGAATGCAGACAGTGCTTTCAAGTTTAAAGATTTAAAAAAAAAAAAAAAAAAGGTAGCAATTCACTAGATTTTTGAAACACCCATGGTTAGGGTAGTCCCTCTCTGATACTTGGCAGTTGATTCAAAGTGAAACATGAATTTTATCCTGTACGCTGAATAAAAAATACGTTACTTCCTTCTTCCTTCTTGATTGTTACTATGCATCATATTTCTCTAGCATAAAATTCATGGATACTGGCATACAGAAGAAGAGGTGGCATTTTGCAATGGCATGTTCAGTGGCAATCACAGGCAAGAAAAATAAGCTACATCCTGAAAAGAGAGGCAGGGGAGAAAGCAACAGATTTTGTTGCTTTAGGTCTCTAGCCCAGAACTTTGGAGAAGATATCTTGCAGGTTCACTATTGTCTAGTTGTATGCATATTTTCAGAACTAAGTAATCTCTGCAAGATGTTGAAGCAATTTTTGGCACACGGCCTGAAAGAATTATGCAGGTCCTTGAAATTTTTGAACTAATTGGGCAACCATTTGAGCCTGCAAGAAGGTCAGAAGATGAACAGATTCTTAGAGTTTGCAAATGTAGTTCTAGAAAGGCACAGGAGTTTTCTTTCACAGCCAGTATATCAATATCTTAGCAATTACCTTATTTGTATAAGAACTGTAGGAAGTTTGGGGTTTTTTTTAAATTCTTTGTTCTCAAAAACTGGTTTTCCCACTCACAGGCTATTACAGAGCATAGCACCTTTTATTTATGAGATAAGATTTCTGTCTACTGATTCGAAAATTTTTTTTATCAGTAAGAACATTAACTCAAGTTCTTTTCAGTACTCTTGTCCTCCTTGCAGTGGTTAACATTGTTTGCTGTTTCAATAATGCTTCAAGAGAAGTATACTGTATTTACTTTTGCAGATGGGTGCAGAATCAAATAAGAGACTTCTATAAAATCCTGTCCTCTGCTGACCAGAGCAGATCCCATTAAAGTTGGCATGGATGAGCAGTCATTTATCCCTGGATGGAATTTGGCTCTTTGTGAGATGCCATTTGGAATTAATACCCAAATCTCTTAAACCATGAGGAACTAAGCTTTAGGATTCCAAAAATTCTTCATGTGCAAGGCAGCCAATGATGACTGTAAAACAATTTTACAACGATCCAAGTAAAAATATTGCCCAGGAGAAAATTAACAAGAGTACCTGAAACTTAGGAAGGTGTGACCTAAAAATAGTGAGTACCTCCCTGTCCTGTTTAGAGAAATTTATAAGAGTAATGTAATTCTAAATATAATTTCCAGAGGTTAAGCAGGAAACACTGTAGTGGTACATGTAGGGCTTTTACATGCAACTAAGAACCACATGTACACTCAGTGTACTCAGTGCAAAACCAAAACTGATTTGGGGAAATTAGTGCAAACAGTGCCTACACGTAACAGCTTTTGATAGAAAGAACAGCCCTTCCTAGCTCTCTCAAAGGCACTGGGAGTTGTCCCCAGAGGAGACTGTATGACCAAGCCTGGAAGCAGAACTGCGTGAAGACGCCTTCCCCTCCCATGTCCACCACAGGTATTGAGATCCCCGAGCTGTCACGGGCGAGTCTCCCGTTGATTCAGAAACATGTGAGATTGACTGCCGGCAAGGCCCATCCACCCTTCTTTCTTGCTGGCAGCTCCTGCCTGACTACCTTTAGGCACGGCTGCACAAACCTTACTGTTTAATAGTCCTCCTGGCTTCAGATCTGACCTTCTGCTTCAGCCAGCGCAGCTGCGAGTCCTGCCAATTGCCTGGGCACTGTCCGAGAGCTCTGCCTTATAACAGGATATAGCCCTGGGAGAGGAAGGCCCGTGCACATGGCAAGATCACATTTGTATTGTTGATTCTTGGTTTATTTCATCTTA
>NW_009258682.1:56938-64186 GCF_000687185.1 Egretta garzetta
CTTGCTGGATACTGGAGGCAAGAACACAATCTGATTTCAGTCACTGAAACCAAATGGAAACACACAATTCTTAATTCTCTGTAGCTATCTTCAGGCACCCTTGCATCAATCATTTGGTATGTCTCTCAATGAAGGGAAAACTTCAAGGAGGGTTATTTTATGAGCGTCATTATTCTGTGAAAGGCAGTTATTAATAAAAATTACAGCGTCGGATCACTTTTACTGAAGTACAGAGGACCTGTACAATAAAGCTCTGGTATAGGTCCTTCCTTCTGAAAATTTGTCCTGTACATACCAGTGCAAACAAAGAAGTGCATGTTGTTCTAGGAAGGTTCATCAGGAAGACACTGCTGGTAAGAGGCTCCTTATGCCCTCTTACTTTCTGCTGGCACACAAAAGAAGGATGTTTATAGTGATGTTACTGGTAATTTAAAAGGTAAGAACCTGCTAGTAATTTCTGCACCTAATTCAAGTTCTATTTCAATTCAAATTCTACTTCCATGCCCTTTCAATGTCTGAAGTGATTCTCAGTTCATAGGGAATTCTTGACCAGAAAGGTGTATGGCCTACGTACACCTCAATATTAACATTCTCAGCCAACAAAAATTGATATACCCTCATATATAATAGTAGCTATTCATTGCTTTAAAGTACGACTGTATGCGTGTGGTGATGGGCATACAGCAAGGGGTCAGTGGCTGCTGAAATCTCTACCAGCAATTGACTGGCTGACAGTAAGGTTATCAGAGTGAGCGGGCCCAGGTGGGCTCTGCTCCTGCGCTGCTGGGAAGTTTGCCTCCTACCTCTGCTTCAGTGCAGGGGATGAAACCCGTTCCCAGGAGGTGCATTGCCTCTGTGCCTCTTAGAAGCCACGACTCTGCAAATTAGAGGGTTTTCTGTGGTGCTGAGTTCGGTTTTAGTGTGTCTCCGCTCATGGACATGTGCAGTCTTCACCGTTCAGACCTCTGCCTGCAGCTTAGCCGAGTGGTGCAAGATGCGCAGTCTTCTGCCTCGCTCTTCCAACAGCCCTCACCCAGAGGGTTAGAATCTGCATGCAGTTTGAGGTTTTTATTAGAATATAGCTCTGCCTATTAATTACCACAGTGAGCCAGGTGAAATTAAACAATACTTCAAGTACTGACAGAGCCTGCTTAGTAGATTCAACATCTGACTTTTAAAGAATACAATTATTCCTAGATTTTACTACTTTATTAATTATATATATTAGATTTTATATATATACATAAAATAATAATAAAATAGTAAAATCTAGGAATATTTGTATCTGCATTGCTTTCAGGAAGTCAGAAGCAGCACGCTGAAATTAAATGCAGCCATAGTAAAAAACCAAAAACCTCTTAAACTTGCAGAGTGGGAATTTTACTATAGTCACCTGTAGTTACAGTGTGGTATTCACAGAGTCCCAGAACTGGAAAGTTAGTAGCCAAAAACACACTGTGACTTCGGTTTACAGTATCTTCCGTATGCCAATACTCTGTATCAGAAATCCCTTGACCTGTGGAAGTAATCGCAGTTCCTAACTCTGAAACGCAGTACTGTTTTTATAAGACTTCTTTATGAATAAGACTTTTAAAGAACAACTCTACAACCTAGACACCAAGCTTTGAGATCATAATTACTGCCTTGCCTAATTTATTGAAAAAATTCATAAAGCTTTCATATGCCTCTATGTCCTCAAATGCATAATGTGAAAACTGGTATTCCCAACACCTGCAACACCCTTAGAAGAAACACTGACACTCTTTATCTTCCCAGCCACATAAAAGAGGCTACTGGTATAAAACTAAAAATAAGGGCACGTCTGCACCTGAAATCTGCTGCATGTTTATTATATTTGTCCTGTCATCCGCAGCAACGACCGCAGGAGCAGGCAGACTGTCCATACTCTAAGATTTTGGTATTTTCACTGACAGTCTCAAAAAGCACTCTATCATAACTCTGTTAGGGAGTCTGGAGCTGAGTTCCTGGTGGGAACAAGGAAATCCTAATCCTGTGCATCAGTCTGAGTCACTCTTCTTGATCCCCCACATCACCACTGCACCATGGGTCATGGTGTCTGGGGTTTTTCCTGTGAGCTAGTGCTGCTGTTCTCATGTTCAGGCAGTATGGAGGAGCCAGCCTGGTGAGCAGGTGACTCATGGTGTCAGATGTAGCTAGATATTTCTCCCATGGCTTTTCCAGGTGTTTATTCCCTTGAGGAAAAGAGCTCTGGCTGGCGAGGGCACAGCACATGCAAAAGACAAACAGGCTGTTAAAATCCAGTTTTCTGAAATTCTGCGCTAAGCTTGCTGAGAGACATGGAGCACATCAACTACACGAGTGCTCACCTCAGTGCAGCAGAGACACCGGGAAACTCACCGTGCCTGATCTTACCGGCCAGATACTAGTTTAGATTTAGAGCAAGTGTTTAATTTTCTTCAAGATATTCAATTTTGCACTGACTCACACTTTCAACAGATTTTTTTCTCTACCTCTAAGGGGACAAGAATTTTTTAACTAAACCTTTAATCAGAGGAATTCATGCAATTAGTCTGTAAAAAAAAAACTCCACAGTTTTGTAAAACTAATGTCAGAGGCACAGGCAATTGACATATTCTCTAACCATACCCCTACAAAGTGAATCGTAGTTGTTCTGTCACCAGCTACAGCAAAACGCTCTCACAAACTAGTAGGGTTAATACCTCTGTAATTTCTTGGCAAAAGGTTTTTCCCCAAAGCTAGTACTTTTGTATAAGCATAAGGCTTCTGTGCTAACAGCTGCATTCTTAGCAAGGAGATTCTCTATTTGCACTATGGTTTATAGCCTGTTTTGCAGAAATGCAGCATTTCCAGTTTTGTACAGTCGTTTTAAAAGTGAGCTTAATCAGATCTTCATGTGGAGCCATACAATTATCAGTTCCTGCTTCTCCTTTCCCATCTGCAGTTTCCTTCTCTCTCCTTTGGGGTTTTGCAATCACTGTGGGAAGTGACTAACTACGACTAGCAGTCACATCACTGCATGTCCCCTCTGGGTACCTCAGCAGTGTGGGTAGACTATTCCCTGGACACTACCTCAGCCAAAATCAACCACCCATCCCCCTGTGCGCATTCTTTTAAATGCACATCCCTGAGTGGTTTAGGATCTGCTTACGCAAGGCAAACAGCAGAGCGCTGGTTTCAATCATGGATAGGGAGGAGCACTGCAGTTCTTGTGGCGGTTCTTCGTGCTTCTGTCTTTCCTCCACTGCTACTCCAGGCTACGTTCCCTTCTTCTCCCCCCTGCTCTCATCGACCTTGCAGCCTGTTGTAAGCTCTCACATATGCTGCAGCTGCATCCCAAATACTTTTATTCATCCTGTTTTGGCTTCTCCTGGAGGAAGAGATCCCACGGAACACTAAATAAAGTTTTCTAAGGAAATTTTCTATGTGAAACATTCAGCAGAAACGAAAAATTGAGTTTCCATTGCACCTTGAGCCATAATTTTTTTAAAATGACAGATTTTTTTTTTTTACTTAATTTGCATGCAGGCAATGTTGATAGTTCTGTTTGAATCCTGGTGAGATACAGTGTAAAATTAGTATTTTAAAAGTATTTTTTGGCAAGGCTTCAAGTTATGCATGAGGGCATCTGTTAAGAGTAATGTATACAGAGCAGCAATTAGAAACACATGGACAACGCAGCACTTCCAGTTATCTAACTGGCATCATTTTTGCATTACTGAAGCCAAAAACCAGGGAGGAGTATTACTATTATCCCATCTGCTCATGTGAGGAGTCTCCAGATTTTGCTGTCTTTCTAAACGGCTGCAGACACCCCCCTGTTCCCCTCCCCTGCTGCGACAACATCTCAAGGGAAAAATGAAGTAAGATTCTGTTTCCTAGCCGCTGTGTCCCCAGAAGTGGTCTCTAGTCAGCACTAGATAAGCAAGGAAATGAACGTTTTGGTTGACTTGCCGGAATTACACATTGTACTATTTATGATGTATATACGATAACACAGAAAAAAAAAAAGGGGGTGGGGATCTCCTGAAAGGGAGTTTTGTCAGCGCAGGAGCGTGAACTTAATTGGACTTTGGATCAGGCCCTGGTAAGGTGTCATGTGTGTACAAGCTTGTTTCGTGCTCTGGCATTATGAAAATACTGAGTGAAGTTTCACTTGTTTAACACTGAATGTAGCTGACAGGAACAACAGCCCTGCTACATGCTGAAGGACTGTAACTATTTTCTCTCTAACTCTTGCTGTTACAGAAAAACATTTGTATTCATTTTTTGTTGTTTTATTCTGCTTCTTGAATGGACAGATCGCAGCATTTGCTCTGTTTGACTCTTCTTTAGCAGACATTTCCCAAGTGGGAACAGACAGACAGTGTTTTCTGGTGAATGCTCAGATTAGGTAACATAAAGTTAAAACGTTTGGCCATTTCTTCTCTAGAAGAGTCATGTCTGAATCCCTGACGTAACCCTCAGAGTACTGACACATTTGCAGAACCTATTCACTGCGATTCTTGCCCACTTTAAAAGTAGATTGTGTACGAATACAAATGATTATATATATTAAAAAAAAAATCTATTTTAACAAAGTTGGCAACAGTAAAAATAGCTCATGTACGAGGAATTACAGAATCTATACTAATCTCCCACAAACTTTTCCAGATTCTAGAAGTTTGTTTATTTTACTCAGTGTACAGTGAAAACCTTTGCTGTTAAATTTTGCACATGTTGGAAGGCTTTTCTTTAAAGATGTCTCAGTCAGTGAAATACCTTCCATGTTTAGGGGAGGCGAGTCTAAAAGTAGCGCAGCCTGCTGTGTCTATAGGACATGCACATGCCCTTTATATATAATTTATGCTGACTGTAAAGGTATTAAATTGTAGCTGCGGTGGTATTGTGAAGCTGCGTTGAAGTACTTGTGACGTATAGCAGAGGTCAGTTCTAAGAGCAGTAGAACATATCACTGTCGTACTCAACAAGCTGAATGTGATTTGGGCGGGGCTGTCAGTCACACGGGTAAATGCCACATTCCTTTGTTTCGGTTTGGTTTTCTGAGGTAGAGAAAACACTTCTGGTTCCCTTGGGCAGCGGTCTGGAGGCATGGGAGCATCGGCGCTCAGTACGTCAGGGCCGCCTTGTGCCTCTGAGCAGTGACCCCTCTGGCTGATGTAATAATGTCACTTACATGCTTTTCTGTACAAAGGAAGTATACCACATATGCGCGCCATATCAAGGCCAAGCTGCCAAGAGCAAAGAGGAACAACGTTGATATTTAGTTTCACAAGTAAAAGCATCTGACATCAGCCCAGGCACAGTTTGAAGGCCAGTTCTTTTCTTGCTTTCTTTTCCAGACTAGTAGAGCAAGACGAATTCAAACACACAAGTAGCAGCAAGAAATCTCATGTGTAAGAAAATGGCAGAGAAATCAGATGGCATGATTACTGAAGATTAACTTTCTTCATTATGGAAGCTAATCTTGCCATTGAAACCACACAATATTTTTTGACAACAAGATTTTAATAGATTCAACTATTATCTTTTTTCCCCCCCTATATATACAGGAAATGCTACATCAATATATATATATTTTAATTAGATGGAATCAACAACCTAAAAACACAGGCTGGTGGGAAGTAAGCATGGAACTGGCAAGAAAAACATTTTATTTTACACTGGGTAATTGTAATAAACCAACTGATCTGGTCAGCCCCTACTACTACAATAATTATTTCCATCTAATTTTTACAGGATTAGCCAACCTAGTCTGCTAAGTAAGCCCCATCTAATTTCATCTCATGTGGTAGCTAAAATACGGTAGTTTTATCAACAAAAAGTTAAAGCTTGAGGCTTCTGAGGAAAAAGGAAGGTCTCCTTACAAATAGTTTGGGTTTTAAATACATACTTTCAATTTGGGAGGTGAAATGAAACATATCCCACCCATAACTTTTCTAACAGGGAAAAAAAAAAAAAAAAAGCTTTGCTTCAGGCACACTAACTGTAAAACAAGTGCTGGGGGAGGGGGAGGGGGGGGAAGGAATAATAATATGCATTTTTATAATGCAATGAGAACTCAATGATTTAAAATGCAGCGCTAAATTAAGTCCTGGCAGTAGACAGAGTCAAAGTCAGCACTAAACACCTGCAGAGGGCTCAGTTTGTATAACAATAATATCTCCCAAACTTTATTTGTCTCTTGTACTGCCTGTGAATACAGATCCTTTCACTCTATTGCCAGCTGCAGTGTAAAACTACCTTGGGCTATAATCCTAGTTCGTTGACAATTTTATGCTGCAGCAGGTGCTCTGGAGATGCCTCACCCCCACCCCACCCCAGCTGCTATCACTCTTTTTAGCCAGCTTCGCTATTTTTCCAAAGGGCTGGAAAAGAGCAAACGGTAATAACAGCCAGAGAAGGAAAAAGGAGAAACAGATAATGGTTTGTGTCAACAAAGGCACCATGTGGTAAAAAGCAGGAGCTCCCCACTACAGCTAAATTAACTTTAGTTACATACGCCGCTGCGACGGGAATATATTTTTGTTTTTTTTTTTTAACCTGAGGCAATGTCACTTAACAGTAGAAATTTGCTAAGCTAACTGAAGTGGGAGCGAACGTGCAGGAACTGAGAAGGGGCACCCAGCTCCCAACGGGGCGACCTCGTGTCCGGTGGAAAACTACCGGGTTTCTGGAATCTCGTCACAGCTCATTCTAGAAGGAACCTCACTAAAAGATCTCGAGGAAACGTAAGCAGGGGAAAATCTCAGTGTTTTCCCGCTGACAAGCCCTCTCTACAGGAGTTTCTGTGAGGACAGTGGGGCTTACAATCGAGATTGTGAACTGTTCACCATGTTCCTCTTTCTTTCCAGTTTCTACCTCTTTCCTACCAGCCAGCTGGCAACGCCCGGTGGTCCTAACGTAAACCCACCTCCGCAAGACGCAGCCTCCTTCATCGCCCGTGAAGGCATAGCGCCGATTTAAGAGCCGCAAACCAGACCTCCAGCGGGTTCAGCCCCCCACGGAGGAACGTGGCTTTTTCACCCGCTGCACTCGCAGCGCCGAAGGACTGATGGCTCTCCTGAGGAATTCACGTTCAGCGTGTGCCTAAGGAGGCGACACCTCACTCGCCATAAACCTTCGGGAGCCAGATTAGCGTCAGACTGGGAATATTCAAACGCTAACACCGAAACCCGGGTTGGGAGGGAGGCGGGGGGCGCAGGCCCCGGGGGGGAGGGGGCCCAGGCCGCGACCCTGAGGAGCCCA
>NW_009258682.1:65433-90397 GCF_000687185.1 Egretta garzetta
GGAGGGCGCCGGGGCTCGGGTCGGGGTGGCCCTTCGCTACCCCCCGTTCAGGCAGGTGGCTCTGCCCGTAGGGCTGCTTCGGGGCGAAAACCGCCGGTTTGCGTGGTGGCTGTTGCGGGTCGAGGGTTTGTTTCTAAACGGCCTCTCCGAAAGAGGTTGACTTCATGATACGAAAATACTCGAGTAGATAATAAGTAGGGTTTATTTCAAACAAAAAATAACTCGTTTCTGTTCATTCTGCTGGATATTAAGCTGTTACAAAAGGTAGATTCGTCACCAGATATCCTCAAGACTGCAAGCTCTGTGGCACAGCGCCACGGTCTTTGCTCTTGCAATTAACTGATTTGTGCCACTAGGTTTTGCTTCTTACACATTTGACTTGATTCATCTGTTTGTTTGTGCTTGTGTGTGCTTGCCATAAATCTTATTTTTTTTGCTATTTAGGCCCACTTACCTTTTGGGATCACAGTTTGTCAATGGGTAGATGTTGGGGGGGGGGGGAAGGAAAGTTGTTAACTTGCTCTACCGTTGCACAACTTGTTCATTTTGATTTTCAGTTAAATACACTCAGCCCTGATTTTTCAAAATGAAAAAGCTATTTCATGTGTGAACCAGCGTATTGATGTTTTCATGTGGGTGCATACAGCTCCAGTATCTTTGGGGCTCTTAACTTGTTATTTAAAACCCCGAAACAAACTATGAGCTTCTAAGTAGTGAGTCTGGTTGTTCTTGTGGTTACTTCTTGGTGCCCCATGAAGGTCTTATATCAGAGATTGACGGTGACGGGGAAAGCAAGGTGTAGCCACAGATAGGCACCAAAATGACGTGACTTGAAAGTCAAACCAGGAATTTCCGTCTCTTAATGGCTTTATGGACGAAGATAGTCTTCTGTCAGCTTCCCAGAAGAGTGCATGTGGAAGATTGGGCTCAAGATGCAATCTATAGTGGATTCCCTCTCTGTGGCTGTAATCAAGGCACTTAATAGTATTCTCATTTACATCTTCCTGCGATATGATACTTAGCAAAAACCTGATGACTGGGAGAGGAGTGGCAGGGAATTGCTCTTGTGCTGCAGCTATGACCTCTTACCAAGAGTGAAATCTTGGTGCTTGATATACTGTCAATACCCATCTCAAACAGATCATCTCTGTGCACCACAGAGTACAGATTATAGTTCATGACAAGAACTCCTGAATACTTTAGTAAAACAAACACTTTAAGGCTACTGGATTCTGTATAAATTTGTATGTGGCCGTTTGTTATTGTTTGGTGACAGACTTTACTATGGCATGCAGTTTCTTAAGTTGTCTTTGAGTATTTTTAAGATGGATATCTTGAGGATCTCTAAGCTTACCTGCAATTCTATTTACACAGTCTTAAAAAAGAGCAGTTTGGATTTTTTTGGTGGTGGTGTTTTGTTTTGGTTTTTTTTTTAACCTTTGGAGCGCACTCCATGATGGCTTCTTTCTTAAAGCTCTTAAGACATATTAAAATCTGACAAAAATACTCTTAAAACACTTTCTGCAAGTGTATGGGTGTGCTGGTAGTCGCAAATATCTCAGTTTGCAAGGTATGGTGAGAATGTGTGTTCTCTTAACAGAATTTTCCTTGCCCTTTCAGAAAGCTGAGTGCACTGTGGCATATGCACTGACTTTAGTTTAAAAATGGGTAGAGTAGCTGTAGTAGTTAAGATCTGGCTAATGGAGCTACCTGAAAAAAACAGGGAGTTTTCTGGCATGTTTGGTGCTATTGTTAGATTCTTGCAGAGTAACTTTGCCTTGCCCTTTTATGCAAAATACTCCTTCTGATTGCTGGAGTGAGATTTGTCTCCTCTGCCCTTGGCTGGGAAAGGTTGCTGGTGGGTGCACAGCTGAGCCGGTCTAGCACCGTGCTGCTGTGGAGGCAAACAGTGCCACACCTTCCCATCACCGTCCTACCTGCGCTTCTGGCCATTGTCTTGGTTGTTCAGCCAGCTAACTTGGATTACTAAAATGGCAGAAAGATGCTCACTTTTGCTGATCTAGTTTTCTGTCAGCAGAGAAGTACCAGGACTTGCATATAGGAGGTGACTGAGAGCAATGGAGAGAAGTGGGCTGAGTTGGGACTGTGTTGTTCCGTAAGCTGCAAACTGTTTGCTTGGTTTAGGTATACTGGTAGCCACATACGGGTCAGATTAGCGGTGGCTAGGTATTTGGTTCCTTTTAGAGTCAATGGAGGTAAATGGTAGGAGAAATTGCTCTCAAGATGTCTTGGGTCTGTGGAGTGAGCATAGGTGATTCACTACTTAATTGCCTGAAGTTGGGCAAAATTATTCATGGTCTAGCTGGCCTTCCTGTGCTATTTGACTATTTTGGCAGGTGTTATTCTTGCTTGCCCAGACACATGTGCAACTCTGCTTTCTCTGGTTAGTCCAACATTCTTCTGTATGCTTTATCCATTTATTTTATTCCAGTATTGTGGAAAATAAATCCATGTACTTTTGAGTCTAGCTGTGTAGAACTCTTGGGTAACTTTTAGGAGGTGGAGAAGAGGGAGATCTCGTCTCTTCTCTAATTTGTGAAAGAATTGGGAGAACTTACTGATCTAACAGTATTTCCAGTTCATTTTCCCTTCCTGATTAGGCAAGACTTTACTGTATGATTTTTCAGTTGGCGATGCCTGTTGTAGAGACATCCCTCTATTTCCTTCCTTCCTTTAAATAGTATGCTCAACTGTGATTGCCATGATTCTGCACATAAAGGCTGTGAAAGACATGAGCAGTACTTCAGCAACCTAAGCGCATGCTGCCAATTGGTCTTTGGAATTTCAGGATCCTTGCTCTTGCTTCCATTACCACCCGCTTTCTGTGTGGCGTGACCGCACAGTGATCTGAACTGAGAACCTGGAAAACCAGCTGTGATCCTGCCCACCATGCTGTAGTACAGGTGCTGTTGACCTGAGAGAGTGGTGCGGGAGAACGTCCGGGGTTCACAAGAGTACGGTGTGCCTTCATCACTGTTTTTAGCAGGATAGGCATGGCTGGTAGTGAGGCTACGATGGAGACAGTCCTTTCAAACAGGGGTATCGGTTTATCATTAGATTCAAATTGACAGTGGCGAGGTGAGGAATTATGGCTCCAGTGAAATCTGTCTGTGAATGGAGGACTAACGGCCTTCTGGGCATGTAAGCTTTAATGTTACACAGAAAAAATGTCTGTGCAAACGGATTCCCTACTACTGGACTTGCTCGTGAATAATGAGGGTGAAACCAGGTAGCTGCTTGCTGTCTCAGCTAAAGTCTCAAAGTGTGTGATGATGCAATTAACACCAAACTCCTAGCTATTAATTTTAGGTAAGAGTGCCCTTCCTATAACAGAGCAGTGTGGCCTTGCCTGGGACTTCAGATTACTGCATATTTTGTGTTCCTTGAGAAAAGAGTTAAAAAGACAATGCAGGCAAATCAGTGAAAGGCATGATCCTTGGGCATTTCATACTGTCATCATTTAAGCGGTTGATACAAGAGTAGAGCTCTGAATTGCTCCATCACTCCACTGTCTTACAGACCGGATTAAGTTTCTGCTTTTGTGTGGAAGTGTGTCATGTTTTAATCACTTGCAATAGCTGCAGACCAGGGAGAACTGTAGAGCCAAGATGGTGGAGGAAAAAATCCTGATGTATAACTTGAGAATTAACATAACCATGGTTTATGTTGTTAACTTTGACACAGCTGTGTTACCTAGTAACGTTGAACAGGGGCAGTTTAGTAAGTCAGGCTTAATGTTACTATTGTGTTACTTGGTCTGCTTATGGGTCAAGTTTCAGGAGAGATTTTCATTGGTGAGGTGAGTGTTCGTTATGGGGACTTACTTAAGTGTACAGCAGGTCAAAATCCCTGGGTGGACGTGTCTGTATTCTGCTCTGTCATGTGAAGTAATCGCACTGTGTAGGAAGCATGAGCTGGTGGTAATGCTGGCTCATTTAGGAAACTCCTTGTTTACGTTTGTCTTTGGCAGGCTGAGATTTCATGGTGGCAGTGTTCCAATGCTGAAGTACATCTGCTCTCCTGCAAGAGGAGACAATGTGGTAAAAGTAACTTTGAAGGAAATTATGTGGTTTATTGAAGATATTGGTAGAGGATATAATGGTCATTGATCATCATGAAGTGTTTTATGGAGTGTAAGCATTTGTAGTAAATAATTGTGGCAAGGAACTAGTTTTATGCATTTTTAGTCTTTAAGAGCTTATTTCTGTCTCTTACTTTTTATATCTTCAATTGGTCTTCCTTCTCATCTATATTCTGAAGTGAATTTCTGCAGTGGGATTAGGCAGTAAAATAAACACCAGTAATAGCTTGGTATCAGCCTATGGCTTGAATTACTGTGCACTCTGCAGCTGGTACCCTGAGCAACTACTCAGGAGAACCATTAACGCAAGCAAAGTTCTAACAGGTGTTCCAGGTTTTCCCATGCTGCATACTGGTATGCTGTAATGAGCTAGAGGAGCTGTTTTGAGGAAGCTGACTTGAAACTTTTCAAAGCATATATTTATTGTTGTATCTGATCTTGGGAAGTGAGGTGAAGGTTGGTGCCTGGGGAACTGCTGAGTTTTAGTCTGAAATGGATCACTGTTCTGATGTGTACTGTAGAGAGGGCACTCGGAAGTAAGGAGGGGCATGATTAAATTGTTGCACAATAATTTAAGCAATTCAAATGTAAGAATATAACTTAAGTCATCTAAGAGTGTCTACCACGCAGCATAGGACATAACAATGCAAGGAACAATTTGCTGTAGGGTTAAAGGTGGTCTCGCATATGGGGGTGTACTTGCCTAGAAAGGTTGGACCAGATGATCCTTGAGATCCCTTCCAACCTGGTATTCTGTGATTCTATGATATGATTCTATGATAACGTGGTAATGGGCAGTGACTTGATATGCATGCACTGCATATGTAAAGTTCTGCCTGGATTGCTGGTTGGAGTGGTTGACAGAGCTCTTGAAAAAGGGTCACTGTTAAGCAGTAAGAGGCTAGAGATGGTGTATGTTTAGTGTGTATTTCAAACACCTAGCAACAGTCTCTAGTTAAATAAAATGAGTGACATGAGACAAGTTGACACCAGGTTACAAGTTACATCTATTTATTTACAGGAAAGGCAAGCCTTATCCAATTACTTTTATTGTCATGTTGATATATGTAGAAAAACTTGAATGCTTTTAGACAGATGTTTCTTATGTTACTGTAAATCACTTCCTTGCAGAACATAGCCTTACTGTCTTGTCTACCATAGGGGAAAAAACATGGAAAGCTGCCTGCTAGCTAAACAAAGCATTAATTACTATAGTTTGTTTTTTGATTTTCATATTTCTCTACAACTGGAGTGGAAAAACAGCTTGATGTGCAGTACCACATAATCTTATATGGATATAAATACAGTCTTCATTATAAAGAATGACAGCACTTGTGTAGCTATGTCATGAACTGGCTGAAAACCAAGGGGTTTTGAGAAGGGTTCGGTTAATGTTAGTAATGCTTAGCTTTGTGATCTCACTCTCCAAGTACTGGCAGAAAGGAGTGGGTGGGTGTGGGAGGTGAGAAAAAAAACCTGTAGGGTGGTGGCATCCTGCACAGTTTCAAAAGAACTTTAAATTACACCTGAGATCTACCTTCTGACTGAAAGGAGCAGTCTTCCTGCTTACCTTGCATTAGGTGTGTGGTTTGTCTGGCTCCAGAAAGCCAATTCAACTTAATAAACTGGTAGAAAATTATTTTTGTCTTTTCCTGCATGGCTTTTCTACTAACTTAGTGAGAAACTTAAGGAGGTTACTGGAAGTTCTAGGTTATTTTGTGAACCTTGGGATTGAGGGAAAGAAGGGTGATCATGCAAGAGTGTGAAAAGGGAGCCTGCCTCTTCTGGTGAGCTATTCACTGACTTGGCCATTTTACTGAACTGCAAACCAAGTGGTCCAGGTAATCTCACCAAAGCAGTGATTGCCCCTTAGTATTTGTATTTGAGAGCTTTGAATTAGCTTTAAATGAGCTAGTCCAGGTAAACAGACACAACTTAACCACAGTACCTTATAGTTGTGTGTGAGTTGATATACTCTGCCTCAGAGGTTACTAGGTTTGGGGTATGGTGAGCAAATTAACCTGCTTGGAAATCTCTGCCTCAGCTAGACTGCATCTGCTCTGAGACATTAGCTTGTTTAGTGGTGAGCTGGGTGGGTGTGCTGCAGCTATCAGGGTTATTTGTACTCCTGAGAGTGCCACTGTGGAACGCTTACTGCTGTCAGGCTGCTTGAGTAGTTGGAGTGTGTTGGGGAACAGATTGCATTGTTTTGTTGTGTTTGCTGAGCCGTTTCTGAAGTATACGTGGCTGCAGCTCCATTAGTGGGAGCTGTGCTGATAATGCTAGGTAGGAGTGAGACAGAGTTCTTTACCCTCTGTAGTGTCTATGTGAGTTAAATGTTGTGGGTTGAATTTCTGAAGTGCAAGTTTTCCTTGAAGTACAGCCAAAATGCATAGGAACTGGCACTTGGGGGGGGGGAGGGGGCGGGGTGAGGCAGATCCTAGTTCTGTCCTATTTTAAAATAAATTACAATTCCATGGATAAGATCCACATACTTTGAAGTCAAAAGAGAGGAAAACCAATGCTGCTTTGAAGAAGATGCAAGTCAGCAATTCTTTCTTTGCTTTTTTTTTTCTTTCATGAGCCAAACTACTTGAGGTAGTACAGTTCTGGCTAATTCCTGGACACTTCAACAGGAAAGTGTTTGAGTTAACGGGCAATAAACAAGAGGAAATGGCCTCAAGTTGCACCCAGGAGGTTTAGATTGGATATTAGGAAAAACTTCTTCACAGAAAGGGTTGTCAAGCACTGGAATGGGCTGCTCAGGGAAGTGGTCCAGTCCCCATTCATGGAGGTATTTAAAAGACAGGCAGATGAGGTGCTTAGGGCCATGGTTTAGTGGTGGGATGGCAGGGTTAGGTTAACGGTTGGACTTGATGATCTTAAAGGTCTTTTCCAACCTAAACGATTCTACGAGTTTTATTTTCTGTTCTGAGATGTAACTTTGGCTTTCTGTAGAGAGAAAAAAGGTAGCTGGCTGAAGTTATTCCTGGTAAGAATTACTAGGTGTAAGGGTGAAGTGTATGTTGTATACATTTGGTGTTTGTGTTTATAATTCACAGAGGCATTTCTGACCTTGTTTCACTTCTTTCCCATATGCCTTTAGGGTTGGGATGACACTGCTGAGGTGCTGAGATTTCATCTGGCTTTCAGTGTTTGAAGTGTTGAGCTCCAGTTTCTGTTTTCCTTCTGAGAATGTGTTTGGATAAGCTCTCTCATAGTTAGACAACTCATAACACTAATAGTAACTAATAGTACTTTAATTCTTTTTTTTTTCCCCTTCTGTGACTTCATTTGCATTAAATTATAGGATGGCTTCACAGCCAATCTTGTTGCAGACAGGTGAGGAAGGTACTTTGGGCTGATGTAACTTGGTAATACCTAATTTAGTGGTGTAAGAGTGTATTGGGTTTTAATCACATTGTTGCTAGTCTTTTTTTATACATCTTTTTATCTGCTGCCCCAGTTGCAAGAGCTCTCTTCTTAACTGCCTACCAGTTTGTAATCGGCGGAGATATTTGCATTAAAGTATTTTATAAAATGAAGTAACTTTCTGGTATGTGGGGAGTCTTCCTGTTTTGGAATCCAGGATAACTAGGGGCAGAGTGGGGGCCAGCTCTGTGTATGTGCTCATTTCTAGTTTCAGGATCCAACTTGATAGGCTTGGTTTCAGCATAAAGTCTTGAGAGAGCCTGCATGAAACAGTTTCTTCGTATTTTGAATAAAGCTTTCTCCAGCAGTGATCAAACAATGAAAGGCTTGATGTGGGCCCTCAAACTTCCCAATAGGTGCTGGTGAGATTTTTATTACAGATGTACCATAGCAAGACACCTTTTCTTCCCTTTTTCCTCCTCTGCTGTACAGCTTCTTTGAGTGCTGGAGTTCCTACAGGCCTGGATAGGAGGGGATGGACGGGACAGAGGCCTCCGGTGAATAATGCAGAGTGCTGGAAGTAGGAGCCCATGTAGCCAAAACCCAAATTCTGTGCTTTTGTCTGAGCTGTGGACCCAACTGCTCGGAATGGTTGGGTCTAAGAAGTGGTGTGTAAAATGCCATGGAGGTACTGGATAGTGTTGAGCAGCAGAAATGGGAAAAAAAATAGTTGAGTATAGAAGAGTAGGCTCTTTGCAATCTACCACTTGGGCGAGCGGGGTGTTACTCAACAGGAGCAGGATTATCTAGGGCTAAGTCTGTTGCGTAAAGCCTGCCATCTCGTGGCTACAGTGTTAAAACATCCAGACATTAATTTTATTCCTACAGATGCTTTTTTGCAAGCCTTTGTGCACACACCTCTCTTAAGCTTGATGTTAACTGCTTATTCTTGCACATAATCTTGGAAAAGCATCTTTTAAATTTGAGAGTGTCTCCTTTTAAAATTGTGTGTTGATGTTTCATTAGTCTTGTTTTGCTGAGAAGCATCGCTGTTGTTTCTTATAAGCAGGAAAAAAGTGATTAAAAAAGCAGTGAATATATTAATGCTTTAACACTTTTTAATCTTGTTATTAAGAATCTTTATCCAATTTTCAGTCTCCTCAGTTCAGTGTTGTGAATTCTGATTTTTTTTTTTTTTACTCCTGCAAAGAGAAGTGTGAAAACTGAAGAATGTGCTTGCAGTTGTCTTATTGAACCTGAATCTGTCCATTCCCATAAAATGTTTATGGTTTGATTATAAATATCTAGAACTTCTATATGCTACTGCCCTTACTGGAGAAATATATGTATCCCAGAGAGAAAGAGTCAATTTTAAGGTGGAAGAACTTGTGTTACACACTAGATGGCACAAACAGCTGTGCATAAAGGTCAACAGTCATTTTGGTTTCTGAGTATGGTTTTCTTTTCCCCTATTTTTGATGGTAGTGTGTTGCAGCAATTTTTGTAAATAATTAATTTAGGCTGAAGAGTGTGGTTTTGTGTTTATGTGGGATTACTTTACTCTTCTCATTTGACTTCTTTGCATGTGCCTTTTTAGGGAATAAACACCTAGAAACTGTTTGATTGCTTGTGTATACACAAAAATTAATTTGAGTGGTAAAGCTTGAAAAGCTTGGGCGTTTTCTTTTGTAAAGAGAGAGACAGCTCTGAGACACAGGACCTCTGAACCAGTGCAGTTTCAGTGATGGCAGACTATTGTATAGGCAGGGCTTGGGTATCTTTCCTCAGATCTGTGGAACTTTACCACTGTGTACTGCAAAGCAGTTCACTATGCTGCAGCTTCCACTTCTGGAGGACTGGCTTATAGATAGCAAACATCAGTTTTCATTGAGATACTGGTCTGTTAATTGGAAACGGGCTATTTGCAGCCCAGACAGTGGATCTGAACAAGTTCCTGCTTGGATAAAAGGCAATGAAGATCATCTACTTCTTTCTACCTTATGGAAAGAGCCTTCTGATGGGAGAACTTATTTCTTCCTATTAAGATTCTGGTGAAGGTGGGACAATTTTATGGTGGCTAGCTAAAGAGAGAGCAAAAGGTGCCTTTAATAAACACGCAGTTTCTCCTTTCCATCTGTGTCTCTCAGACTTGTTTGATACTCATAAGTTTCTCCTATATTTAGTTTTCTACTCTCCAAGCAAGATATTAAGTTATTGTTACGTCAGATGAGAAAGCACAACTAAGGAGTTTTAGTAAATTAAGCCAAGACAAGATGTTTTTTGTTGGATGTCTCTCAAGTTTAAGATTCAGATTGCACCTTGTTTTATTAGTCAGCAGTCTACTTTGGGGGCATTTCTAGACTTTCTTACTACTTTCTCTGATTTATTCCAGCTATGCAAAAAAGGAATCTGATCTTAATGGAGCCCAAGTCAAACTTAGGGAGTTTGAAGCAGCCCTCAATTCTAAAGAAGCTGCACTGGCCACAGCCCTTGGTGATAAGAAAAGTCTGGAGGGAGAAACTGAGGATTTAAAAGATCAAATTGTACAGGTGAGAAGAAAAAATGTTTAACCATCAAGCTTCTGTCAGCAAAGGTGTTTTCATATATAATACCTCCATACTAAGAGCTGTAATTCTGATAAAGTGCAACATTCTAGCCAAAAAATTGATGCAAACCTGTTATGTAGTCACAACTACAAGAAACTGTGGTTTGCTGTCAACACTGGAGGCAGTACTGAATAGGTGTCTTGTGTCCAGTTCTGTTCAGGTTATTAGTAATGTGAATGGTGGAATAGTGATTTCAGAACTGCAGGCTGAAATTGCAAAGTATGGTACTTGAAGAAAGCAGGTAAAGAGTCAAGATAAACGTGACATTGTAGAACAGTTTTGGGGGAGAGAATGACTTCACAAATACAGATAATGAGTAACTGACAGGTAGCAGTTGGTGAGTCTGCCCTCCTTTGGGTTCTGCCTGTGGTTCTTAATCTTCTGGGCATCTGATAGAACAAAGAGGAAAAAAAAGTCTTGTGCTAGTTTTGTTAACACTTTGAAACATAATTTGTGATCCTGAGCAACACAACCTGAAGTGGGTGAGTAGAGGAGACCAGGTAACTGGTATTTGCCATGTAGAAAAACTCAAGTTTTGTAAGGAAAATTGATAAGTAGTATTTTAATGCTAGTTACCAATGTGAAATACTTAGAACTCACTTGTGCAAGCAATGCAAGAGGGGGGTGGGGGGAGACATTAGGGATGTTCAACCATAACATGTAGCTAGTTGTACTTCTAGGTAGCTGAGGTAATTGTGTTATGTGAGTTCTGCTATATAATCATTGTTGTGTTGATCCTTTTATTTCTTTTTATTAAAGCTTGAAGTTACTTTAGCTGCTGCCAAGGAACAGCTTGCAAATGAAACCTTAATGAAGGTGGATCTTGAAAACCGTTGTCAGAGTCTCATTGAGGACCTGGAGTTCCGTAAAAACATGTATGAGGAGGTAACTGCTTTAGTCTCAAGAATTCACATTTTTAAAGGGAAGAAGACAACTGTGGGAATCATTCTAGAATATTAAAATAATTTAGGTTGGGAGGGACCTCAGGAAGGCATCTGGTCTGAACTCCCACTTGGAGCAGGGGTTACCTCTATTCAAGCAGGCAGATTTCTAACTTTTCCTTGAAGAAAGGATGTTAACTTGGAGCTCTTGTGATAAAATATCTTCATGTGTCATGTTGTTCTCTGTTATAAATTCTGCCTGTGGTATTGCAATGTACATGTCTTTTAACAGTAATGAGAAAGTAGGTTAATCATTTCTTGCATAATCCCTTTATGAGAAATAAAGTGCAGAGGGACACTCAAACATGCTATGGACTTATACTAGTTTTAATTTCAGAACTTGCTAATAGGATGCTTTTGAATAATAGAAACAGAAGTTGATGAACATTTGTCTTATAGAGCTTTTTCTTGCCACCTTCCCTTTTACCTGTAGTACTTGAGGCTTTCCAGGAGGAAACTTAAAGCAGTAACAAATGTACCTAAGCATATACTGTCTTTTGTTCCATGTGCTCATTTCCTTACTAGTTGTATTTTCAGCTTTGTTCATGTTGTTGGAATCCTTTTTTCCAGAGACCATGGACAAGCATACAAATAAATAGGGAAAATGCTGGTTAGTGAAAGTGACTGTTTAATTTCGCAGTACTTTCGTTTTGTACAAGCATAGAAGATACTCAAAGAAAAGGAGGATATATTTCTAAAATTAATAGTATTGAGTTGTATTTGTTGAAAATGCAGACAGCTCTCAGAAAGAAATGTGACTTTACGTGCTCTTTATTTCAATGCCTGGCTGTTGCAAAATAAGGTACTATGCAGATCACACTGCGGAAATGGCCCTGTATTTCTACTGAAAGTTTCAGTGTCAGACAAACTAATCTAATACTGACCCACAAGGCTAGCTAAAATCTGCATTGCTGTCTGCTCAGCGGATAGTCTTCTAAAACTTGTTTTGTCCTGTATTTAATGAATGTTGTTTTATTTTTCTGTTTTTCTTAGGAAATCAATGAAACAAGACGAAAACATGAAACTCGCTTAGTTGAGGTTGATTCTGGGCGTCAGACTGAATATGAACATAAACTGGCCCAAGCCCTTCTTGAAATAAGAGAGCAGCATGATGCACAAGTGAAGCTGTACAAAGAAGAGCTTGAACAGACTTACCATGCTAAAGTGAGAACATCTTTTCATATAGTTGTATGATTTACTTTATTTTTATTTAATGGAAAGGTAGCCTAATCACTTGCATTTCAGAGGATTTTATTAGGGAGCTTGGTTTAAGATTACCATGCTTTTGAATGTGAATTTGCATTTTCAGGTCTCATTTGGGGAACACGTTTAATCTTCAGGAAGTACAAAAATGTAAGAAGCACTGTGTGAAGGTGAACTGCAGGGGGAAAAGTGATTGGTACTAGGATTACTATGAATTCAAGGAAAGTTCATGTGTACTGTGCATCACCTGTAACATAATCTTGATGATCAATAAAAGGTCCCATATTTTGTATAAAAAAAAAAAAATTTCATAATAGGGCTTGCTGAGAAGAGAGCATCTTGAGTCCTCTGACCCTGTACAAAACATGTGGAGGCTTTACCACACCCATCACTTCTGCTTTTCATGCTTCTAGAGGGGAAGCATACTCAAGCTGAAATCAGTTAGACTTCATAATTTCCTTCCTCTGCTATGATTCAGCATTTCTGTCAGGAGGGATCGTGATGTCTCAGTTGAACCTGGTTTCTGTGACTATACTTTTTGCAGTTAGTATTTTTAAAAACAAGGTGGGATGTTACAGCAGAGAAGTTGATACAAACTGAATGTATTAGCATAGTTTTCAGTCTTTTCAGTCTTTACAGTCTTAACGGTATGTGGTTCCTTATCGTCAGGGCTTTAATCCGACTTGGAAAAAACTTATTTAAAGTAAGATCTAGCTAAAAATATTTTTCAGTATTTTTTTATCTAAAAGAAACCTTCCATAATTGAGGCTTCCTTCCTTCTTTTCAGGTATACTGTTTCTTTATAAGTTTGCTTGTTTTTTGAGAATTGATAATTTCAGTTGAGCTTCTTCTATTTAAGCATACTCAAAACCAGTGCTACAGTAATTAAATCTATAAAGCTAAACATTGGCCAGCACGAAAATGGAACTTAGCAGTCCAACTTCAGTAATGTCTACAGGGGAAATTTTCTAAAGTTTAATCCTAGAATAATTATTTGGAGGATTGTGATTTCAAGCAGGGCAATCCAGCATGGTAATTGAGCCACCATATTTAACCCCTAAAGAAAGAGATGTTTCGTTGTGTTAGAGCTGCAGAGAGGAACTTTGCAGCTTAGTGTTGTGTGGTTTTTAGTGACTCATTTCTCTTTTAATGAAAGTTACTTTGAAGCTGATGTCTTAACTTCATCTACTGCAGCTTGAGAATGCTAGACTGTCCTCCGAGATGAGCAATTCTGCAGCCAACTCAATAAGAGAAGAACTGAATGAAAGTCGCATACGAATTGATAATCTGTCTTCCCATCTTGCCAGCCTTCAGAAAGAGGTAACAAGCTGCTTGTGACTCTTCAGTCTTGCTAATTACAGTTGTTGATTTTTATATTAAAGGACTTTCTCTTAACTTGTATGTTTAGCATCATGACTTATATTTGTCTTCTGTTCTACTGTTCTGTACTTTTTCAAATTTCCTTTCAACAAAGTTGAACTTTTTGTGCAGTATCCTGCTACAAAGTATTTGAAAGGTGGTACTGTTAACCGGCTTTTGCAGAAACTTTTGTGGATAGATGTGACAATTCTACACAAGAGCTCTGTATTAAAAGTTCTTGAGGTTCTGCAATTTAATTCTGTTGTAGTTGTACAGCCTAGCATAGGATTTCACAAAGCAACATTCAAAGCCAGAGCTGGAATATGCAGTCTCTGTCTGATGTCTCTTTTCATCTTGGATCCAGTTTGCATCTAGAACTCTTCAAAAAACAAAAAATGGTCTTACCAGGATTAGGATGAGACTGGGAAAATAACTGTAGCTCAGCATTTGTAGAGCAGGGTCTTGAACAGAAACTAATTATACTTAGTCAGATCAGAGAGCACATCGATGGCACCTGAAAAAGTATGACACAACCAATGACAAGCCGTATGTTTAGTACTTGCTTATTTGATAGGAGTAGCATGCTGTAGTGGAAAATCTAGAGTGAAAATGGAAATGTTAGGAGTTGGTTCTGAAGTGGGCTTTTGTAACTTACTAATCAGTTGAAAATGCAGTAAAACATTTTTTTTTAAAAATAGGAAATATTAGTAATATTTGGCTTTGATCCTTTTTGCAATACACTTTGAATTTTATTCCTCCTGTACAGTATACTCTTGTAGGACTTATAATTTTCACTTGACATACACAGAATTTAAATTCAGGGGACATTATTTTACTATTTTCTAAGTAATTTGGCAAATGCCAATATGAGTCTTCCCAGTTTTCGTGTTATTATAGACAAGTTAGTCTCTGGAAAAGATCAGGTGCTGTAATGAATGTGCATGAGGTTGCACAAGAATTGGATTTAGAGTTTTGTCTACTTAAATCTTATTTCTACCGTTAGATTACAATTGTCTTTCTTTTGGTCGTTCAGACAACATCTGTTTCTGAGGTTTTTCCTTCTTTCTTTAGTTAATTACCTATGTTCCATTGCTAACTTGGGAGTGATAGCCAGGTTCAGAGAATTTGCTTCTGAATTTGCAGAGGTGTTGGTTGATAACTTCAGGGCTACCAAAATCAGCTTCTGCCAGTTTGACTCTAATTGTCCACTGAAAACCCCATTATGCTGATGTGGGTGGTTTTTGGTTTTATGGGTTTTTTTGTAGTACTAGTGAAGTCAACCAATAGAATTTTGTTTTCCAGTTGCTAGCACTAACTTTAGCTTTATTGTTTTGGAAGAAGACAACTCTTAGCGCTGATGCTGGTCTGGTTCGAGTTACCAACACTGAGCTCTGTAGTAGTTTCCACTGGGATCATCCATGAAACACTCAACTCCTCTTATTAAATCTGACTCTTAACATCAACAATCTGTTACACTCGTCCTCTGCATCAGCCTTTTAGACTGCCTGTTTTCATTGTCTCTGGGTTGTGAGGACTTCCTAAGTAGAGTGCTTGCATAGCGAACTTGGTGACTTAACCAGACAAGGTGATTGTGGGGCGTTGGTTCCTGAATCTGTCCTTTAATTAAAAAAAATCTCAAGAGACTATCCAACAGAAGAAAGCATGCTCTGGGAAAGTAAACCTTAATCCTGTCATAATTTGGCCTTTCTTTGATGTGCATTCCATTCTCTATGTACAATATTAAGTTCTACTGGCTTGATGTGATTTTTAAAGTATGTGACAAATTAGCTTTCTTCATGGAACACTTACCATTATACTTTCAGCAAGCCTTGAAGGCTTTGATAACAGGCAGGCAGGGTTTCACTGACAGCAACCCCTATTCCTTTAGAGGAACTTCCTCCCAGAGCTCAGAACTAGCAGCAGTAAGCTGCAGTGGGAAGTAGACATCTGAAAGCTAAAAAGCAATTACTTGCCACAGGATCTGAAGTACACTGAGCTGCACTTTGATTCTGTGTTCTGTCTGGCATGTCTTAAGTGGTTTGACTCTTAAGCTCAATTTTTCTTGACTGAATGAATTAAGGTGTAGTAACATATCTTTGGGTCTTGGAAAAATGGAGCAGGTAGCTGCCTTTCAAAGCCTGTTGTAAGTTTCACTGGAACTTAAGCTGTTATGTTTGTAGTAAATGAGCTGGAGAACAGGAAGTTGAATATGGATGAGTTTGAATTTGGAAAGGTGGGAGAATGCTTAACCTGAATGTTTTGAATTCCATGTTGCCTGAATAGCAGAGTGTATGGAGGTTTGGGTGAGCTTTCCTTTGCACCACTGACGTTTTCAATGCTTTCTAGTCTAGAGCATGGCAAGATAGAGTGCAAGAGCTTGAGGACAGCTTGGCCAAGGAACGGGAAAACTGCCGCAAAATACTGTCTGAGAAAGAGAAGGAAATGACAGAGATCAGAAATCAGATGCAGGAGCAGCTGAACGACTACGAACAACTTCTGGATGTTAAACTGGCACTTGATATGGAAATCAATGCATACCGGAAATTGCTGGAGGGTGAAGAGGAGAGGTATGAAAGAATGCAGCAACAAATTCTGGTATCTGTGTGCTTCCCTTACTTGACTTATTCTCTGTTAAAAGGCAGTTCTTACTGGGAATGCATTCATTAGGTGCTTTACTACTGTTTCCAAGGTACTGTTAGTTTTTGCCCCCTCCTGTCTGACACACTTAATTCTAAGTCTCCATGAGACCAAGCTGCTTGGGTATCAGACCAATAGCTCTCAAGGGAACAAATTCCATTCTTCTGTTAAGATTCAGCACTGAGGGCCTAATGCATTGTCATTTGTAGGTATATTTGGTGCCATGGTTAATACTGTTTTTCAGAGTTAATTACAGGTTTATTTAACTGTTACAATTTCTTCAAGTATAGAATAACTTAATTGAAGTAATATTTGTTATGATTTGCCCACCTTAACAGCTAGCTGTATTTTCCACATCTGGCCCCAGAGTTTGGCCTGATAAGTCACAGCTGTCAGTGGAAGTAGTTTTATACTTCACCGTTTTCTGAATGACATCCTACTGGTCCAGGCTGATTCCTCTCAAGTGCAGGGATGAAACAGCAAAAGCTCTTGTGCCATTGTTTTTTCACATAAATTTTCTACGATGGCTTAAGTCGTCATTCCACCACTCCCACCCCCAAGAGTTTTTGCTTCTACCCAGGAATTCAGTCTTTAATAGAGATGCCTTTATGATCTTAATGTGCTAGTCCATCAGTATTCTGTGCTCCAAAAGCATTAATCGGCTGTTGGACAACCTTTTCTTCAGTTCTTCAAAAAGTACCTAAGTCTTCACTTTTTCATATAACATGTTATGTTTACTATATTCCTGTACCTTTTTTGCTGTATAATTCTAGGGGAAGAGGAGGAGAGAGGAAGAAAGTTTATAAAAATGGTGGAAAAAGGAAAGCCAAAGTGTGATGTGTACATATTTCTTCCTTTCTTAAATATAGGTTGAAACTTTCTCCAAGCCCATCTTCCCGAGTGACAGTTTCACGGGCTTCATCGAGCCGTAGTGTGCGTACAACCAGAGGGAAGAGGAAGAGGATTGATGTGGAGGAATCTGAAGCCAGCAGTAGTGTTAGCATTTCCCACTCAGCTTCTGCCACTGGAAATGTCTCTATTGAGGAGATAGATGTTGACGGAAAATTCATCCGCTTGAAGAACACCTCTGAACAGGTTTGAAAATGCACTCATATCACAACTTTACAATGGGCTGATGGAAGGAAGAAGGCATCCTCAGCACCCTTTCAGCCCTCAGGCTTCATGTTGACCCCGGAGCTAAAGCATGCTATATATTAAGTGGCACTAAGAAACTAGTGTGTCACAAAATAAGCTTTCATACAGTGTTCTGGATAGAGGATGACTTCTCCTAATGATTTTTTAATGCTTTTCATAGTAACTGTTTTATTGCTAGGTTGCCCACCCTCCAAAGTGTTACATCGCTCTTCAGACTTCTGCCTTGCAAATGATCTGCCAGTAAAGCTTTACAGACACTGTCACTGATAGGAAATAGTGCAAGCAGACATTAGGCTACTTCAGAAGAACCTTCTCTCCCTTAAAAAGCCCCCAAAGAAATACGTAATGATGCAAAATAAATGTCTAAATGTAATCAATTGCTTGTCCCCCTTGTACTTGCATATAGCTTCTCCAAATCACTTTTCCTTCTTCCTTAGTTGCATCCACAGTTTTTAGGAGCCCTCGGTTCCCATGCCAAAAGCCACCTTTATGATGGCTACTCAGATTATTTCATTCTGTGAATAGGTTGTAGTTTGTACTGGGGGGAACACACCTACCTATTTATCAAAGGGTACTTCATTTGCGTAATAATCAAAACTTTTCCTTATTTGCCCTCAGAATGATGCTAACTGCTAGTACATTTTCCCCCTGCCCCCTTCCCTCCCCTGACATTACTTACAATTTCTGCTTTAGAAAAAGAAAAACAAATCGTCCTATGCTATATACAGTTCTGTGAGCCATCACAGGAAGGGTTGGAGACTGGGGACTATAATTTCTTGTATCTTTTGTCTGGGAGACGAGAGAATCAAGTGTTGTTTCATTAGGACACTGGAATTACAAGACCTGATTTCTTGCAGTCTTGATTTCGGAGGAGGTCTAAGTAATTCTTGCCTTCTCCCGTGCTGTCTGTGCCTTCAGCTGTGTGTAGAAGTGCTATTTGCATTCTTTGTTTTCAGTGACACATAGGCTTTGTCTGATGTCATCAGATCCTTTGACCTTCACCAAAAGGCAGCTCATCTTGATGTTCTAGATGACAAAGATTGGTATGGTTCCAAGTGTCTCTATCCCCTCTAATCAATGAAGAGACAGACTGACTCCTCCAGATGGTTATACATATGTATCTTAATTACCTGCCTGGGGTGTTGGCTGAGAGTGCTGACTTCATTTGCTGAATGGAAGAAACCTTGACAACTGTCTTGGTCTAGACAGCTAAGTGTTTAGATTACTAAATTCAGACTGCTTCTAGTGAGTCAGGACATGCCACTTTTTTTTCCTTTTTGAGTTTTTCAAGCTTATGGGATTCCCCCCCCCATACTTTGTGTACCACTTGGGTTTCCCCTGCTTTTATTTAATTTAACTACATATTCATTGTTCCATGGAAGGACCATCTGTTACCAGTAGCCATGGATGACTCATGTTTATAGCACTTTGCCAGGGGTCTGTCTATATGAGCAACTCTCTGTAGTGCAGTGTAATAAGCTGTACTTGGGGAATTTTCACAAATGTTTCTTGTAATTCTTCACAATTCTATATAAAAATAAATAGAAAATATATAAAAATAGATAGGACATAGATAAAAACGTCTAAGTATGATGTGTTTTGTTGAATGACCAGCTGAACACTAGTATGCATTAAGATAAATAAGACTGTTTGGTTTAGATTATCCTAACTGTCTTTTTTTTCAGACTCCAGTGGCAACTGTTCGATGTTTGGGAACTGTCTATTGGAGAATTTATAAAAGATCTATTCTTGTTTTGAAATGGTCATTCTGTAATGGTGACTTACATATATTTCTTTGTTAGACTTGCTATTGCTTTTCAAGTAGTTCATAGGCAAAAAATAATTGAAAGGAGAAATAAGGTAGGTCTTGCAAAGGAGTATGTAGTGGGAGGTGTGCCTATGTAAAAACACATTTTAAGACGACTGACAGGAATATTTTGTTTTCTAAGAAGCCCACTTGTCATTCTGTGCTTCAAAAATGTATTACAAATTTGTAAGGGGATTTTAACATTTACATACCTATTTTTCTGGACCAAGCAATAACAAAACTGATGCAAAATATAAACACTAGTTAACATAACATCAGAACTGAAAATCAGGATGTGTTAAGCTTTAACTTGAAATAAGGGGTAAGACAAGTTTAACTAAAATTATTCTAATTGTATCTGAAGAACAAGTGATACTAAATGTTTTTGCTGAAAATTTTGTGTGCCTCATGGCCTTGTATGTAAAGTACATGTGTAACAGAAAATGACTGATGATGGAAATTTTTTTTTCCCTCTTTTTTATTAGGATCAACCTATGGGAGGTTGGGAAATGATCCGAAAAATAGGAGACACTTCTGCTAGTTACAGATATACCTCAAGATACATACTAAAGGCAGGCCAAACTGTTACAGTAAGTTGTTGAGCTTCAGCTGTTCAGTTGAAATGGGCTTTAGGCTAACTTGTGTGTGTCGGTAGGACACAAGATTTTTAGTTTTGTCCTTTCTATGTACATGCTCGGAAAATAATCACCCATAATTGTATCAGGCATGAGTTGTATCAATTGCTGGGAAGAAGTTGGACAGAACCACATTTTTCAGGAACTTTCTACATGGAGCCATAATTTTGGTAATAGACAGTTGCATTTACATATTCAAAAGTCTGCATTAAAAAATGTAGGGGTGTTTTATTGTAAGCAGCTTTGGAAGTGGGTAGGCAGAGACTTGTATTTTCTTAACTTGGAGGAGGTTCACCAGTGTCACTTAGATGGAATACATTAACTTCCATGTTATTTATTGAGTTAAGACTAGCAAATAATGCTCACGTGTGACTTTTTTAACAGATCTGGGCTGCAAATGCTGGAGTAACTGCTAGCCCTCCTACTGACCTCATCTGGAAGAACCAGAATTCTTGGGGCACTGGTGAAGATGTGAAAGTTGTACTGAAAAATTCTCAGGGAGAGGTAAAGTACTGCAGATGTGTTTAAATTTGTCTTTTTGTGGTACTATCCCCTATAAAGATGCAGGTAGAACCACTGTTAGGACTTCACTAAATGCTTATCTGCATTCATGTGTGTAAAGTTTTCTCCTTTTGCTTTCCAACCAAGCATACTGTACCCTCTCTGTCTTAACGGCAATTTAGGAATGCAGTCTATTGAAGTGTGTGAAATTTTTTTCCCTATATTGCATACAAGTAGTATAAGAATGACTTTTTCACAACACTGCCCTCATGGCAGGAATTGGGCAGTGCCTTAGAATATGCTTTGAAAAGAAAAGGTTTTAGTAAACTCTTCAGTGATTTGTCTCTTAAATTAGTTTTCCTTAGAACTGTGTGTTTATGGGGGTGGGGAATGCTACAGTGAAACTGACTTTAAGCAATGAGGCATTAATTCTGGTAAGGTGGGAGTTAAAACTTTGGGTAGGGCAGTCACTGTGGCATCTTGCAATTGAAAGAACATATCTAATTTAAAAAAAGCAAATTTTGGAAGAACTTGATGAGTGTCTTGTTAGAAAGACTTTTTAGTTTTTAAGAGATTTAAAACTAAGGTGTTATGAATGCTGTTCATGCACAGCAGTACATGAAAAGTATATGGACAAAATCAGTACAAGTAGCTTTCCCAACAGCTGGAACTCCTATTTCTCAAAATCTAAGTAGATTAGCACCATATCTTCAGGGGAGTCAAGTCACAAAAATAAAACTCTGTTGCAGGAGGTTGCTCAAAGAATCACTGTCTTTAAAACAACTATACGTGAAGAGGAAGAAGTTGAGGAAGAAGCAGCTGAAGCTGGGGAGGAAGAAGACCTCTACTACCAGCAGGTATCTTGTTTTATCTTAACAAAGTTATTTAGGTTGAATAAACCTATAGGAGTCATGAAGTTTTGGAAAAATAGCATAGCTGTTTGGGTGTGGGTGTTCTTTTACTTTTCTTAAACAAAGGTTTTAAAGCTTAAAGATTTGGGGCCTTACTTTTCTTAAACTCTCTTCCTGACAAGATTTCCCCCAGGCCATTTGTTTATGATAAAGTTTGCCTTAACCAGGTAGACCTAAATTTACCTAAAGTTTTAAGAATATAAATATCTCATTTTCTCTGATAGAGGAAATGAGAGATTTGAGGACATGATCAGAGAAAATGTCGCTCACATGCTGAAGAAATGCAACTCTAAAGGCAGTGGAAAGGTGTGAACTTGCAGTGATGATATAAAATGTTTTGAAATACAAGAGAAAATACTGAGATACAGCATACTTGACTGTTCACATTCTGCGTTTTATCAATTACCATACTGTTTTGACCTGTTCTTCTGTAAAAAAAAAAAAAAAAAGTAACAAGAATAAGTTCCTGTAATGCAATGTTCAAGTTGCCTAAAACTTTGTGATATTTGAGTTAGTATATATCTTAAAGTCAGTTAGAAAAGATAATATAGAACAGTAATTAAGTGTGCATATGTAAACAGACAAAAATTGGAGAGAATTGGCTGCATTGGAAATCGTATTTTTTGGCAACAGTGGGTTTTGGCCTAAAACTTTGTGGCATTTACTATAGAGTTGGGGTTTTATTGCAGTTGTGCAAAAACCCTGAAGTGCATCCAGCTGCTCTTGTGGCTTCTGGGATTGTGTAGTTCAGCTAAAGTATGTGTCTAAGTAGCTTCACTTGCAACAGTGTTACAGAGAGATTAGATTTCTTTAGATAAAAACTCTCAATGTGCTTGTATATGCTCCGTGCAGTATTCATCACCTGTCTGAACTCAATTACCCTTTTTGACTTGAGATTCAAATACAATAATTATTTAAGTTGTGTGCTTCTGGTACCTGTCCTCCATTACGTCTCATAAAAAAAAAAAAAAGATATCTAGCATTCTTTTACTTGTAAGGGTAACAGGTTGTACAGCTTTGCATGATTGACTCTTGCTTGGACCATGGCAGGCTAATAATTTCATCTATTAAAAATGTACAGTATGTTATTGTGAGTTGCTAAATCTCTTACTGCTGGATTTTTTTTCAAAGATTACTCTTTCTATTCATAACAGGCAGGCCCAAGAACATCTAACAGAAGCTGTGCAATCATGTAAACTTCCAGTCAGCCAGGTTCCTCAGATCACGGTAATCCTTGCCTACAGAACAGAGCCTTCTCAGAAGCACAACATATTTTTGTATTTTCTGTATGTGAGTTTTTAAGCTGAGAGTCTGATGGCCTTAACTTCCTTTGCCACTGAAAAGGAAGTTTTGTAAGAGAAGTATCTGTAACTTTCTTGCAGGATGTGAATTGTTGACTCTGAACAACGTACTGTTTAAAAAATGAACCTGTACCCTAGATTTATATGCCAGTCTTTTTTTATTGAAACTTTGCCGGAATAGAAATATTCCGCTGTTTTGGGGATCAATTTTTTCTTAGATTATACCACTCTAGGCTAGCCAGTTGCTGTTGACCTCTCTATATTTAGGTGCTGTTGGGGAAGGGGAAGGCATTTTAGATACTATGAACTCTTTTATACTGGAGACTTTTTTTCCTACAGTGCAACCAAGGCTATAAAACTTTTTTTTTTAATAGAAAAGAACACCTTTGTTTAAAAAAACGAAACGTTTTTAAAAAAAAAAACACAACACAACAAAACCAAATAAAAACAAAAAAAAACACACAAAAAAGAACATACCCCAGCTGGTCATGTAAGCACTCAGAGGATGAAGGATGCAGTAAAACTCCTTATTTTGGTACTCTTTTCCTTCATTTAGATTTTGTATTCTGGAGGGGGATTCATGTTAAACGTGTTAGTTGTGTTTGTTAAGATAGTGTAACCAGCTTAAATTTTCCTATGTGATTTTTTTTTTTTTAACAAATAGAATGCTGTTTTAATATGGATTGTCTTGCTTGTTTACAATTTGTAGGAACCAAACCAGGTCTTTTAGGGATCTAGTCTACATTTGTATGGAAAACAATTGTAACTTTGTCAATGTGGGAAGTTTTTCTGTCCTTTCTGCATTAATCTAACGTCTGAAAAAGCTTTGAATAAAATATCTCTGTTTAAGATGTTACCAAGTAAAGCTTTTGGAATTTATTTCTTCCTAGAACTGAGCTAAAAGTTGAATGAATGTTGAATACTTGGAACTGATAGGCTTTGAAGCTGATGAAATGTCCATGTAAATGGAGCAGTGGCAACTGACTTGTAAAAATTTATTCTAAATAATGGGTAACATAAGGTCGTGTTTAGGAAATTAATTCTTCAGAGCTTTATTCAAACTCTGTTGCATAACTATTTCTGCATCATCTTTGCACATAAGTTAATTCTTACTGGACTGGCTTTTGCTACATCATACAGGTGCTAGGCTGAGCAGTTTAAGCATGGCACAATAACAGAAATTTAGAAGTACTGTAAATAGTTATCTTCATCTTAATTAGTAAGTATTTTTAAATTCATGGCCAGAATTTTGGAAGCTGACTTGAGCTGTCTTCTAGCATTAGTCTCATGACAAATTTAAGACTTTTTAACGTCTCTTTCCTCTTGAATAAGTTCCCTTTTCTGGTGAATTACCTAGTGTTAGAAGAAGGTGGGGGCGGGGGTAGCCAAGGGTTATGCAGATCGATGAGGATTAGGGAGACTGCTTCTTTGGACAGCAATGCTGGCTTAAACAACTGCATTAAACCACAATGTAATACTTGATTTAATTTCCTGTTCATATTTGAATGTTTACATAGTATAAGTATTTTCATGTCAAGTATCACTTTGTATCCCATAACATTCTGAATACTCCTCAGTTTGATCTATAAGAATAATGGCTTTCTGTTCATTGTAGTTGCAGGTATCTGTAGGCATACACCACGTAAATAAACACGTATGTTGTAGGAAATTCCATTCCTTGATTGTTTTCAAAACTAATAGCACAGGCTAGCAGTGTCTTCCAGTAAAGACTTGATTGTTAGTTAGACAGTTAGATAGGACTGTTAATCTCTCCAATCAGTAGTAAAGAAAAATACTTCGCATGTAGGCATTGGGTACCTAATTCTTAATTCATAGTAGGAATGTGCCAGTATAATCAAGCATTCTTGGTTATAGCTTTGGTAGAGCCTGTTTTCTGTCACCAGGATGATGAACAGTACTATAACTCACCTGAATGTGTAGCGAGGAGCTGCTACTTCACAGAATCAGAATGGCAAGGGTTGGAAGGGACCTCAGGAGATCATCTAATCCAACCCCCTTGCTAAAGCAGGTTCTCCTAGAGCATGTTACACAGGACTTCATCCAGGCAGGCTTTGAAGATCTCCAGAGAAGGAGACTCCACAACCCCACTGGGCAGCCTGTTCCAGTGCTCCATCACCTTCAGAGTAAAGAAGTTTTTCCTCATATTCAACTGAAACCTCTTATGTTTCAGGTTGTACCCATTGCCCCTTGTCCTGTCACTGGACACCACTGCAGAGAGTCTGGCTCCATCCTCACGACTTCAACCCTTAAGATATTTGTATGTATTGATGAGGTCCCCTCTCAGTCTTCTCTTCTTCAGGCTGAACAAGCCCAACTCTCTCAGCCTTTCCTCATAGGGGAGATGCTCCAGTCCCTTTATCATCCTTGTTGCTCTCCTCTGGACTCTTTCTAGGAGTTCCTCATCCTTCTTGAG
>NW_009258682.1:90542-100900 GCF_000687185.1 Egretta garzetta
GAGTCCCCGCCCCCCCCACCCCCCCAGCCTGTGCAGGTCCCGCTGAATGGCAGCGCAGCCTTCCGGCGTATCAGCCACTCCTCCCAGTTTAGTGTCACCAGCGAACTTGCTGAGGGTACACTCTGTCCCCTTGTCCAGGTCATTGATGAACAAGTTGAACAAGACTGGGCTGAGTACTGAGCCCTGGGGAACTCCACTAGCTACCGGCCTCCAACTGGACTCTGCCCTGCTGATCAGAACCCTCTGAGCCCTGCCATTCAGCCAGTTCTCAATCCACCTCACTGTCCACTCATCCAGCCTACACTTCTTGAGCTTCCCTATGAGGATGTTATGGGAGACAGTGTCAAAAGCCTTGCTGAAGTCAAGGTAGACCACATCCACTGCTCTCCCCTCATCTACTGAGCCAGTCATGCCATCATGAAACATACTTGAAACCCATTTTCTCTACAAAGAGAGCTTTTACATGAGTCTTGTTAATATTCTGGTAAATAGCACTCTTGTGATGGATAACAATGGGAAAAATGCTTATTCTGGAAAAATAATTTTGCTCTTTTCTGGAAACTGACATGAAGAGTGTTGGGAAACACAAATGACCCTTCTGGGGAGTGTGTGCGCACGTGTGTTCACCCTAATCTTTAGAGTGAAACATCCTACCACCAGGTGGAGATCTTACTATGGAAATACTAAAACCAAACAAATAAAAACCTCCAAAAACCCACCCCACCAATCCAACCCAAAACTTCCTGCACTTCCCCGCGAGTTCCATAATAACTTTTGAAAGTTTCTGCTTTATTGAACTGAACAGCTTCTGTTTTCCTGCCTCTTACCCATCTTCCTACGCTGAAGTCCAGAAGTGCGTTTTGATTACTGCAAGGGAGGGTGAACCTTTCAGTGCTGTAGTGAAAAGCACCAGCCTCATGGAAGGGAATGCATTGTGCCACTGTGTGCAGCAAATGCCAGATATTTATGGGAATAGTAGGTTTGTTTTTTCTCCTTGTCGCACAATGTCTGTGACAAGCACTTTTTTTCCTGTCAGTTTGGAACTGCGTTCAGAACACACCACCTTGGCTGTTGTGGTTACTGCCATAATCTACACCACTCTGGGTGCGAGAAGGCACACGGGTGGATTTGGTAAGGGTATCTGACCACTGAAAAATGAGCTAATTGGCTACATGCAGTGAATTGTGTTCATGTTTGCTGGAGGTTGTTCAGTAATGAGCCAGAGAAGAAGCAAACAACATCCTAGCTCTGTGGATGTGTTCAACTGGTGATTAAAATTTTAGTAGGTCTTATTATTACTACCGTTACAGTAACATGCAAAGGTTATTTATAGGTACATTCAGTCCTTTCTAGAGTTGGCAACAGATGGGGATTGTCATTACCTGGTACTGCTCTGTTACAGTTGACAAGAGGTACAAATTGTATCAATCTGGCAAGGTGAAACCTGTTTAGTAACTTAACTGCTTGCAACTAGAAAAACACTGTACCAGAAATTTATCTTCTCAAATACTTTAGTTCCTGTGAAAACCAGAGTAAGAATCTGTTCAGGGAACAAGTGCTTGAACGGTACAGCACTAGTATTGTGTGATGAACACTCCTGAAGCAAGGTACCCATTCCTCTCAGCTGGCCCTGTTTCTACAAAAGTTTGATTTTTGGGTCTGTTCACAGCAAAAGCAGCAAACCTGTAAACTGCATTCTTTGTTTACAGTGGACAAATTCATTAATAAATCAATTGTGGCCCTGTGGTACAAATTATTTTACATAGTGTAGTCAATTATAGTTCTATGCTATGAACTGTCTTATGCCTCTGACTGATGTGTTTTTTTACCCCTGCTGCCTATACCTACATAATATTTGCCCAAGCAGAGGGCAAAATACAGAAAGATACATGAATATGTAAGTAATGTAAATACATTTTCTGTTCAATAGTTGCTAATTATTCATTTGTCTGCTTCTGTAAAAGAAGCAACTTTAAATGCTCGTCTTAAGTTTTAATGGAGAAATTTAACTGCCTTATCAGTGTATCTGCAACACAGTGCCTTTTATATTCATTCATACTGCACTGGAAGCCAGTGGGGGGGTGGGGGGGAAAGACTGCTGCTTTTGCATAAATGACTACATAGCAATTGACTATGAACTATTTTTCTCCAGGCAAAGGCGGCAAGTAGTTGATGGGCAATAAAAGCTTTTAAAGCTTATGTCCCAAATACGACAACTAGTACTAACTGGTGATTTTTATAAAGGGAATGGAGGCTACATATGATGGATGTGAATGTTTATTTAGCCTTTCCTGGTATATTATGGTTAACCTCAAGGAAACACTGGGACACTTAATTATTTCTGATATTCAAGTAAATCCATCATAGGATTATGGCAAAAGTTAGCTATTTTATCTCAGGTTTTGCTTAGTGTGCATTCACTGCTTGGAGTCCTTTGCTGCTCTCCTCTGGTTTCCTTTTATGGGTCTGCATAAATACAGGACTTGTTCTCTGTGTGAGTAACCTTGAAGAAAGGAAAGTTACATTTGGTGGCATCTGTAAAGGCACTCTTCAGCTTATGCTGATTGATTAGTAGGATTTTCCTACAGTTCTCAATTCACTCCTGGATATGAATTTCCACAGCTGGTTTGCTGGTTGCATTTTATGAACAGGAAAGATTATTGGCAAGCAAGTCTGACCTTCTCCATAATAGAAGTCATGGAATGAAACTGTAGTCTTGGTTTTCTCTGCAGCTGCAGCATTTTGCTTCTGAAGGTGGTGTGTCCCGGTGTTTGTAACGGGATGTTGTAGATAGATAGAATGTCAACATTGGCTCTGTATTTTAACAGGTTTTATTGGGAAAGTATTTTGTACACTTAGAATAGAGTTGAAGAAAAATCACAATCAGTTCAGTAACTTCTCAACATCAAAGGGAGGAAAAAATACTTCGTAGCATTGCCACAATGAGGTGTAAGAGGCTGTCAGTAAAGAACCGTAAAGAACTGAAAGCAATCACAAGTATTAACAAACTTGGCAGCTGCTGAGAGATGTAACTCTTGAGTTTTCTGAAAAAACTTTCTTATGTGGAAATAAAATTCAAAATGAAGATTAACAGCAGTGTATTAGTATGCAGTGTGGTATCATCATCAGTCATGTTACATCCTATACACCCATACTCCAGGCTTGCTTGTTTTATGGGCCTGCTAGGTACCTATAAAGCTAGGGGCCTCTGTTGCACATTTTGCATTGTCTAATAGTTTTTAAAGACACTTTTGAATACCCAAAACCACTATTTGGCAGTAAACAGGCAATACTCACTTCTGCTTGCAAGGAAAATGCTTGTTTAATTAACCAGCTGTGTGTTAAATGGAGCTTGGTCTCATAAGCAACAACAGATGACGAGCTTAATTATTATTAACAGTTATTTTTTTTAAACTTACCTTCATTTGAAAGGGAGAGCACTTTTAGCTCTCTTTTAGTGCATAAATGGTTCTCCCAGTAGCTTTTCATACCTCTTTCTGATGGTATCCCTTGCATCAAAGACCAGTTGCATAATATTGACCCCGATTCCCTTTAAGTACAGAGCTGTCACATTGCCCGGTGTGACTTCCTACTGTAAAACTGATGTAAGGCTCTTTTTTAATAAATTTAATGTACATGACAGTTTGAAGTCTCAGTCTGGCAGAACTATACAATATAAGTAAATATACTGTATTTATATATATATATATAAGTAAATATATTATATAAGTAAAGGAAAAAAATAAACCAACCAACAGATCAAAACCCCGAAGTATCTTTAATCCTACTTATGCCATGACTTACTTCCAGTTAAACAGAAAGAAGGCTATGGTATTTCTGAGTCTTCGGTTATGTCCTTCTGTATCAGTTTCTTCTACCCATGGAACATGCTTCTCCCTTATTCTTCCTCACTGGTTTATACTGCTGCTTCCTCTGCTCTGTCCTCACTACAACACGGAGCAAGGAGTTGCCCGGCTTCCTGCTGTTGAACCTCACACCTTTTCACTTAACCTTACCTTAATTTTGTCTTGCTTGTTTTATGTAGTGATAGGCTAGTCTTGCAGAGAAAAGGCTACGCAGAAGTAGAACTTCCCCACTCAGCATTTTGCTCATCATCAATACCGAACCGCAGTGGACTCTGTGTGGGTTTAACTCTGTACACTTAGGATCTGTCACCAGCAAGCAGGATGTGAGAGGAAGGAACAAAACTGTATTACATCTGCAGCTTCTTCGAAGGTTTTCTTGGGTGGCTTAAGCTTCTGCTGCTGCTTTTATCGCTTGCAGCTCAAAATACTGATTTGAATAATGCTCCTTCTATACAGCTGCTTACATGGAAAAGGAATGTAAATGGCAAGGCCAGCTGCATGAGAAGTGTAATGTTGCTGAGGAGGAAATTGAGTCACACTATTTAAAAAAAAAAAAAAAGACCTCTCCGATCTTTTCATTAGTTAACTTTTATTTTTGCTTAACTGGGAACTCTTTAAGGATAGCGTAACAAAGGTGTCATTGTACTACCAGGAGCTTTGCCTAGCTGTAGCTACTGCTGCAGCTAATTGTCTTTCACATCCATTCAGATGAAAATGAGTATTGTTGCTGTTGTAGAATATTTGACCTAATGATCCAGTTTTAAAATTGGTAATCAAGATTTGGACCTGGTGTGCCAACAGCCTCAACTAGTGGATGAAAAAGCAATACTTGTCAGAGGAGCATTCTGTCTGCAAGTCTTTAGTTCAGAAGAGAAGTGGGCATAAGAATTACTATCACCCACCTCTCTGTTCTTATATTTTAGGAAAACCAAGGAAGAATATAAAGTATGGTTTTTTTCCATGGGCTTAGTGCAAAAGGGCAAGTGTGTGACTGGATCTTTTCCGGCAATTTTTTTTCTCAAGGAAATGCATAGGAGGCTGTTGCTAGTGATGTCACCAGTCATTTTCGCTGTACTCATGCATCGAGCAGAGAAACTACAGTAGTAATGTATTTGCTAAACTGGACCATACTTCCTCTTTGGCTGCTTCAATATGCCTTTTTCAGATTAAATAAACTGTCTTTCAACAAAAAACTTGAAATAACACAGATGATCTGGGCCAAGTCACTATGCTGATCTGTGTGCATACGCCTTACAGTTTATTTGAGTAATTGTTTTCCTAGTTGCTACTTAATTCCATATCATCCTCATTTTCTGTTTCATGAAACAAAACAAAGACTAGTACTTAAGAATAACACTTCTTCCATGGGCCAGCTTTCTGTGGTCTCTCCCCAAGAAGCAAAAGTAGTAACAGAATTCTGAAGAAAGCTTACCTGAAGCGAATGTCTAGGCATTAAAACATTGGCAGTGTCCTGACCCAGCTAGACTTGCTTTATTTCTGTGCCCCTGGCTAGCAGGTTTTCTTTTAACCTGGAACTCTCTGCTTGCTTGTATGTTCAGTCTTCTATCCAGGTAGGTAGTTGCCTTTGAGAAGAGGGTTTTAAAAAAAAAAAAAAAAAAGGACTCTGGGTTTTAGGCTATCACAGAGTCTGCGATGTCCATGTCTTCAGAATCTTGTATAGCTTCCTCTGGAAGAGAAGCAGGCATCCACTGCCAAACATATGACCAACCCCTGACCTTACTGGCAGACTAATGAGTATAAATCTGCAGGTTCATGATTTTCTTACACATCTTGGCTTGCTGTGAAACTAGATTAATGTCTGAATGAGGCTGTTATTGCTTTATATAGGTAGTTGATTCTTATATCCCCTAGGTAGTTGATTCTTATATCCCCATGAAATTGACAGTTACAAAGAATATTGTTAAATAACATGACTACAGCTAGACTGGTCCAAAGACAGAATAAAGAAACAAACAGATTTGGTTTTGTGTACTAAGCTTTTTCTCCCATAGAGCACATGCTACATCAAATAAGCTCTCATTTTTTTCTTGAGTGGTATAAACTAGAATACTTTCGAGTAGGAAGACTTGCAATTGGTGTCATTTCTTCTCTTTCGCTAAATTTACTACCGAAGAATGTTCCTGTCAGAACTTCCTTGCCAAATAGGAAATAGAGAAGATAATTTTCTAATCACTTTATAGCATTTATATAATATGCCAATTTGTAGAGCTCAGTACACACAAATTTTAATAATCCAAAATATTGGTATAAAAGACATTCAAATAAATTGAACTAGGAGAATGCCATTGCTGTGCTTTAGGAAAGAAAAAACAGCATTGTCCAGCTACCTAAAGAAATAATACTGCAGGAACAGGAAACGATAAAAACAAAGCACTTGTTAAACCTGTTTTGCATTGTTAATTATCATAGTTTAATATTTTAAACAATAAAAAAGTTTGCATCACTTGATGATGCAAGTATTAACATGAGTTTGTAGAATTCTATACAGTATCTGCTAAATAAACAAGTTTGGCAGCTTAGCAAATATCATATGATTGCAGCATCCATGATTTGAATTCAAACAGTGATTTATTCCTCTGCGAAGAGTTTATAAACCAGAGTAGCACACTCCTGGGTTCTGGATGGTGCCTGACCCCAGTGAGTTTGAGGAAAACATTTTTAGTGCATGGCCCCTGTGCAGAACTGCCCCAATCAAACAATTGTCTCCTTTGAGTTCCTTTTGAGGGACTGCAGGCCCAGCAGGGACTGCTGGTTGGAGGGGACATTGGCAGACTTTGGGATTAGGAGTATCACCCTCTGATTGGTCCGACGCCATTCGTTGTATAATCTACAGTGATACCTAAAGGATACCTGGGGAGAGAAGAGAGATGCACTGTGTTTAGTCACTCTGATCCTCCAAGGAATCAGTTGGGCTTGGGAGGAAATGCCTTCAAGTGGAACAAAAAGCTCACAAGCAGCCTAACTGCAGCCTAACGGGGTGGGATAAAAATGAGCAAAAAGTGGCGGGCAAAGACAAGACCTACCATGTTCCCCATGTTGCTACAGCAGAGAAAAAAAAAACAAACACCAGCCTGCGCTCTACTTTCTGCTGTTCCCTACCTCTCACTCCTTTTTTTATAACACAAAAAAGCAGACATCCTGCCTCTGTCTTTCCCAAGAACTAGAATTACTGTCAGCCACTTACAATGAGAATGAGTTTGGGGGTACTACCACGCTGCCAGTTGTTATACTGACAATTAATGTAACTAGATGGATGGTGAAGACTTTCAGGTAGCTAAGCTGTGTGCAAACACTGATGGGGTCGTATGTTCTACCCTGTAATGCTTTATTGCTTGAACGCATCATATTCAAGATTGCACAGATGCAACAAGGTGAGTGTGAGCCATCTGCCAACATGCTTGTATCTCAGTTTAAATTGTCTTTTAATTTTTGTTATTGTTATCGGCTAACCAATTTCAACCTTAAGTGTGGTTCTGCTAATAGTGGAAGAGAAATGACTGACTGCTGTAGATACACAAGATAGTCTGGCCCTGTATTTTTTCAAAACAGTGTACTGCTTATTTTAGTGGCAGCCAAGCGTGGTGAGAGTTACATCTGTGTAAGATGATGTACACATGCAGTTTAAAAAAAACCAGAAAAACCAAACAAAAACCCCCCTGTAAGCTGGCTTGGGTCCTTTTGGGTGAAATGTGCCACATGATGACAATGACGTTCTTGTGGACAGGAGGGACCCTGTCTTGTTAGCTGTTCTGTCTTCATGTGATGGTCATTTCTCACTGATTTTTATGCAACTGTGCCACTTCTGTAGGTCCATGCTATTCAGAGGGCAGAGGGTGCCATAAAGGCTGGAGGTAATGTGCTTGGTTTGTGCAGGTGGGTGGAAGATGCTGCCGACACTGTTTGCAGAGAAGTGGCTGTGCACACTCATGCCAAAATGGGTTGTGCTGCTTGCTTTCCTACCCCTACAACGACAGGCTGGCTGCCGGTGAGGTATGGAGGGATATTAAGTAATATACATGCCTGTGAATGTATCCTTCAAATCCCTCTCCTCATTGCAAAAAAGGTGCTTTCAGCTAAGTAAATTATTTACCTTTCTATAAAATCCTACTAGGGCCAAAAAAAAAAGACTTTCTGGGTTTTTTTATTAGATCTTTATACAGCTGTCTGCTGTTAACAAGGGAAACCTGTAGAGCTTTTTTTCACTGAGCAGTTGCCCAAAGACAGCTCTTCCAACAGATGAATTGATTCCCCACCTTTCAATCTCCTCTGCTCCCCCCGAAGGTAAAGCAGTCTGCATCTTTGTTTCTGTGGAACGTCGTATATGAAAAAACATGAGAAATCTCTTCTAAAAAGGCACTGCAGTATCAGCAGAAATCATGAGGCAGAAGGAGGGGGGACCGACGGACGGACAACAAAACAAACCACCTGCAAAGATGAATGCCGTGCAAAATGCAGTGACTGCTTCAGAGGAGTGAGCTAGCATTTAGGTTGTGTTTTCAAGTAGCATCGCATGAGATTCCTTTGAGGAATGGCTGCCTTGTTTAAGCCAGGCTTTAGCTGCTTGTTTGTTTAAGGCATTTTCACAGGATATCCTAGTGAAGTTTGGCAGCTCATTTACAATAGGTTCTTGGCCGGAGGCAGTTTCCGAGTGATGTCAGCTACTGAATTTCAGCAGAGCCACAGTTACTCACCCTAAGCTGTTACACTGGATGCAAAACTCGAGATGCTAAACAAAGGCCAGATTTACATTGGTCCTTGGCACACTCAACTCCTTTGTTTGCTTCTTCAATAGGGTAGCAAGGGGGCGGGTTGTCTATCTTTCTAACTCTGAATTAATTTGGGCTAGTCTTTGTTTTAAACCAGCAGTTTCGTTATACTGCAAGCTATAGGTCCAAATCCTCTTGCACTCCAACTTGCTACTTGATCTTACAGGAGTCAAGATCACCCGCATGCAAGAGAAAGCAGAGTGTGGCCCTGAATTCTTAGTTTAAATAGCAACCTCAGTTTTGTGTCTGAAGCTTTCTTCTTGGGTGTAGCAGGTGGGGTTTTTTTGTGCATGTACGTCAGTTACAGCGATTAAACGCAGAGGAAAAGCAACCATTTTATGGAGAACTTGGCTGGTTTAGGGGAAGGGATAAAATAGCTTCTTGGATGCTAAAAATAACATCTCTCCCATTCTCTGCTTACTGGGATAACTGTGGTGTGTAAATAATCTATATGCCAGCTTTTGCCTCCAGAGAAAATAAACTGATTTATTCAAAGTAAAATGAAGTTTTAGTTTCCTTAGTTTTCCCAGGACCTAAAGGAGCATTATATCACATGTTGTGTGTAATTTACCCCACAGCACTCAATAACGAAGCCATAACTAAGCAAGCAGTACAGAATTCTCCCATTTCTGAAAATTAAAGGGCAGGAGCTGCTGCTGAAGCGCTTGACGGGGTTAACACTCACGTGGGTCCGTTCCTTGCTGTATGGCAAGGGGAGCATGGAGTCTCCCCGAAGCAAATGCAGGCTGGGGCTTTTGGCATGACTGACTGATGGGTCTCGGGCCACCAAGAAGACAGCGGTCATGTCTTCCACGCGTAGGATGCTCGGTGCTGTTTGTAAAGTAGTTGCTTTAACTCTCTACCTTGACTTTGCGAATGTGCCCTCTTGAGAAAGTGTGTGGAAACACTGTCACTCAAGCCTGTTGACTTAATCTGCAGATATACTTAAAACCTCCTCAAAACTCTTCCATCCAGAACTAATGCTGTGAGGGCAACAAGGGCACCTCCTGTACTGTGAAGAGAGCCTGAGAGTCCTTCCCACCATGTCTCTCTGGTCTGGCCACTGAATTAACCCCATGCTGAACAGGGGGGTTACTGTGCCCTGAAAGGCCTCCTGCGTGCCCTTCCCTGATGAACACGGTGCTTCATTAGCCCATCCACCTCCTGCTGGTCTGAATAATAGATTAGAGTTGAATTACATCTTCCACAACTCAGTGGACACTAAAGATACAGTATTTCAATTAAATCTACCAAGGTACACATTTACATCAGACTCACTACCACCATATTCTCCAAGTTCCAGTAACACATCACCCTGTATGCTTTTGAAGGGGTAAAAGTTATGAAGTGAATAGAAGGGGGTTTTGCCACTTACAATGCCAATGCAATAGACTGTGTTAGGGACTACAACTGGGATACTGCAGAAGTCTTAATGAGCAAGGTCAGATATGTCCATGTGCCACGGGTAATTAAACCAAACTACTTAGGCCAGACTACCCTTTCCAACTTCCAGCCATTTTGGTGCTTGTGAATTACATGTATTAGGTAAACTGGAGAGCATTCGGGTTTCTAGGAGAGTCATACTCAAAGGAAATTCGAACAACCTTGAACACCCGACAGACACGTCTACACACGGTACTGCAGGAAATGTAATTGCTATCTCGCCGCTGGAGCCAATGGCCACCCTCTCAAAGGGGAGTGCTCA
>NW_009258682.1:100930-107225 GCF_000687185.1 Egretta garzetta
CCCGCCGTGGGAGCCAATGGCCCCCCTCTCAAAGGGGAGTGCTCACTGCTGCTGCTGCTGCTGCTGCTTCACAGAAAACAGAAGCGGGAGCAACAGAAGGAGAAACTGCAGGAGGAGGCTGAGGCAAAACTCTGAACTTCCCCTACCGTCGAGGCTGCTAAAATTAGCCAGCAGTCCTCTGTGGATGAGACAGGGTTTCACTGTTAGGAATGAAGTAAATGAGATGTTACCTTTCACAGCTGTCTGGGAGCTAGCTGGTAGGTAGTGTGGGGGTTTTGTGTCTTCCCCCATCTCCCCTCTTTCACGCTTACTCGGGGCTCAGCACAGGGGTTTCTTGCTCTACTAATGTAGTTGTTAAAGTGCCTCCTCCTCCTCAGCAGCTTATACTGATCAAAAACTGCTGGAAGGGGTCAGCCGTACACCATGTGGCCTTACCCACTGAGGGGCAGAGCTGGGCATTGGCCCTGTGGGCTCAGTGGCCATGCCAGCACCACAGGCAGGGTGGTCTTGCCCCCGTGCAGGGCAGCACAGGCTCAGATGAGCTTTTCCTCTCACAGCAGCACGGCCTTGCACCATTGCACAAGCACTACCCCATCAGGGTGAATGCTCCGTGTCTGCGTCCGCTGTCCTGTTCTCCTCCCCCCCCCCAGCCAAAGCTAGAGGTGTGAAATGTCAAAGTCAACAGTCACCTGGGATTTTCAGTGAACCGCTAGACCATAGCTTGATGAACACTTATTTTGGCAGCTGTCCTCTGGGTTCACTTCATTTCTCATGGGGCAACCCTTTGTTGGCGCGCTGGGGCCAGGAACTGATTGCAGTTCAGTAATTTGGCACAAAACAAGTGGCTTTTATGATGGATCCACATGCAAATGACAGCACGCCTGGCTGCATGACGGGAATAAGGCAGCTATTTAATATGCACTGCAAAAGCAGCTGTATTTCTACAGAACTAGGTGTAAGGTGTGCTCTGTCGTGGACTTTCTACAGCACCACCAGCAAGAGGAATGAGGAAAGCGTGGGATGCACCCGCATCCAAAGCTTTTGAATTGCAAAACTGGCCAGGTGTTGGATTAGAATAAAATCTGAATCGTCTGTCGCAGGTTGTTCACCTAAAGCTTTTTTTGTGCACTGTGCCTTCACTGTTTGCACACTTATCTTTGAGGAAACTCCCTCCTGTAGCATGTATCTCGAACCCCTCCATGTTACTTCCTTGTCTCCCTCTTGCTATCCCCTCTGGCATTTGGGATTTGGGAATTACTGACCCCAAAGGCAAACTGTCTTTCTGGTTTTCCAGAGAACTTGGATGGTGTGGAACCAACAGGCTTCTTGCAGACGTAACTTGAATTTATCAGTACAGAAGGTAAATATAAGCAATGCCTTGAACAGTAGTCCACCCACTCTATAGCAGTCTGCGTAATTGATTTTCTGATTTGTCTTTCCTTCATTCCTGTGAGTTGAATAGAAAGCCAATACTTACTAGGGTCCAAAAGAGGTAAATAGTGAAGAGTGCGACAGTGAGTGCAATGAGGCCGACAGCTTCTAGCCTGCTACTAAAGTGCAGATGGTCCACCGCTCCTCGTAGGCACAACCAGCCAGAGATGGTCGCCAGCGGAGTGATAAACAAGAAGCACACCATGTCTCCAAAGAGAGTCCGCTTCTCGTGCTGGGGGCCGGGGTTCCTCAGCCACTGCAGGCAAAACGCAGACAAAGCAAGTGTCAGCACAGGGAGGATGTTTTACCCGAAACGAGGCACTCACCCACAAAACCCAGACCTGCCCCTTCGAGGAGGGAACACAGACCACGTGCAGGACATGGCTGTCTCTAAAGAGGTCCCACCTGAACTTCTCCCTGTTGCTGCCTGCTGGTGCGCACCTCTAGACGCAAACACCCACCACATCCTTCATTCAGCTGTTGCAAAAGCTGCCTTGGGAAGGGGAAGCGTTCTGCATAGCGCAGCCGCTGGCATTCGGCTGCTGAACTGTTTGAGAAACTCCCTTCTTAATGTGGAAAGAGTCACACAATCTCCTGACAACTTGAGTGCAGAAAATGTTTGTTAATATTTTGTATGCTATTTTAAGATTTTTTTTTTTTTTACAGTCTGCTTGTCCTATCGGCAAAGCCATTTTCAACTTGCTTTCAGCTACCCACATGCAAGCTGAGTTGAATGCACACAAGGTTACTTTTATTAAGAGGATATTCATCTTGCAAAACAGGGTGCCTGAAAGTCAACTGCAGAAGCAAAGGCTGACTGAACAGCTATCACGCCCACACACCCATGTTTCTGTAAACAGGATTTTAGACAGCAGAGGTGAAAGAAGTTCAGCCTACAACAGTACATGGCAACCTTTTAATAAAAGACCCTCATTGCTCAGGTCAGTATTTGAACAGGAAAGCTACCAAGCCCTGCAATTTTTGCCAATGTAAGCTGTAGGACTTGGTCAAAACTGCTCTACAGCATCTTTTTTTCTTTTTTATTTTAATTCTTTGAGCATATAATTGTATATACTACCAAGTATAGCAAATATTTCTTACTGTGGCACCTGGGGACCCCAGCCAGCCTGGGAGCTGTGCGTATTTCCCTAGCCACCGATGGCAAGCACACCGCATACTGCACAGGACTGTGCCTGCCCCGGGAAGCCCACAATCTCAGCAGAGGAGTCAAAGCTGGGAACAGGCAGCAGAGGTGGAGTGGGCTATTGTGTGCCCGGCTGCCTGCATGCCCAGTGCTGGGTGCAGGGCAGGGCTATTGATTCCTGGTCTAGCATGTCCCTCCCAGGCCCTGGCTCTGTGTGCAGAGACCATGCTGAAGGCAAGGGAAGTCACGCTCCTCCAGGGAGCTATGGCATTATCTGTCATCAGCGTGACAAGAAACCAAAGCCACGGCAGCTCTGTGCCAGCGGGCGTGGATAAGGCTCAGGCATCCTTGAACTGTTTGGCCCTCACATCCCTCCGAGCGCAGTATATGTGGCAGTCGAAGTCCTGACTCTTTAGCATCGAAAACTAAGGTTGGGAAGGCAACTTCACCCCTTCACCAGCTCATGCCCTTTAGTCTCAGCTACCTTGGGTGTTTTTTCTTCTTCCCTATTACAGTGCTACAGCAATGACGCAGAAGAACACCAGTGCTCAAAGAGTTTTGATGAGTGAAGGCAAGGATAAAAGCATTGTGCAAGCTAATGAATATTCCTCATCTAGGTACCTACCCCTCTATTATTTTCAGACCCTGCTTCACCTTTTCCCACACCATGAAAACAAACACAGCATTTATCTCTCCATCTTTGTATGGGGTAAAACAACAGTCAAGCAACTCAGTGCAGTCAGGAACAGGTAGTCACTCATCTGGCATTAGCAGAAAGGCACAAATCAGTAGACAAGTTTGCCTCAGCCTCACCACCTCTCAGGTGGAAATATTATTTTAATAATAAATTTTTTCACAGGATTCTTGTGAGGTCTAACTGCAACACAGTAACTGGGCAGCCTAAGATCCATTTTCATCTATGACTCACTCAGGAATTTAGGAGAACACCAAAGTATGCTCATAAACATTCTTTGCGGGATGTAGGCTTTTAATTTGCTTGAACACTTTTAAAATCCTAAGGAAGTGGGAAGTGCTTCATAACTTCTATGTACTACTATAAGCAAGAAGTTGTTAAGGGAAGACGCTGGTTAAAGATTGAGGCTCAATATTGTTGGATTGTTTGTTTTTTTTCCTTTTCAAGCAGTGTCTTAAGCTCAAGATTATTTAAAATGCCAGAATATTGGGTGTGGTGGGTTCACCTCAACCAGCAGGTAAGCACCCGCACAGGCATTTGCTCACCCCCCCATATCCCATCAGTAAGGAGGGAAGAACCGGAAGGGGCTGCAAGCTGAGCTTGCTCCAGTAGAGCTTGCACAAAATGAGGAGACATACGTTTACATTTGAACAGCTTTTCATTTTATTGTAAACTCAAACAGAATGCTATAAAGTCATGTGCAAAAGGCTCACACCACTTCTTTGGAGCTTCCAATTCCATTTACTTAAAAAAATACCCCCAAATGTGTGTGCATAACAGTCCCAGGTTATATTTGGTTGCTTCTAGACAGGACTGACTGCAACCTTCACCTCGTTCGATTTCCACGAATCCCTGTAATGCAAAGCCGCCAGGAAAATCAGAGGAACTGAAAGTGCCTGGTAATGGAGATTCTGCTTCTAAAGGTGACTGTGAAAAAGTTTTGTGAAAAGTTATTTGTTTAAAAGGCGACCCGCAAGAGAATTGCTGAGCACCTGTACTTCTCCTTGATCTCAATGGAAATTGCAGGTGTTCACCACTTTCCCAGGGCAGACCTTAAAATGCCATTATCTCCTTATCTCAGTGCTATGTGGTGACTGTCCCGTCCCCCTGTCTCTCCCCATAACTGGGTGGTGACGAACGCACTGCAACATTTCAGAGTCCATTTAATGGAGGCTGCATCTTCAAATTGCAGTCTGTGGTGATCCTTTTGGCATCCATGCAGCTCAGCTAGTGCAAGAAATACCATTTATTGTTCTGAGTGAGAAGGAAGAACAGCAAGAATACATACAGGCGAGGAAGCACATGCATTAAGGCATGTATCATCATCTCTGCCCTATGACTTTCATGAGACACAGCACGATGCACTTGAACTAAGACAGCACTTAGCAGTATGCCATCTATGGTGTGGGACTGCTTCGCAGGCTGATGGCTTCTCGCACTCCTTATGTCTTGTCTGACCCACACGAACAAAGAATCAAACCCAAGCAATTCAGGTATTAGGTGAAGCTAGGACAGACAAGAGTAGTATTAAATAATAAATAACCCCCCCACCATTCTACAGTCTAACCTTAAAGGCTGGAGAAATTTCATTAGCTAGTGCTGAAGTAGAATTCAAAAGCAAGGAGTAAGTGATTTCAGTAGCTGTATGGATTTCAGTCACAGCACGTATTTTTTCTCCTGAAGTAGTGTGCACATGTTTCTAAATCTGCTTCTGTTTAGATTCTAGGTTTCAGGCTTTTGTTTTGGAAATGTGCACTGTCAAGTTACTTCACAGCTAAAAATCCACGTCAGCAAATACTTTTGTGAAACTGAAACCCACACAATGATCCCAACAAAGTGCTGAGCTGATTAATTAGCGTGGCAGTAGAGTAGGGACTACCCTGCTGGCAAAGAACAAGATGTAAGGCCAGATGCAACTGTCAGATCTGCACTAGGATACTCTGAAATCTCTCCTATTAAAACGTGTCAGTGCACTCAATTATTTCTGCAGTAAATTGAGACTCTCGCTGTAATACTGTCCATTTGGGGGTGTGTGTGTGTGAAAAGGTCATAAAAAGGGCCATGTTTGAAGCAAAATGCTGGCCTACCTGGCAAAACACTATTTTATCAAATGCTATCTGAAATCAACAGCGATTCCTGTTCCTGATACACAGGGGGAGAGCCAGAGTAACAAGACATGAATCGATTTTAGCAGTGGTGGCAAGCACAAATTCGAGAACAGGTAATGGCAGCACTGGATGCACAACTCAACAGTGGCTCATGACCCACGCAAGCAAAGAAACCCTGTGCCTGGAGACTACACCTGGTACTACTACACACCTGATGAGAATCCAGTCCCTCGAGGACATGCGGGGTCCTACCTCACAGTGACACAGACCACATGGGGTCTGCTCCAAAGGAAAACACCCCTCCCAAACCCTGAGCTAAGGGCTGTGGCTGCATGGCATCACTCTGCTCCCCCCCCACACTGTCCAAGCCATCCCTCCGGTCACGCGGACCACAGGCACCGCACCAGCACGGGGGCTCTCCCCTCAGCCAAGCCTGGCCAAACAGGGCAGGTGTTGGCTGACACGACCCAGACCATCTGTCTGTCTGCCGGGGAATGGGAACCCCAAATGAGGGAGATGCAGCAATCGGCCTGGGCCAGGCAACGTCTTCGGCTGAGTGCCTCTTTGCCCAGCTTGCCAGCGGTGGCAAATGCTCTGGTGATCTCCTCCTGTGCTCCGACAGGGTCGTTTCGACTGGAAAACAGAAAGGGCATCAAGAAAACAGAAAGCCTGCACCACAGGAGGGGACTTTAAAAGTTTGGCTCATTTACCCCAGCAAAGTTAGGCTCTAAATGCATCTTGGGGTTGGCCAAAAGAAGGGAGAACTGAAGGGGGACATTGGTGAAGGAGAAGTGCTACTTAAGCTAATGGACAATGTTGGTTTAAGAACAAATGGAGTAGCTGGCCATAAATAAATTCGGGATAAGAATCAGAAAAAAATTCCCAGTCTTCAGAGGATCAATCTGTGGAACAGCCTCC
>NW_009258682.1:107303-114188 GCF_000687185.1 Egretta garzetta
GGCTAAAACCCCTAAAGCTGACACAGTTTTATGAAGGAACTTGCTTATGTTTTGAAAGGGCTTTTTTGATGTACTGCATTTGACGCGAGAAAACACTGTTAACACACCCAAGGCTCCTTTGCCTCACGTGCTGACATGTGTAATACACACACAAGGATTTGTTGCAGTTAATTCACAAAACAGAGCTGAATTTGAATTATTATGTGCCCTAGAAAGATTAAGTTGTGCTCTTGACCTTCATCAGAGGGTCTCCACGCTTCCTTCAGCTGAAGGCAAACTCCAAGTGCTCAGGAACTTAATGTGGATTTGCGGCAGGCCCTGGGAGACTTTTCATTCATGAGCCTGCTGCTGGCTTCCAAAATTTTACCCGATACTTTAAACTGCACGCGAAAGCGTATCACGAAACTGTCCAAAATCCCCTTTCAGTGTGAATGCACAGAGATGTTTACTTCACATTGTCAAATAATCTGAAAGTTCGGACTCCTGAGACGAGAGAATGGGCTCAGCTTCCTTTTAACTGGTTTACTTCATCCTGCCTAAGCAAACGTAACTGGAGACTGGAGAACGGCTCATCCGAAGAGGGAAACGGGCTGAGGCATCCCTGCCACGTGCCAGCAAAGTGAAGCCTTATGTCTCTGGAGAAGGAAATCATCAGAACAAGCAGCAACCGTGGACCAGAACACCCTGGGGGGAGGCTGAGACTAAGAATTTATTTAACCTAACCAAAATGAGCTACCAGCAGAAAACTGCTGTGAAACACCTCCACAAGTTTGAGCTGCTTCACCACTGCCAAAGGCCAAATCCTGGAAGCACGCACCTCCATAGGTCTAAACTTCAATTAGATGACTCGCAAATGCTAAGTACATGCATAGTGTTTTCCAGATCAGATCCTAAGGCTATAGCCTGTTTCTGCTGGGAAGCCCTTTTTAGTTCACATTTTCCTTGGAAAATTGATTTTACATAAATGTTGCTACACCAAGAGAAAGAATTTTACATAAAAGTTGTTATACCATCAGCAAAGAAGATTCTGCAGAGTGTGAAGAAAATCCACCACACTGCTCTTTAGTTAAAGGTATTTAAATAGTTATCGCACATGAAGCTGGGGGTGGGGAGAAGACAGGAAGGAACTGTCTTCCCTAAAGGTGTTTCTCTTTGAACTAAAAATAGCTTGTTACACATCAAACACATCAGTTCATTTCGTTCTTCTCATGCCGATAGCTCTGCAGTGAATCTTGGTGAAAGCTGCCTGTACAGAGGCAAAACTACTACCAATTACTGTCATTTCTGGTTTCATGCCAGCAGTGACCAATGGGAACATTTTGCCTTTGGCTTCAAGCAAAGGGAAACTGATATTGCCTGCTTTTTTAGAGCGTTTCTCTTGAATGAAGGCCATTTGTAAAGACCAGGAGGACAATTCATTGGCCAAAAAAAAAACCCCAAACCAACTACACCTGAAGAGTTTTTTTCAAATACTTTTTTACTTGGAAAAATTGTCTTAACCTTTTTCAGTGAAATGTTTTGAAACGAAGCTTAACTACATGTAACTCAAAATAAAGTCTCCCAGACCAGAATGGTATATATGTTTGTTTTCAGTGGAATGAAACATTTTGGGTAACTGGAAACTTCTCTAGGTTAATGTTTTGCCAAGGCAAACAAACACTTGACAGTTACTTTTCAGTTGAAAAAATACTTATATTTCAGTTTTTGGGTTTCCTGCTTAGATCAAACATTCAGTTACTGGCACAGTGTTATTGTCTTCAGTGGGTGCTTTTAGAAAGGCCATGGTGACAGCTCACAGAGGTGCTCCTTTGGTCCCAGAGACAAAGGCCTGTCTATCTGATAGCTAGAAACAAAATGATTTGATCTCTGTAACTTTATTATGCTAATGTTATGGCCTCTTTGTAACCGAGTCTGCTCTTATTTAAGTCTAACCCTTACTTTAACTGAAGTTCCAGGGCATATTTTAATTGTGGATGTCGAAGCTACTTTTTGAAATTGCAAACTGATTTCATTTGCATGTTTTTGTAAGTGGAAAGAATACATTATTCATTGTAAGGGTGGTGTATGATACACCTTTAATTTTTTTTGTTTTGTGAAAATAATTAAAGACAGTGCAGATAGATAGGAACCAACCCTGGGCAGTAGCTAAGCGTAAGGAGAGTACTGTAGCCTGTTGCTATCTATCACACTGTAACTGAATTTGCAATCATCTTGACCTTGGGTACTTTGCCAGCTGAAAAACATGATTTTCATACACAATGCTCCACCAAGTAGCAATTATACAGTGGCCGGTAGATTTGGTGTTGAGTGTCAGGATTATACAACTTTAATGTCTAAGAAAAACAGGATCAGTAATTCTCTGACAGTGAAAACAAGCAATAGAGTTTGCTAAATTGCACAATAAAAATCTATGAAATTTCTTGCAGGGCCAATTAAACAATATTGTATTCTTTAACATTAGTCTGGCTTACTGCTATTCTGCTTTCCTACTAACCAGTTTTAATTTCAGGTGATGCTTGTATCAGGTAAAACACCTCAAGATGTGGCAAGAAAAAAGATTATCTGGAACCCTGGAAGAAACAGTATTTCATTTTATCTGTCTCTTTTCAAAGCTCCTATTCTATTTTGTATGAATGTATTCCCAATTAGGCAGACAAATGTATGCATTCAAGAAAATCAATCAACAAAAATAACATTTTGCATTTTAAATCAAAAGCAAAGCAGATTTGCTATTGGCAACACATATTTCAACACGCTGCAAATGTCCTGATCTACAAGCTCACTTATATGGAAACTAAAGACATGATAGATAATAAATGCTTGGTAGCTCTCCAAAAAGACAGATGCAATAAAACTTTTCATCTCAGTACTGTTTTCTTCCTAGAAAAAGCAAACTTCGGCTCCTATTGGTGGTAAGAAATGCTACCAGCAGGACAGAGGTGACAACCAGACAGTTTAGAACTGTGTTACAGAATCATGATGTCCAAAGAAAAGTCACCAATACCATTGTACAGAACAAAAATAGCTGTACCTTTGAAAACCCACAGCATCTTCCCTCAGCTTGCTAGTCCCTGAAGAGTAGCATTTGGTCTTTTCCAAAGCAGCTATTTCCTCTCTGATTGTTCAGTTACTTTCTCCTGGGAACTTTCCTCAACATTTTTTGCCTTTGATTGCTAGTCCTTTAAATTTAGGAAAGAGCTGTTACAGATGTGATGGTTTGAAGGCACAGGCTGCCACGGAGAAGTAATTTCTGCTTTTTTTTTTTTTTTTTGCAGGCAGTGGGTTGCTCTTGTTTGCATTCTTGATGTCAGTACTATGAGAAAGATTTGTGCTTGGGAAAAGTTAAGCACTATAGCAAAACTTTTTCATAAAGAACATAAACCAACTATTTCATTTCTTTCTAAAGGAGTGAGAACAGCTTCTTTTGGTCTCTGGGTTTTTCCTCGTTAGGAATAAATACAGTATGGTAGTCTAGGTGTAAAAAGTGTGTCCTTGAAGAGGTTATCTCTTGAAAACTATATGTGTTGGGGAATTTGTAATTTATTTTTGTAATAATTCCTTTAAATTAAGACATAATTCTACTCGAAATCTACATGGCTGCTTCAAATTTTACCTGTGTGACTTGGGTCTTGGGGCGGGGGCAGGGATTTTTGCAGCCAAAGACAACTAGGTTCAAAAGCATCTTCATCACCTTGCCCTTCTTATTTTGCCCTTTTTGGGTCAAGAAGAGAAGGAGGATGTACATACTTAAGTTATCTGCTCCCCGCCCTAATGTGCTGTATTGACAGCTGCAGTCCCTCCAAACTTTGATTCATCAAAGTTTTCCTTATTGGTGACGATGCTGAGTCATGATTTTCCTTCTGGCTTTAAGAGCAATCCTCTGCAAACCGCGTGCATCAAATCTTCAGTCTCTTCACTACAGTAATTTAATGCTAATGACTTGCTTCACTGAGCAGTGGAGAGGAAAAATAAGTATAAAGAATCCCACAGATAATACCAGCATGACTCAAAAGTCTTGCACGAAAAATAAATCCATATTTCAGAGTAAGGCTTCTGGAAGTTTTAAATGATAATGTAAGCTCATCTTAACTACTTCATGCATAGATGTAGGTTTTAGGGTGTTTCAAAATTTATTTTCCTTTTTTAGCATGAGCTGCACAGCAAGCCATAGACTGGGAAAAACTGAAGTTAATTTCTGCCTAATATTGTGGCGATTATCCTGACTTTATTTTTTCTCCTAGTCATGCTGTTTTGCTTATGAGTTTTATATTGTTAATTAGGTGCTTTCTGTTTGTTTGTTCACAAAGAATGAACCAATAGATACCAAATCCTGGTTGGTTTAAAACATGTAAATAACTTACAAGCAATACAAGCCTGACTTACATGGTCACATAATGTTCTTATACCATATTTATGCCGTAGCTGGCTGTTTTCTAACAACATTTTATTGCACATAAATACATTTGTACTGCCACGTTTTGTGTCTGTTTCTGTAGTAAGCCAAGTGGAAGCAACATAGACACAATATGGAAATTGAAATGAAGATGATATATAATACTAATATAAAGCTTCCCTAATTTTTATGCTGAAACATAGCAAAAGCATCTATGTGAATAATGTCACACATTTCTAGAGTGGATTTCTTTCTGTGGATTGGCTGCGCTAAAAAACCAGCTTTTATAAAAGTGGTAGGTCTACAGAAGTCACTAACTGGAACTATTGCAGTTTGATTTCACTGGGTTTGGTTTGGGATCCCTCCGGGTTTGTCACAAGGAACATCAGGTCCACACGTATCAACCACCACCATATAATAGAATTTTCTTTCCTCTGCTGTCTAGAGTTTCTGCTGTTTCAGCCTGCGTCCTCTGTGTTAAATGTGGCCAGGCTCTCACCGGCAGTTGGGTGACCAAGACATGGGAGACAGAAGTAGGGCTACTCAGCAGCAGCCGCTTTTTTCTTTGGGATGCATTATCCCTAGGCACATTCATAATGAGATATCCATGTGCCCAAGCAGACGTCCCGGACACCTCTAATTTCCAGCAGACTGTAGAGGGGTGCTGCACATCTAGTACATGGTAGAAGAGGTGGGTTCAGGTCTTGCCTGTGCTTCTTGAACTCTGCAGCATCACGAGCCCTGGGACTGAGGGGAATGTGCATGTACTGGTAATGCGTAAAAGGAGAACATCTTTTGGTTTACTGGCAAATAGCTCCTTTTAGCTGACTGCAGGGCTGCGGATATCTCCAAATAATCCCCTTATCTGAAGGAAGAGCTCTGAAATCAAGTGATATGGCTAGACTTGCTCTGCTGATGCCTGCCAAGTGCCTCAATAGCAACATGTTTTCTAGCAAAAATGTGACTCCAAATGGCAGCTCCAAAGATGCTACAGAAAGCTTACGCTCTAGTAGTTGATGTTGGCGGTTTCAAACTTCCGTGCCAGGGCTTGCTGGGTGCCCTCCAGAAGGGAGATGAACAGAAGGACTCAGTGATCTTAAGTATGAAAAAACCTGTTTTTCTATCACAATCCATTTCCTGCTCCTTTACAACAATGTACCACATTCTCTCCAGTGCAGCTGTGCTGAACAATGTTAGGAATGACTGAGAAATAAGGATGTCCCAGGTCCCAGTGGAAAGCTGAGGGGCATCAGCCCACCCTCTGAGCAGAAATCCCATCAGAAGTGGGGTCATCTGGAGGGAGAGTGGCAGTTCCCAGTTAGCTCAGTCCATAAGCAAGGCAGTGGAAGTGCTGAGTCAGGTAGGGCACAAGGGGGCTCTGCACTTGCACTAGCCACCCATTTAAGAAAACCTGTGGAGGCTCAACAGAAAGCAGTTCTTACCAACATCTGCAAAATCATGTATCTGACACATGTAGGCCAACAGTATGGAGGCAAGGAACTGCAAAGGAGACCACTCCTTTTGGCTGACCAACCTTTGACAAACACCCATGGAGGAGGTGAAATGTGTGCATTCCCTGGTGCGTGCTTCTTTGACTTGATGAAGGATAAGTCATAGAGCTCCTCCACCCAATGTAGCAGGAGACAAAAGACATAAACAGTGGATAGTAACGAACAAAACACTTCCCTTGAACACTGAAGAAGGGGTTAATCCCCAACATAACGCCCAATTCATCGTTCAGAAACACAATTCTTCTGGGGAAAATAATCTGAGTTAAAAAAAAAGAAGTGGCCCGAGAACATCTGAAGCTTCACAAATGCATTGTTGAGAGGATGGATCTGCCCAACAGACTGTACTACCATTTCCTGCCTCTCTGGCTGGGTTTTGGGTGTCAGTCAGTTAGAAGATTGTACATTTCTTGGGAGATGTTTCTCCCCCAGACAACAAAAACATGTCCCGTGACATAGATAAAGGAATGTCTCCCTTGGGAAGTACATAGTTTGAAACTCAGCTGACCAGAGAGAAGCTTATGATGGAGAAAAGATATGAAGGATAAAAGAGTAAAAAACAGGCTGCTGTGCATAACGTAAGTTGGGGAGAGAAAGCAAAGGTGGGATCCTTGCATTTTTGCCTCCTATGCATGATGTACGCAAGAGGCAGGATATAGTTGTAGATATGTCCCTTGTATTTGAGCTGAAGACCTCCTGTTTGAGTGCACAGGCCCTCACCCTTAATATGAACATGGGCAACTGCTTAAAAGAAGGCAAAAAGCCATCTTCCAACAACTTCTTATGGAGCATTTGCTTTCGTTTCATAATGAACTAACGGCAAACTAGCAACATGGCGGGGTGGGGTGGGGTGGGGAGAAATGCTATGGGTTCACTAGCCCGTTCTGATCAAATCATGAATCGCAGCAAGAAATCCTCTGCTGCGTCCATAATACCGTGCACAGGGGAGGAAGGAATGTGGCTGAACGACCAGCCACACCACTT